>NW_006160183.1:2649943-2673471 GCF_000334495.1 Tupaia belangeri chinensis | reverse complement strand
GTGCTCTCCAGAAAGACAGAGAGAGACAGAGAGATAGAAACCGAGAAATCACCCCCTGGGGGAATGGCCACGTTGCAATCCCTTCTCTTCCATTCTCGTCTTGGAATCGGGCACGCATGCACAAGTGCCCGGCATGAGTTTAAGCCACCGTTCCAGGACTCAAACCGTGGTCGTCTACATGGGAATCCAGTGATATAGCCATTAAGCTAACTGCTGGTCCCCCATGATACCTTTTTTTATAGTTTTTGTTGTTGTTGTTTTGTTTTGTTTTGTTTTATGCCATAGTATGTGTTTGCTGGAGAAAGACAGAGAGAGGGGAAATGGTCCTCGGTGGGATGGCCACACCACAATCCCTTCTCTTTCATTCTCCTCTCGGGATTTTGGGCACACATGCACATGCACCCAATGTGAGTTTCAACCCAGTCTGGGGCTCAAACCATGGTCAGCCATGTGGGAGTCCAGCACCTTCGCCATGCCAATACTGGCCCCTGTGATAACTATTTAATGCCTTTGTCTGTTAATTCTGGTATCTGTGTCAGTTTTATACTGGATCCATTTGTTTGATTTGCCTCCTCATTATGGCTTTTATTATTTTAATTTTTTGTAAGTCTGGCAATCTTTGATTGTATACCAGACATTTTGAATTTTACCTTGTTGGGATGTGAATGTTTTTGTAAATATTTTTTAGTTTTGTTCTGGCACATAGTTCAGTGACTTTGAAGTTGTTTGATACTTTTGGATTTTTAGAAATAATTATTTATTTAATTTTGCTTATTATTATTTAATTTGACCAGCGAGAGAGAGAGGTAAAGTGAGAAAGAAAGCTACCGGGTCTGAGACTCAAACCATGGTTGGCCATGTGGGAGTCCAGCTCCTCAACCACCATGCCGGTTCCTTGAGTCTTTCTTTTGTTAAGATATACTAGGCAGAGCCCGAGCAACTTTTAGTCTAGAGCTAACTATTCCTTATTACTTAGTCAAAACTCTTCTGATAACTCTACCCAACGGCTATAAGTCATAAGGTTTGCTAGTCTGGCTAGCGAGAATGGGCATTATTCCTGGGCCTATGTGACTACTGGCCCAGTCCTCTCGGATGGTTCTTCTCTCAAGCTCAGGTAGTTTTCTCACATACATGCACAAATCAGTTCTCTGCAGAATACTCGAGAGCAGGGGTCTGCCACCCCTGGGCTGTGGACTGGCACTGTTGGGGCTGGGCCACAGACAGGTGCTGGATGGGCCCCCTCCAGGCTGTGCAACAGGAGGTGGGTGGTGGGTGGGCAAGCAAGGCTTCTTCTGTGTTTGTAACTGCTCCCCTTCACTCACACTGCCATCTGGGCTCCGCCTCCTATTGAATCCGCGGCAACATTCTGCTGGGAGCAGGGACCTTATTGTCAAGTGGTTGTTTCTTTGTATATTGCAGTGTAGTGGTGGTGGAGATGGGGTGCCTGATGGGTGCGGTGCTCTTAGGTCATCCTGGGACCAATTCCCTCCCCACCACACCCCAATCCACGAAGGGATTATCTTCCACAAGCCAGTCCCTCATGCAGGGAAGGCTGGAGACCACTGCTCTAGAGGAACTACCTGCGGATCCCTGGAGTTCCGTGTGCAGCTCTCTCCTATTCAGGATTCTCTCCTTGTCTTCCCAGACTCTGAACTTCATGTCCTCCTCTCAGTCTACCTGGTTCTACCTCAGTTGTCCCTCTGTGCTGTGGCCTGGAAACCCCTCTAGGCAATAAACAGTGATAACAGTAGGGCTCACTTCATTTCTTAGTCCTCTCTCAAGGATCACTGTCCTCTGTGGCTGACATTCAGTGTTTTGAAAAACCATTGTTTTATATACTGTGTCTAGTTCTTTATTTTTGGAGAGTTTTTTTTTTCTTTTTGTTTTTGTTTTTTTTTGCATGCGCTCACCAGAAAGAGAGACAGAAAACGAGAAATCACTCCCCAGAGGGGATGGCCACACCGCAATCCCTTCTCCTCCATTCTCCTATCGGGATCTTGGACACGCATGCACATGCGCCCGGCATGAGTTTAAGCCACCAGGTCTGGGACTCGAACTGCAGTCAACTACATGGGAGCTCAGCGACATAGCCATTACGCCAACTGGTGGTCCCTGTGTCTAGTTTTTTTATTATTGTTTCAGGCACAGGATAAATGAGGTCCTTGTTACCCAGTCTTTGCTGGACACAGAAGTCTTCAAAGAGCATTTTAAGTGGCCTTCATAGCTAGCTAATTGGAATATTCAATTTAGAGAACAACCTAATAATGGGACCCTCTATTTCTTCAGTGCCTTTTGTTCATCAGGCACTGTGCTACGTATGTTCACACACAAGTCATTCATTTAACATATTTATTGACCAACTATTATATGCTAGGATTTTTCTCTACATTGGAAATATATTGACAAATAAAACTGTGTTTTCCTATGGTGTTTATAATCTATTGGGGAAGAGAGGATAAAGAAAATTAATAATTTAGCTGTATAGCACATTAAAGAGTAATAGTTGCTATCAAAAAATAAAGAACAAAATAAGGAGTTTCAGAAGTGCTATGTGGAAAATCAATCATTGCAATTTTAAAGAAGGGGGGTCAGGGGAGGCCTTGCTGAGATGGGAAGGCATTTGAGGAAAGACTTGAGCCATAGAGCTATCTAGAGGAAGAGCATACAGGCAGAGTAAGGAGCAGTACAAAGGCCCTGGGACAGAAGCATGTCTGGTATATATAAGAAATCATAAAGGGGACAGTGTCACTAGAGCAAAGAGAATAAGGTGGAGAGTCGCTCTGACATGAGGTCGGAGTAGTGGCTGGATCTGATCTTATAGGTTCTTACAGGTCATCATAAAGAGTTTGTCATTTGCCATGTGTGAAGAGGAAAGCCACTGCAGTAGAGAAGGCTTGAGATTTGCTATATGATTTAAAATGTATCTGGCTGTTCTCATGAACAGACACGGTAGAGTGACAGGTGGAGGCAATGTAACCGATTAAGAAACCATGCAGTAATTCAGATGAGAGACGAGGATGATTTAGATAGGTGGGAAAAATGGAGACGGAACTGCTTGGATTCTGGTATATTTCGAAGGGAGAGGGAACTGTATTTTTTGGCATATTTAATGTGGGGTGTAAAAGAGTCAGGGACATATAGAAAGATGATCAGGAATTCAAATTAGAACATTTTAAGTTGGAGATGCCTGCTATATACCCAGCTATGTTAAAGTAGGAAGCTGGATATACGAACCTGGAGTTCACAGGAGATGTTCAGGCTGATAGGTCAAGTCGGAGGGAGCCCAAGAACGGACCAACGTGGAGAACTTCAGTGAGCATTTAACAAGAGCATTTCTGTGGGACCAGGAGATGGCATAATGGTTATGTCACTGGACTCCTATGTAGCCAACTGCAGTTTGAGTCCCAGACCCGGCCACTTAAACTCACAACGAGCATGTGTGCGTGCATGCCCCAAATCCCAAGAGAATAAAGGCAGAGATTGCGGCATGGCCATCCCCCCAGGGGGTGATTTCTCACTTTCTATCTCTGTCTCTCTCTGGTGAGCGCATGTGCCCTATAGCAAAAATTTCTCTCTCTAAAAAATAAAAAAGCATTTCTAGAGGCACAGTGGAGATAAAAGTCTGCTGAAGTGGATTGAAGGGATAATGGGAAGAGATAAAGTAGCAATAGTTTAAACAAATTTTTCAAGTATGCTACAAAGGAGGAGTAGAGATACAGAGGAATAGGTGGAGGGGAAGGTAAGATGCAGAGGGCATTTTAGCAGGGGAACATAACTGTGTTTGAATACTGACAGAAACAAGCCAGAGAGGAATGAGCTGGTGATAGAAAAAGAGAAGGGCAATTGCTACACTCATGTCCTAGAACAGAGGAAGGGGAGGGGCTGGCAGGTAGCTTGGTAGTTAAGGTGCTGGACTCCTACATGGCTGACCACAGTTTGAGTCCTAGACCTGGCAGCTTGCTTTCTCTCTCTCTTGTCAAATTGAAGAATAATAATAAATCAAATAAATACATAATTCTTCCAAAAAAATAGATGAAGGGAGTGGATTTGGTGTATAAGAGAAGGTCCTGGATGTAGACAGGAGTATGGATGGTTCATCCATGACAGTAGGCAGGAAGGCAGAGTATGTAGGTGCAGAGCTATTAGGAGCATAGTGATGGTGGGAGTTTTTTGGGTATACTCATCTGATTGCTGCAATTTTGATGGTAGGAAGTAGGAAGCATAGTCATCAGCTGAAAGTGAGGATGAGGGAGGGAGGTAGAATTTTGAAGAAAGAAGAAATTACAAAATAATGACCTAGGAAAATAAGAGACAAAATGGACACTAGAAATTAAGTATAACTGCCTCATATCATTAAGAATCCACTTGAAGTTCACTGCCATGAATTTAAAGCAAAGCCAGACGGGATGTTAGCGTGCTGTCTCCAGCCATAGTCGATGTGCAGGTGCAATCGTAGATCAGGCAGAGAGCTGCATTTAACATAAACATGAGGAAGGAAGAGAGGGATCGTGGAGTGGAGGGTGTATGCAAGGAAGTAATTAAAATGCTTGGCCATGGAATTTAAGCTGACAAGAAAGATAAGCATTAGGAAAGAGGAGCAATGACATGTGATAAACTCAGTGGATTATAGACCAGTGGCATTGAAGAATGGTTGGAATCAGAGACCTTCTAGAAAGAGTGAGCAGTGAAAGATAGGTAGGCTGGTCAAAGTGTGGGTTGGCTTGCAGTTATGGGTAAGGCCAAGGTCTAGAGCATTGCTGCTCAAGGAGTAGGTAGGGGACTGGTGCCAATCTATGAACTCTAAGTACTCTCTAATGAGGTAGGTTCAGAAATTAAAAGTAAAGGGACCAGCAGTTAGCGTAATGGCTATGTCGCTAGATTCCCATGTAGTTGACTGTGGTTCGAGTCCCGGACCCAGCAGCTTAAACTTACACTGGGCACGTGTGCATGCGTGCCCAAGATCCCAAGAGGAGAATGGAGGAGAAGAGATTGCGGCGTGGCCATCCCCCTGTTGGAGGGGGTGATTTCTCGCTTTCTGTCTGTTTCTCGGTGATTTCTCGCCTTCTCTCTGTCTCTCTGGTGACTGTACCACCCATATTGCAAAAAAAAAAAAAAAAAAAAAAAGGAAAGAAAACCTTGCACCCCCAAAAAAAGAAATGGAAAGTAAATGTTTAGAAACACTGGGACCAGCAGATGGCATAATGGTTACATTGCTGGACTCCCATGTAGTCAGTCAACTGTGGTTTGAGTCCTGGACCTGGTGGCCTAAACTCACACCATGCACGTAGTCCTGGACCTGGTGGCCTAAACTCACACTTTGCACTTGTGCTTGTGTGCCCAAAATCCCTAGGGGAGAATGGAGGAGAAGGGACTGTGGCATGGTCACCCCCCCACACACCCAGGGGCTGATTTCTCACTTTCTGTCTCTCTGGCAAGTAAATGCATGTGTCCTCTAGCAAAAATCTCTCTTAAAAAAAAAAGAAAAGAAAAGAAAAAGAAGCCCCATGGTAATATCCAGGTATGTGAGCAGTGGACTTGTATTTAGAATGCCTTTTTTTTTTTCATCTCATTTGTCTATAAATCTGTTGTCATATTTCATGAAAACACTGATTTGCAACAGACTGAATACAAAACAACAAAAATGTGACCCTTGGACACAGTCGAAGCCTCCCTCTCCTGTGCAGTATCAGGCCAGACAAAGTCACTGGAAGAGGCACTGGCAGAACTACTCCTTAAATAATGATGAAGTCACTGTTATCTCTAGCCTTTTAAGACACAAGGCTGTTTGCACAACTCCAGGGTGCGCCATTCTCACTGCACGCTATACGCACAGTACAACTCCAGATACAGTGTAAATGGTGCCCCACAGTGCTCAAGGAAGGAGTTGTTTTATGCCCACTTTACAGAGTAGAAAACAAACTCAAAGAAGTTACACGATTGCTGAAAATCACACAGCTACTAAAGTAGGAACCAAGATTTGATCAAATATGTATCTGTTGTGCCAATGCTGAACCTGGTCCACAGAGGTGTGTGTGTGTCATGTCTTTAGTGTTATAGGGACAGAATAGCCACAAACCTCATGAGAACTGGGGGAAAATGCCTTTGGGAATGTGAGGTGGTACATTGTTTTCTGTCTGTCTTTCTCTGTCTTTCTGGTGAGCGCACATGCCCTATAGCAAAAACCTCTAAAGAAACAAACAAACAAACAAAAAACCTTTTGCCTTTTTTAAAAAAATATTTGTGATGGGTACTTTTTTTTTTTTTTTTTTTTTTTAGGTTTTTGTCATAAGGTGTGTTTGCTCATTAGAGAGAGAGACAAAGAAAGGGAAAGTGAGAAATCACCACCACCACCATCCCCAGGGTAATGGCCACATTAAATCCCTTCTCCTCCTTTCTCCTGTTAGGATTTTGGGCACACATGCCTAGTGTGATTTTCAAGCCACTGGGTCTGGGACTTGAACAGCGGTTGGCCATCTGGGAGTCCAGCATCTTAACCACCATGCCACCTGCTGGCCCTGGATACCTTACCTTTATTATCTAAGAAAGTCTGGTATAGATCTATGAGGGGACTTCAAAAAGTTTATAGAAAATGGAATTTTAGTGTGAGTTGATTTTGGTATAAAATATTTTCAAATCCATTTATAGTTTTTTCATAATACACATTTTCCATGAACCTTTTAAAGACTCCTTGTATATTTTATTTTATTTTTAATTTGATTAATCATTATCATTATTCTTCAGTTTGCTACAGGGCATGTGCACTCACTAGAGAGATGGGCAGGCAAGTGGGGAGAAGTAAGAAAGCAAACCCACTAGTTCTAGGACTTGAACCATTGTCAGCCATGTGGGAGTCAAGCACCTTAACCACCATGCCATCAGGTGGTCCCTTGGTTGTATATTCTAAACCATCTTGATCATGTAGAAGTTCTTAAGACTCATAGGCCTCTGTCTGGAGCCTGAGCAAGCCCACTCTCTGATTGCCTACATGCCTGGGGCCTTGTGAGTCTCAGCATTTCCAGAAAAGGCGATATTGGTTGTTTCTGAGGAATCCATAAACAAAGTAAATGTTATTACTTCTCAGCCTTTCAACTAAGATCAAGTGTAGTAACAAAGCACTACTTTTTGAGGTATGTGTGGCTTCTTGGCTCTGTAGTGGGAGAACTAAGATGTATAAATGAACACATAAGTTTGTTTATAAAGCCGGTTCCTGTGTTGCAGGATGTGAACACTGTACAGGTAGCTTACTTCTTTTGGAAAGCCCTCCCTTGCTCCAAATCTGTGTGCCTACACAACATGTAGGACACAGCTCCGGAATTCCAGGTTTCTGTACGTGTGGCTTGCTGGGTTGCCTCGTGAAGGCTCAGTCTTTGACGTAGCGCAGGGACAGGTGGTAAGCAGGTGCTCAATAAGGTTGAGTTGAACCAGTAAGTGAATAAATGATGCTCACCCTGTATAGGTATTTTTGTGGTGATATGCTTAGAAAACCCACTAGCATTGATACATATTAATGTATAAGAAAAATATTGTTGGATTGACTAGAAAAGTCTTATTTTTATGTCCAAACATATGTTTTCGCCCAAAGACGGCGCAGGAAAAACAAAAGACAGATCAAAATAAGTGAATATAACTGGACAGAGTAGAATAGAATCCTTCAGTGTAGCTCTGAAGAATGAAAATAGAAAATAGGAACAGAATTTTTACTTTTAAAAAATATTAGTACAGGGACCAGCAGTTGGTGTAATGGCTATGTCACTAGACTCCCATGTGGTTGACCACGGTTTGAGTCCTGGACCCGGTGGCTTAGACTCACGTCGGGCGCGTGTGCGTGCGTGCCCAAGATCCCAAGAGGAGAATGGAGGAGAGGGGATTGCGGAGTGGCCATCCCCCCTGTGGGGTAATCTCTTGCTTTCTGTCTCTGTTTTTCTGGCAAGCGCACATGCCCTATAGCAAAAAAAAAAAAAAAAACCTCTCCCCCCTCAAAAAAACAATAGTAGTACAAATAATAGTTTTGGTGTGGTGGAGAGGGGAATCATTAAAATACTTTAATATGGTAAAATGCTAATCATCACAGTTATTAATTGAAAGTAACTTTAAAACCTCTGGCTGGCTTCATAAGCACAACTAGAGTTTTCAAATGCATGTTAGTAATTATTGTTATTAATGTGAAGTTTAAAACCTGATCCTCTTTCAGAGACTAAGTGTCAGTATGGATGAATTTTAAAATATGCCGAAAAATGGAGAACTACCAAAGAATTGTTGGCTCCTTTTTTTTTTTTTTCCATTGTGCCAAATTTCACATTTATCAATAAGGAATACAACTGACATTCCAGGCAGGATAGATAGACTTGAAGTCTTACATAGTTTATTTTCATAAATTTGTATTCCAGTCAGACAGGAGAATACTTTTATTTCAATATGTACCTCCTTGAAGTTAAGGGTCTAGAGTCATTCTAGAAAACTATGGCAAAGATAAGGTATTTCTCCCTAGTTTGTCTACAAAAACCTATAAAAGCTAGCAAAAGCTTAACCATTACATTTAAATAGAGAATTCTTCCTCTTCTAGATTTGAAGACTAAATAAAATGTAGAAGACAATTACATCCCTAGCTTTTTAATACCTTTTGAAATAATTTGTATATACCTTTTAAATAATTTCAAGTGCCACAAAAAATAATGTTAATAGCTCAAAATCAAAAGTTAAAAAAAAAATTCCTAAGTATAATTTTTGAAATCTTTTTCTTCTCAAGCGTTTTACGATGGGATAATGAGACAGATGTCTCTCAACTGGAAGGACATTTTGACATTGTTATGTGTGCTGACTGGTAAGTACATAAAAATCATAAAACTCCTGTTAGAAAAAATAGCTTTGCTGGAGTAATTGGGCTGTGCTGCTTTGCTGACGGCTAAGCAAAGTCAACAAATGAAGCACAAAGCCACCTTAACCTCAACAAATTAATATTCATCTCCATGTGACAGTTATAAGGTAGTCTTCTATCACACAGTAACTTCTACCACATTATTTCCCAAAGATTGATTTTGAGAAGCATTTCCATTTTCTGGAATTGCCTCTGTTTCATGCTTGACGTATCAGTAAATGGACGACTTAGGCAAATTGCAAATAATTATGGCTCCGAGAGGAATAGTCTGGAGAAAAAGGAGTTTATCAACACAAACAGCTCAATTAGCTTACTTCTTAGGGGAGATCTGACTATTGATATAAGGGAATATATATGTGTGGACACACACATATACTCTCTAGCACATAAACATGTCTGTGGAAGATCTTTGGGGAAATAGCGCTTCTTACAATGTATATTTGTTATCTCATATTTTCAACACAGTTATGATACTTAATTATACATAAAATAAAAATTATAGAGATACATTTATTTTTATGCAAATAATAACATTAAAATCTCTGTACCTGCTTTTTCAAAATATTTACATGAACTGTTTTGTCTTCTCTTTTAGCCTAAGCTACCTATTTGCCAATGAAAGCCTGATTCTAAGTTACTGGATAAATATGCATCAGACTTTAATAATTATTTCAACTAATCATATATTTCTTTACGTGATTTGAACAATAACTCTTTTAACACATGGGAGATAGTGATAATTCACAAGTATTTTCCCTGTTAACCATAAAATCTTATTTGTAGTTTTATCGTGATGTTTAGTGTAATACTTTAAATTTGAAAATACAAAGTGCAGAATCTGATATCCCGCTGTATTGATGAGCCCACTCATAAGATCTAGAACCTCGAGAAGGCCTTCCTTGGATGACAGTTGAATGAAATTTTTAGGAAGTAGTTTTATTATTATCATTAATTTCATATGATTTTTCAAAGAGTAACTTTTCTACCAAAGTCAGGGGAAATAGGTTTGCTTTGTTTTCCTTCTGAGAAGTATTTTTCAATGAAAAATAAACATGTTTTTTTCTATTTTTGGCTGAGACTTTCTAGTTCTCATGGCCCTTTTGGTCTCTTTGCACCCAATTCAGAAAACCTTATTCCCAAAATGGGAGAAGCCCAGATTTCTGCCTAATCATGGGTGATGTACCTCGATGTTACATCCCTCATCTAATCAAAAATAAGGAGCTAAAACCTCACTGTATGATTTCAGCGAGTAATTTAGTAAATGCCTTTCCTCACCAAATATGAGAAAGGAGCCTCCAGGTCTCATTGCACAGATGAAGATAATGCTGGCAGGATTAGATCAGATTAAGCATGAAAGTCAGATCAGAGAGCAGCGGTAAGAGAGAAGAGGGCAGCATCTTCTTGGAGGTTTAGACGAGGGTCACACACGGATGGGCTCTGATTATGTGGAGAAAGGCAGGTCTGGCCAAGAGATTTAGAGTCAAATTTGTCCTTCACACAAATATCAAAACAGCCTGGCTTTGTCATACCTTGTGTTATGGACACTCACACCATGTCATCCTATTTGTACCAGAGGGACAAGCAGAGGAAGTAAGATTTAAGCTCTTTTCTGATTAATGTTCTCAGTTAGGTTAAAAATAGCCACACAACATGTTTGAAAAATAGTCTTTTTTCCCCTAGCCAACAACAGGGTCATGTACAACTGATACACATAATGCATATTCAGTTTAAAGCTTTCATTACAAATACATAACATAATACAATATTCTATGTACACACACACACACACACATCTGGTGGCTATATGAGAATTTATGAATTCAAGTGAATTAAATACACCAAGCTTCATTTTATAAATGGCTTTTCTATGCATGAATTATTGTTAAGGTTTTTTTTTCCCCCTGGTGTTGTAAGTGCCAGAATGTCAGCCTGTTTTATAATTTCCCGTTTGTAAATGTGAAACATTAAGCTACTCTCACTGCGATGCTGATATTATTTCCAAAAGAAATGCTTTGGTAATGTTCTCTCTTCATATTCACAGGGATGGGTAAGCTGCTTAGAAACTTAGAAAGTACAGTAATGTGCATAACGTGCAGGGTGAATATGGAGAGATAAGGCACAGGAGTCCATGAGTTCTTTCTAGCCTGTTGGTTGGTGTTTCTCCCTAAGACCTATTCCATGGATGCTGTTTCTAGGGACAGGCAGGCAGGCCGGCCAGGCTGCATTTTTTTTAGATTGTCACAGAAGAGGAAAAGAAAGCTCTCTTTAGATACTACCTCCAAGATGAAACTTGAAATCCCCAATGCCAGAGAGAGGTGCCACACATAAATAGATCACGTTAAGTCTCACACCATCTTTTCCTTATTGTCAGTCAATGAGATCTGGATTAGGCCACAGAAATATGAAGCCAGAGTTGGAGTTCAAATATTAGGTACATGGATTAAATGCTTATTGAAGTATTTCCAGCAAGGGTGGCATTGTCTGATTCCCTGAATAGCTAACCAGTGGTACTGCTTGATCCCATTTACATGAAAACAAGCTCTATTCACAAACCTATTCCAAACCCACATTGTGGTTCAAGTAAAATGCACATGATTACAACAAGCGGTGATATGTTTATGCTCCTAAATCATTCATATATTCATATATTTACATTGAAACATTCATAAACCTGTGGGCAGTGGGGGAAATCACTTCTTTTCCAGAAGAGACAGTCTTTTAGTTCACATCTAAATTTAGTAGCTCAACTAGATTATAAAATAAAGAGGCAAACTGTGAAAGCTAGTCATTATTTCACCATTCAGCATTTCTGACAATGAAAAATAGTTTCATGGTTCAACAGTTCTTAAATAACTTGTAAAATGTCAACTTTGAAATAAATAGAAAGAAAAATTGAGGTACAGCCACACCTGCAAAAGGATGCTGTTGACAAACATCAAAATATTAGAATATTTAACCACAGGTGTAGAGAAAAACCTGCCTATTAAGTTCCTCAGTTGACTTGCTTAATGTTGAGTTTAATGTAAAGATTCCTTTCTGCTGGAATGCAGTCCAGCCTGGTCCTTGCTGAGTTTAAAATAGCGAGTGATTGTTAATTTTAAGCCTGCCTTTCCAGACTCCTGTTCAATCACAATATAATCTAAGGATCTGGAAGTAAGATGTTTTTTATCCAATGAACGCTTTCATTCAGTGTTTGATGCCTCTCCAGTTTATTGTAGCTCTGTAAAAATAGAAATGACTGTGTGCATTTGAATCCTCAAAAGGCTTAGAAAGCATGTCTGAAATGCCACCCATGGCCTGACTGACCCACCCAGCTGGGTATGTAGGACAATTAACACATCTGTGTGCCTGCAGCCCGAGACTTTGGAAAGAAGCAGGGGAAAGTACATTGGCCTGTAGCACCCACCTTGCGTGCTCTCTCGGCATATTTAATTTATATGTTGTGGTTTGTTTCTCTCTTTCGCTCTCTCTTTTCTTTTTTCTTTTTGGTTCCTTTTAACTTATTCAAAATGATGAAAGAAAAGTTTAGTTCTTACGTCATTTTTGTTTCCCAGAATGAAAATACCGGAGGCTCTAGAATTGTTTTCTCCCAGATGCGTGATCATCAGTAACTAGATCACAGCTCGCAGGCCTTTACACCTGAAAAGATCTGCAGCCCAAACAGTATCATGTGCTCTTGTGTCTGGAGTGCATGACGGCGCGCACGAAGTGCCACAGTCAGCCCTTTCACCTCACACCTGAGAAGACTCATGCCCAGAGAAAATATGCCAAGGATTGCCTGAGATCTGGAAACTAAAGGGATAGAGCCACAGGAGATTAGAATACGGGAACAGGCTGAGCTCCCACAGGTGGGGGTGGGGGGAGATCAGTTGATAAATACTGTAAGAGGCCATTCCTCTGCTGAAAGTGAAATCTAAACAGTGAATTTAACTTAGCACATTTCACCTTGAAAATTACATAGGGGTCTTCCTTTCCGCGGATATTGACATAGAGGAATGTCTCCTTGTTCTCTGCACTAATTAATTTCCCTATAAGAGGAATTATAGATGCTCTGTGCTCTGCATAAAATTCTGAGTCTCAGGGAGGTGAAAATGGTCCAGCACCTTTCCTTTGTCAGGAAATCAGTGATTCAGATCAATATGGAACAAAGCAAGTGTTGATGCCACAATTAAATTATAAAGAGATGTGTAGTGTGTGTGTGTGGGGGGGGGGGGAGGGGGTGGGAGTGTTTTAATGGCCAAACCAGTCTGTCAATGGATTTTGATCAGTAAACTGAAGGGAGAGTTGAAATGGTATCTCCATCCCCATCACTGACCCACTCAGCCTTTTTTAAATAGATCCACTTAAGCTACTGCTGTTCTCTGAGCCCATTAGGACTTATTTAAGGGGTGAATTTTCAGGAGATTATATATCACTCCTACTAAAACACATTAAAACTGCTCACATGACATACCCTACAAAGTATTATAGATTCTGCATCAGAGCTAAGTATAAAAGTTAGCATGCTTGGAATTACAGGTCAATTAGGGAACTATAAGAATTATTTTGGGAAATTTGATTTGGAGTGATGGAGTAGACAATATTACCTTTCAAATAACTGTTTGGAATGTGTGCTGGAGATGTAATATTAATGTCTTTGTCACCATTACCAACATTAAGTAGAAATAGTATTTTATAAGGGCATGTTTTAAGCTCAGCTGTTAAGGTGCTTTTTATTTATTTATTTATTTGAGAGTTTTTTTTAAAGAATTATTTATTTTATTTATTTGTTCATTTTAATTTGACCAGAGAGAGACACAGAAAGAGAGCGAGGGAAAGTGAGAAAGCAAAAGCAACTGGAACTTGAACCATGGTCAGCCATATAGGAGTGTCCAGTGCCTTAACCACCACACTACCTGCTGGCCCCCACTGCCAGAGATTTT
Organism: Tupaia belangeri chinensis; assembly: GCF_000334495.1. Taxonomy (NCBI): domain Eukaryota; kingdom Metazoa; phylum Chordata; class Mammalia; order Scandentia; family Tupaiidae; genus Tupaia; species Tupaia belangeri. The sequence continues at coordinate 2,659,674 of NW_006160183.1, read as the reverse complement.
TGTTATAGGGTGCAAAAAATCACCCCACCCCCAGGGGGAATGGCCATGCTGTAATCCCTCTTCCTTCATTCTCTCCTGGGGATTTTGGGCATGCACTCACACACCCACAGCATGTGCCAAGCTGCCTGGTCCAGGACTTGAACCACAATCAACTATGTGGGAGACCAGTAACATAACCATTATGTTATCTGCTGGTCCCGAGGTGCTATTTATTTTTTAAGAACAATCTTACCACTCTTAGGAGGCCTAGGTAAAACTGAGGGTGGTCTTCTCCCAAAAGGCTGCATATCCCAATCAGCCAGCTTTCCTATAGGCATGAGTAACTGACAGAGGTATTTTACTGCAGTGATAGTCCTCTTTTAAAAATTGATTATAATAATTATTGTTAAATGTTATTACCTCACTAAAGAATAAAGTTGAGCAAATTTTTTAAAAATTTAATTATGATTTTTCTTTTTTTTAAAAGAATTATTTTATTTTATTATTTTTCATTTGACCAGAGAGAGAGACAAGAGAGAGAGAGAAAAGGAAAGTGAGAAAGCAATCTGCCATGTCTGGGACTCGAACTGTGGTTGGCCATGTGGGAGTCCAACACCTTAACCCCATGACACTTGCTGGTCCCTATAATTTGATTTTCTTGTCATTAATCTTTAATAGTTGTTCATCACTTCTTACTATGACAGTGGTAAATTTGTGCTGCATTTGAATTACATTCTGTGCTCCAAGAGTTAAGAAAGTAGTTTTATGAAAGATAAGGAAGTTTTGTAATGGGGAATAGTCAGGTTATTTGAGATGGAATGGGATAAGTTTCCCACTCTAGATGTGGTTTTAGCACATCTGAGGGGTTTGTTTTTGTTTTGTTTTTCCAATTGCTCAAAGTACCCGTCCACAGAAAAACCTTCCACTGAACCTATGGTGGCCAAAGACACCGAAGATCTGACTTCCTGTTACTCCACTCATTTTCTCAAGTGAGAAGACCTATCAAATCTCAAGGGAATCCACTCAAGAGAAACACCCTACCTAAATGTTCATTTCTCCTTAACACCACCAGTAAAGCAGTGTGTATGACCTGTTTTAAGGTCATTGGAACTAATACCCTTGAAGAAGTCCTCCATTCTAAGGTCTGATGATCTGCCAGTCAGTCAGCAAGTGAATATGTATTGAGCATCATCTATGTGTACAATGGGCTGGGACTAGTCAAAATAAATACAGAGCAGGAGTGTCTTGAATATGGGAATTTTGTCTTATTCACAGCCCATCCCCCATGTGTAAGATAGCCCCTAGAATGCCATAGGTGCTCAACAAATATTTGTCAACTAACATATATTATTAATTTGATGGCCATAACAGCCAAAAGGTGTGGGCCATACTGATAAAACAGGCCTCATATAAAGTGCCTTGCCCAGTGGCCCAAAGCCACATAGCAGAAAGGTCAGAGTAGAACCCCATTAAACCCTGAACCACACTCCCTGCTATCTGAAGTGTGGCTCCATGCAGCAAACAACCCCTCCCACACCCCCACCCCACCCCCAACAGCCCATACTCACCCCTAGTGCAAGGAAGGATGAGGCAGGGCCCTAGAGTGGTTGGTACTTGCCAAATCAGGAGGGATCAATCTGCAATATTAGGGGGTGGGTTTGCAGGTGGCCCCTGCAAAAGGGCCTCCTGGGATGGCTGATTTAAGAGGTTTCCAGATGTTCTAGCATAGCACATTAAGAGGGGAAATTCAAGTTGTCCAGGGATTGCTTTTTCACATTGCTTTCCAAAGAAATACGTTTGGAATTGTGTTATAGGTTATGTTTTTTCAAGAGTTCTCTTCCTACTTTTTTCCCCTCTGCTTATATTTACTTATTTAAGTTTTGCTATGGGGAGCGAGCACTTGCCAGAGAGAGAGAGACAGAGACAGAGACAGAGAAGGAGAGAGAACACCCCCACCCCACCCCCAACAGCCCATACTCACCCCTAGTGCAAGGAAGGATGAGGCAGGGCCCTAGAGTGGTTGGTACTTGCCAAATCAGGAGGGATCAATCTGCAATATTAGGGGGTGGGTTTGCAGGTGGCCCCTGCAAAAGGGCCTCCTGGGATGGCTGATTTAAGAGGTTTCCAGATGTTCTAGCATAGCACATTAAGAGGGGAAATTCAAGTTGTCCAGGGATTGCTTTTTCACATTGCTTTCCAAAGAAATACGTTTGGAATTGTGTTATAGGTTATGTTTTTTCAAGAGTTCTCTTCCTACTTTTTTCCCCTCTGCTTATATTTACTTATTTAAGTTTTGCTATGGGGAGCGAGCACTTGCCAGAGAGAGAGAGACAGAGACAGAGACAGAGAAGGAGAGAGAGAGAAATCACCCCCCGGGGGGGCTGGCCACCCCACAATCCATTTTCATCCGAGATTTTTTGGGCACCACACGCCACCCAGGACTCCAACCATCTGGGATCCAGCGCCTTAGCCTCCGCCACCTGCTGGCCCTCCCTCTGCTTTTTAAAAAGCCATCCTTGTGGATCTTAGTAAAGAGAAGTGGATCTTCGCAAATAGAAGAGAGACTTTTTACCCTTTGCTTTGGTTTGCAAAAACACATCCCCCAAGCAGTGGCGCTAAGGTAAATGACGTGCCTCTCACAGGCCGGAAGCGGCACTGTCGGACACCGTCATTACGACGGCCTCCTTTACGGCACTGCCGTTCTCCCACGCTCTCTGCTCTTTTCCGCGTGGTGTAGAGGAGGCAAAGAAATACGAGAGATGGTCCCGGCCTTCAAGAAGCTTAGGGTCGGGGTGCAAGGGCACCTCCGGGATATAGGAAACTAGAGGAACCTCCGAATGCATCTCTGGTGGTGCTGAGCTCAGAAAAAGGAAGCGAGAGGTCACCATGAACACGACTAGTCAGATGGCCCTCTAGACCCACCTCACCTAACGCCAGTCGTCTGATGGCCCGCCTCTCCCACCTGAGCCTGCCTCTGCTCCTTCCATGCGCAGGGGTGATGGGATTGAGGCAGTATAGAACAGTGGCGAGACACAGACCCTACGCCGTGTGGTGCAGCTGTGAAGCCCAGCCCGACAATTCTAGCTGTGTGACTCCAGATCTCTTCTGCCTCCGTTCCCTTAGCAGTAAAATGTGGACTGTAACATAATAAAAACTGTCGCATAGGGATGTTGGGAGGACTAAATGAGCCAATCCACTAGAAAGGTACCCGGTATTCTTTCTAGTATTAACTATGTTATTATTAAGAGCTGTGTTCTGGCATGTGTGTTTAGTCTGTGTGTACTTGTGTGTGGCTCACCTTTCTGTAACCTCCCTGAGGACAGCACAGTGGCCCCCTTCCCCCCATCTCTTTATTGCCTCTCAGTGCTGTAAAAGCAGTTGGCGGCCCATGGCTTTGACAACCAGACGTCCTGGCGATTTCAGGACTTTCAATTTCAAAGATTGGCTGCATTTTCTGGCCTCCTAAGTTCCTATTTATCAGATCATATATTCTAAGATGGGATTCAGAAAAAAGTGCTCCCCTCCCCCCCAGTGGGTAAGGTTGGCAGACTCTAGCCGCTTTACTTTTTCTTGACCAAGGGCTCTAGCAGTGCCTGGGAGCCTTCCCCAGATGCTTGTGAGACTCACATAGTGTTTGGCAGCCAGCTCTACTCTGGGTTCCTTTCGCCTTAGATGCTTTCATTCCAACCTCACCCACAGGAAACCTTTTCTTGACTTTAATAACAATCCAAGGTATCTTAGTTTGTTTTCTTCTGCTGTAATAAAATACTACAGACTGGGTAATTTATGGAGAAGAGAAATTGATTTCTCACAGTTTTTAAGGCTGGGAAGTCCAAAATCTAGGCACCAGCAGATTCAGTGTCTGGTCCATTGTTCCAGCATGGTGCCCTGAACACTACTTTCTCTGGAGGAAGAAGACAGAGGGGCAAAAGGAGCCAAACTCCCCACCTCCCAACACCATTATGCGGGGGATTAAATATACAACACATGAATTTTGGGAGGACACATTCAGACCATAGCAGCAAGTATGGCTAATTAGCTCAACATCTGCTACCAAGTAACTTGAACTCAGGAGTCTAGGACCTGCAAGTTTAGATAAGGAAACTATAACCCAAGCTTCCAAAAATAAGGCCTGGTGAAAATCAGTTCAAACAGACCCAACCAAAAGGGTGACAGAGCAGCAGCAGAAGTTCTCAAAAGACCAGAAGAGAAAAAAGTCAGAGTTAACTAGGAAAAAGAAAACCCGGAGGTCAAGGGAGAACAACAGTCCCTCTGACATACTATCTAAACATGTTCTTTGTTTTGGGAGCTGTTCGTGCCTTGGTGGCTGGGTGAGTCTAACCGCATTGCTATTCCTAGTCACCAAGAATCATTCCCCTAAGATCTGTTCCATAGTTTGTGTGTAAGAGGGCTGGTGATTTGTTTTTGGAGGGCAGCCTCACAGCACCGTTAGTGGGCAGAGGGCCCAGGTCTGTAGGAGACTAGGCTCTAATGACAGGAAGTGCCAAGAAAGCTTCATCTCAACCAGATGACTCTTCCAAACAGCAGTTTAGAAACTGTCCCTTTAATATTAATGCATGGCCCAGTCATGTGTGAATCTGGCCCATTGGATGTAGACAACTTGCCTGTAGTTGGATAACTGACCACATATCTTTTTTTTTACCCCAGTGAGACACTTGAATGGAAGGAAACAATTTCTCTTTTTCAGTGTTGGGTAAACATGTGTAATTAGCCTTGTACTTATCTCCATTAGTATCATTAGACTTGAAAACCCAGTTTAATCTGGATTCTGCTCTCTTCTCAATGTCAGCCTCTTTCTGGACCAGTACAGAGCCAGCCTTGTTGATGCAATAAAGAGATTACTCCAGCCCAGGGTAAGTATGTTTCTATTTTCTCCTGAACACTGGTTACAGAATAATTAGTCTGTGCACAAAGATGGAGAGAGGAATGGAATGGCAGGATTAATGTCATGTAATACTTTAATACTTATTATGTCCAACTTCAATTGGGTCTTCTGATCTATCAGATTCTTTCCTAATCATAACTAGGAAACTTCTTACCCCTGGCCCTCTGATAAGAAACACAGTGGGTAGTAAAATAAATGAAACCGCTTCAAAGATAGTATGAGATTATTTTTATCAAAGAATTTTTTGAGTCTTTTCCTTTGATAACAATATCTTCATATTAAAGTAGAAGTATGGTATTGAAAGTTTTCTGTTGACTTCTGTCATTTTTAATCCCTTCAATGGTAACCTTTGTCATTGGGTATTTATTTATTGCAAAAGAATATTTTTTTCTTTTTCATTTCTGTTTATATTAAAGAAAAGGGACTTCAGATGAATCCTTATATTAAAAGTTCTTTGCTTTTAAAGGAAGCCATTATTTACATATTATAAACATTAGGTCACAATGAAGCCAAGCATGGCATAAAATATTGTGCACGTTTTTACATTTATATATCCATTTATGCCTGTGAGTAAATTACAGAGTTTGTATCCGCTCTTATTTTGTTGGGCTGTTATACTAAGCTAGGAGGTCCTGCAGCCTAAACGGAGAGTTAATATACATCTATTTAAAGTAAGAAAACGATTTTAAAGCTCGTGCATTTAAAAAAAAATTTAAGTATATGTGATTCTTGCTGTGCCATAGGAATTTAAAATGGGTTAACAATACTAATGTGATCTAACACAGGTAGTCACATTTATCTGGGAAGACTACAGTGTGTGTGTATGTGTGCATGTGAGTTCATTTTCTGAAGTTTCGTTGTGTTGTTTCTGGTCTTTTTTAAAAGGAGGTTTGCTCTAGTCTTCTGACCTCAGTGAGACTTATAAACTAATACCTTTCAATCTGTCTTTTGTATCTTTTTCACATTGAAGGTTCCCAGAGCAATTTGATAATCATCCTTTGCCTTACACTGTTGCTCTTTATTTTGTTATCTCTATAAAGCTCAGAAACTTTAACTAGGTCTCGCAGAGGGGCAGCCAATGCTTTGTAAGTAGTAATCAATTAAATTAAATTGGCCTTCTCAATTCCCCCTGGGAAGTAGGTAGCAGGTCTTGAGGCAAGGAAGGAGTATGTCCCAGACTACTGCAGCTGCTGTCATGGTTGAGCAGACAGCCCAAGTTGAAGGTAGAAGAAGGAATTTTAGGCCTCTTCATCCTCCTATTAGCCTTAGGTGATTCTTGTGAGCATTTGCAAAATCAGGATTCTCAGGGATTGCGCTGAGATTCTTGGATATAAAGGCCTCTATAAAAACGTATCATACATCAATACAATGCTTTCAAGGACTCCCGGATCTCACACTGCACAAACAGTACTTCACTCATCACCAACACCCCTTGAAAGCCTATTTGTGGCCAATACTCCATTTCACAGCAGATTTGCATGATTTACCTAGGATCTATTGTAAATCATGCGAATGATTTACAATAGAAAACTGCCCAAGCTATGAATAGACCTAAATGCACACTGGGCTGGAATCTCTAGCAGCTCTCTGTACCCTCTATTAAATCCTGAGCCACGCTCCCCCCTGAAGTGTGGCTGCACGCAGCAGCCCCTCTGAACGAGGACAGCAGCCCTCCTCCTGACAGCTGGTACCCACCCAGAGAAGGACGAGGCACAACCTAAGAGTAAGTGTACTAGGTCATGCTATAGGGGGAATTGGGAGGCAAAATCAGAGGGCGTCGACACCTACCTGCAGCATTAGAAATGGGAGTAAGGGGCCTCACTTAGGCCTCTCATGGGATGACTGATTCCCAAGGCTGCTGGTTATGCAGCTTAGAGTATAAGGGGCCTACCATAGAGGGGAATTCGGAGTTGCAAATGTCACGTAGACATACCAGAATTATCACCTCGGAATCTCATCCCCATTGAGAGATCTGGGGAGGCAAGGGACTCGTACTGCCTTGGCCTCTACCCATTTGGACCTGAGAGGCATTGTGCGGACTTGGCCATGAACAACAGCAGTCCTACATCCTATGCTGGTAAGCTAGAAGGGTTTCCACAGCTTGTGGGTAACCAGAAAAAAATGGACTCTTCTCCTTCTTAGCACTCAGGGCTGGCTGTTTCCAAATGACCTCCTCATGCTCAGTGTATGTGCTAAGGAAGTCACGCAAGGGTTTATGGCAGTGCAGCCATAAACTATAGAGCTTGAACCTGAACACTCTATAGTTTTGTGGCCCAGTGACTGAAGGTGCCATAAAGAAATAACATGGAGGGGCCACACAGGTGGACCCTGAGTTCTTAGGGAGTCAGTATGAAATATAGGTTCTCAAAGTTCTCAGTAAAAACTACTGTTTGGCCAAATGCTTCAAGTTCGTTGGATGACCCCAGATTCTGAAGGCAAAGTATAGTGGATAGAAAGAATCAAGAAAAAAACTTAAAGATTTATTTATTGGGACCAGCAGATGGCATAATGGTTTTGCTGCTGGGTAGTCGGCCACAGTTCAAGTCCCAGACCCAGTGGCTGAAACTCACACTGGGCCCATGTGTATGTGTGTGTACTCAAAATCTCAAGAGGAGAGGGATTGCAATGTGGCCATCTCTCCTGAGGGGTGATTTCTTGCTTTCTGTCTCTCTGTCTCTCTGGCAAGTGCATGTGCCCTATAGCAAAAATCTCTTTAAAAAAAAGTTATTTATTTCATCCACCAGAGAGAGAGAGAGAGAGGTGTTCCAACAGTCTTCATGCCATGATCCACCTCTCACACCTCCCAGCCTCAGCCAGCCTCAGATTATGTGCACGCACATGCCTGGTATACTTAGGGAGATCTTTAAAAGTAAACCCAGAGCCTTTCTATGTAGGTCACCCTTACAGATTATCATGCATTAAGCTACTGTACCACAGTCTGACCCCCAAAATCAGAAAATTCTGTGTATGGAACCCAAGTCTGCTCTAACTACTCAGCATCTCTAAGCCTGCATTTCCTCACCTGTGGAAAGGCGAAACTATTTCCTACCTGTGGTCTGGTGTAAAGTCGTTAAGTATGTAAATATATAGGATGCAAGAGACACTTCATAATGAGAGCTGGTTCTTTTTCTAAAGAATTATTTATTTTATTAGTATTATTATTCAGTTTGACCAGAGAGAGGCAGAGACAGAGAGACAGAGGGAGAGTGAGAAAGCAAGCTGCCAGGTTCAGAACTCAAACTGAAATTGGCCGTGTGAGAATCCAGCGCCCTAACCACCAGGTCACCTGCTAGCCCCCATTTTTCTTTCTTATTTAAAAGGTTTTTTTCTTTACTGAGTAAGTGAAATAAAGAAAAAAAAGAGATTATACCTCCAAAAGGATCTTGTTGCTGTGATCCACTCCCAACCTCAGCCAGCCTCTGGTCATGAGCAAGTACATGCCCAGAGTACTTAGAGAAGTCTTAGGATTTGAACTAGGAACCTAGCTGTGTGGGTCAGCCTCATAGAGTGTCATATTTTGCTACTGTGCCACCATCTGACTCCGAGCTGGTTCCTCTTGATTGCTGTACCAGCTTGTTTGATTAATACACATGACACACTTGTCCAAGGGGCACTGGCCTGGCTGAGTGAGTGCCTGAATTCCAGACCCAGTTTAGCACTAATGGGCTCTGGAACCAACTACCTCTCTTGCTGATCCGTTTGCCCCAACAAGGAGAAAGCGAGGGAGTTCACCTATACTCTCATAGAGCTCCGTTACCTCTAAAAAATCCATCTTGCAGAAAGGAGGTATACTTGGGCTCTGGAGGCAGAAAACTTAAGTTTAAGCTTAGGCTCTGCCATTGACTGGATTAATTTCTAGCTTCAATTTCTAATCTGTAAAATGGAGTGTGACTAAGCCAATGCATCGTACTACACATGAGGCTCTAAACATCTATTCAAGGCTAGTTTTGGTTGCCTTGCAAAAGTTCTAAAGAGACTTTCTGTTTATGGTAAGTACAGAATATGGGGGGCTTTGTCCCAACATTTTCCTTGGAGAAATGCTGGCAGGAGGGGAAGACACCAGGTTCTTGACCTGGACTGGGAATGGTTTGCGTATAAGGGAGCCTGTCATGTCTCCTCTGCACGTGTGTCCTGAATACCTGCCAGCAGCAGGCCCTGCAGTGGTCCCAGGAGGGTTGTGTACTTGATGAAGATGACACACCACCTTTGCTGTCAGTGAGGGTGGGGATGGAGGTCGGGGAAGTACCATTTGAGTCAGGAAAGCCATGATGTATTTTTGCATAGAAAAGTACATCATGACTTTCCTGATGACATAATACATTGACAAGAACAAAAAAATTACAGTATGAAAGTTCAGGTGTCAAGCTGTGGGAAGAAATGAATTATGCCATTTAGGGGAGAGTGGCTGCTTGGTTTCTAGCTTAAAGAAATCAGCTCTCAGGACCAGCAGGTGGCATGGTGGTTGGGGCACTGGACACTCCCACACGGCCAACCAGGGTGCAAGTCCTGAATCTGGTGGCTTGCTTTCTCACTTCCTCTCTCTCTTACTCTCAACCTCTGTCTCTCTCTGGTCAAATTAAAAAATAAATGAATGAATAAATAAAATAAATAATTATTTTTTTAAAAATCAGCTCTCTGGGGTCAGAGGGTCCAGAAGCAAAGAAAGTAGATGGAGAGGGGAAGCTTCCCTACTTTTCACAGATGAGGGGAGACAGTCTGCTAGAGAGAGCTTAGCCACTAGAGCAGGCTCCTGGCATGGCCCAGGTACAATGTCAAGTCCAGGGGCTGAACTTCAATCCTCAGCCAGACAGGGGCCCGTGCCTGGAAAATCACCTCAGGAAGCACC
>NW_006160183.1:2646970-2649930 GCF_000334495.1 Tupaia belangeri chinensis | reverse complement strand
CTTATCACCCGCCCAAAATGGAAACTTTCCTCAACCTACTGGTTTAGAGAAACTGTAAAAACCATTGACTCCTGCCACAATACTACTTGGGGACTCTCTAGGAAACTTAGAAGATGAAAAGAGTAGAACAGATATGAGAAAGGCATGGAATCGGCACATTTCACTCATTCCAAGAAGCAGCATTCCTCCCCCCACCCAACCCTGACCCCTTTTCCCTCTAGTGAGTGGCTTCTGATTGCTGCCGGTTGGTAGGGTGACTCCCTCTGATTGTGTGCCTCAAAGTCTGTGACAAAAGCAGTGTCCAATATCAGAGGACCCAAAAGTAATTTAAAATATACCTACAGCATCCGGCAAGTTGAACTTTAGTCCAGCAATGACAGCAAGTGGTCTCTATAGATATTCCTCTGAAACGGACTTTGGTTCTAGGTGGGGACCCAAGCCAGCCAGATAGTGTGAGCTCACTCAGGCCATGAGAAGATGGCAGGTGGGTGGGGCTGCAATGTTGACAGCTCTCCAGCTTGGTACCACTGCTGACCAGTTGTCAAGAGTTCAAAAACGCGGTGGAGGAATTCATTCAACCTTCTTCAGAAAGTGGCCCCAACTGGGACCAGCAGTTAGCGTAATGGCTATGTCGTTGGACTCCCACGTAGTCAACTACAGTTCGTGTCCCAGACCCGGTGGCTTAAACTCACACCGGGCGCATGTGCGTGCATGCCCAAGATCCTGAGAGGAGAATGGAGGAGAAGGGATTGCAGCGTGACCATCCCCCCTGTGGGGTGATTTCTCGCTTTCTGTCTCTCTGTCTTTCTCTGTCTGTCTGGCGAGCACATGTGCCCTATAGCAAAAAACTTCTCAAAAAAAAAAAAAAAGAAAAAGAAAAAAGAAACTGGCCCCAATTGACCACTAGATTCCTAGAGTCCTGCCTATGAGGAGACTTCAGAAGTTCATGGAAAATGGAGTTAAAGTACAAGTTTATTTGGGTGCAAAAAACATTGAAATCCATTTATATTTTTTTCATAACACACATTTTCCGTCTCCTTTTTGAAGACTCCTCATAGTTGAAGAATGCTGTAAAATGTAAATCACAGACCTTGGCTTTAGAGGAGAAATTTCTTTTTACTGACAGACTTCTTCATCTTCTTCTTTTTTTAATCTAACATCTCTGCCCACATCTGCACAAACATCTGCTTTGACCTGTTTTCAGGAAAATTGCCCTTGGTGTGTGGGCTCAGTGTGGTAAACTGCAATGGTTCTGAAGGACACTTGAGTTCTGGTCTGCTAGGCACAGTAAATCCCTATCTGCTGTGTTCAGTCATACCTGGTTCACCAGCTGTAGGAGTTCTCTGAAACATTAATTGTAGGAGTAGAAACCCCAGATGGTTGTAAGATCTTCAGAGTGGGGACTCGACCTCAAGAAGTTCTTTTCTCAAGTTGAATCTCTGTCTTGATTCAACCAACATTTATTGAGCAACTACTACCTGCTTAGGACTGTGCTAAGGAATATGGGAAAGGGGCCTAGCAGTGAATACTGAGCACTGTGAGCATCTCAGAGCTGAGCAGCGCAGATTAATACATGAGCTACCAGGGATTACAGTACAATATGGTGAGTCCTCACAAAGAGGCACTAGGAGAAAGCACAAAGAGCAACTGACTGACGAAGGAAGGTTTCCCTAGAAGCAGAGTCTTAAGTAAGGAGGGCGTTTTCCTCAGAGGAGGGGTACCAGAAAGTAGCGTCCTGCCATAAAGAACAGTGCTCACATGCATGGAGGGTGAAAAAGCATGGTATTCTAGCAGTCGATGAGAAGCTTGCACTGGCTGGAGTGAAAGAGTATATATGTGGTTGGGCTTAAGGGTTGGAGAAGTTAGTCTAGTATACTGTTTTATATTTTATTTTGGGGGAGAGATTTTTGCTATTATGCTATTTGCGCATACACTCGCTAGAGAGACAGGGAGAGACAGAAAGCAAGAAATCACGCCCCAGGGAGGATGGCCATGCTGCAGTCTCTTTTTCTCCATTCTCCTCTTAGGATTTTGGGCATGCACACACATGTCCCTGGCGTGAGTTTCAAGCTGTGAGTCCAGGACTCAAACTCTGGTCTGCCATATGGGTGTCAAGCACCTTAACCACTATGCCACTTGCTGGCCCCAGGGTACAGTTTTATAAAGGCCAAGAATATTATGATGAAGAGACTGGGTTTTATAGAGAGCCACTAAAAGTCTGTGCAGTGGCGTGGTCTGATATGGGTTCTAAGATCACGTTGGCCACAGCCTAGAGGCTGGATTGGAGTATGCAAGAGCTGGAAAGCTGCAAGGCTCTTCTGAGGTCCAGAGTAGACCACCTTCTACTTGGAACCATCCATTTGGAAACTAGTAAAGACCTGAAATTGTCCTGAGAATGCGGGACCTATGCCTGTTTAAACACTTTTAGTGAGGCAGGCCCAGCCAGGGTGGCACGCAATAGTGCCATCGTCTGGGAGGCTGAAAGCTGCATGGGAGCCCTAGGCTCAATTTTCAGGCCAACTCGAACACGCCAGGTCTGGTGGCATGCGTCTGTAATCCTGGCTAGTTAGGAGGGTGGGGCAGGAGGATCATGACATGGTGAGACCCTGTCAGAAATGCCTCTCTTGCCCTTTCTCTTAAAACAAAAAGGCAGAGGGAGCAGCTTTTTAAATGATCTGTGAGAAGACTAGTGCTTCCTTTGTTTTGGTCTTCCTTTTATCCCTCTAGGTCACCCTAGAAACAATTAAAAATGCAGTTTGAGGGATCAGAAGTTGGTGTAATGGCTATGTCTCTGGACTACCGTGTAGCCAACTGCAGTTCAAGTCCTGGACCCAGTCAGTGGCTTAAACTCATGCTGGGCTTGTGTGTGTGCATGTCCAAGATCCCAAGAGGAAAATGGAGGAGAAGGGATTGCAGTGTGGTCATCCCCCTAGGGGGGTGATTTCTCGCTTTCTGTCTCT
>NW_006160183.1:2601127-2646905 GCF_000334495.1 Tupaia belangeri chinensis | reverse complement strand
TTGAGGGGCCAGCAGGTGGCATGGTGGTTAAAGGCGCTGGGCTCCCACATGGCTGACCACAGTTTGAGTCCATGGACCTGTTAGCTTGCTTTCTCACTTTCTTCCTCTCTCTCTTGCTCTCTCTTTGATCAAATTTTTTAAAAATAAAAAAATAAAGTTAAATTAAAATAATTCTTTTTAAAAATGCAGTTTCAGAATCACCTGCAGCAGGTAACAGGTTTTTTTTTTTGGAGAGGTCTTTGCTATAGGATGCGTGCGCTCGCCAGAGAGACAGAGAGAGACATAGAGACAGCAAGCGAGAAATCACCCCCCAGGGGGGATGGTCACGCCGCAATCCCTTCTCCTCCATTCTCCTCTCGGGATCTTGGGCATGCATGCACACATGCCTGGCGTGAGTTTTAAGCCATCGGGTCCGGGATGCGAACTGCGGTCGATTATGTGGGAGTCCAGCGACATAGCCATTACGCTAACTGTTGGTTCCCAGCAGGTGACAGTTTTACAGGTTTAGAGTGGGAGGGGTGGCATTAAAAGGCAATGCACAGGGACTGGCAGGTGGCATGGTGGTTAAGGGCGCTAGATTTCCACATGGCCAACAATGGTTTCATTCTCAGACCTAGAGGAGGCTTGCTTTCTCACTCCCCTCCCCCCAATCCCTCTCTGGTCAAATTAAAATAAATAAATAAATAAAGTTAAAGAAAATAATTCTTACCAAAAAAAAAAATGCAGGCCTGCAGGTGGCATGGTGCTTAAGGTGCTGGACTTCTACATGTCCAACTGCAGTTTGAGTCCCAAACCTGGCGGCATGCTTTCTCACTTTCCCGCTCCCTCTCTGTCTTTCTCTGGTGAGCATGCATACCCTATAGCAAATTAAATAATAATAAATAAAATTAAATAATTCTTTTAAAAAAAGATGGGGGTAGGACAATGCCATGGGCCAGCAGATGGCATGACATAGTGGTTAAGGCACTGGACTCCAACATGGCTGACTGCATTCTGAGCCCTGGTCCTGGTAGCTTGAAAATCACACCAGACACGTGTGCGTGCGTGCCAAAATCTGGAGAGGAGAATGGAGGAACAGGGATTGCGGCGTGGCCATCCTCCCTGGGGAGAGTGATTTCTCATTTTCCCTTTCTCTGGCTCTCTCATAAGCACACAAGCCCTAAATCAAAAACTTGAAAGAGAAAAAAAAAAGAAAAAAGAAAAAAAAGGCAATGCCATGATTTCCAGATTCATTTTGAAGGTGATAGGAATGGAAATGCTTGGTGCCTGGTAAGTACTCACCTTGCCTATTGGAGTGCCTGTGTGTTGGGTTTGATAGGTAGTGTCCTGGGAAGGGTTGGGGCTTGGGGTCAGGGCTATTATGTTCCATTTTAGACAAAAGGGGTTAAAGTTATTTTCAGAATACCCTCATGGCGAGATCTAGTAGGCATATGAAAATAAGGGTGTGGCCCCCTGGACAATGGTGAATGCTATAGTTATACACTTGGGGGTTATTGATGTATAAGTGATAGTCGAAGCCGTGGACTTTGGTACAATTGCCTGGAATTACATAGAATGCAAAGGAAAATAGGTAGAGCCCTGGGACCCACTGACAGTTCAGGTGCAAGTGGGAGAAGAGAAGCCAGGAAAGGGGGCTGTGGGGGACTGTGAGAGACTGAGAGTGTTAGAAGAAGAGGGAGCAGGTGAAGGCCTCATCTCGGAAACCAGGTAAAGAAATAGAAAATGAGCACATGCTTAAACATGTAATTGATATTTAATAGTTGGTTGCTTGGAAATGTAAAATGAATAAAGGCATTTCATTGGTATAGCCTATTCCTTTTAAAATAACGTGAAGCATACTTATTTTTTCCAGAAGTATACACCCTTTAATATATGAGTATAGATTTAGTCTAGCAAAGTAACAACAACTCAGCTCACAATGTAAACAGTATCACTGTTGTTTAGTAGAACTTCTCTTTCTTCTCTCCAGGGATAAATGAATTCTCTCAGATTTCTGCTCATCAGTCAAGATTTTACATTCAATTGAGTGTTCATTCTGAGTTTAAAATGGTTCTGTGACTGAATGCTTAGAAAGTTGTGCTTTGGTAAATTGAAAATAATTTTTCTAAAGTGATGGGTTAATTTGAAATCTATATTTCTTTTTTCTTGTTTTGATTTTTGCAGCCTAAATTGTAAAACATATTCCTCTAATCATGTTGCTCCACAGATGAACTGTCCTGCCTCTCCCAGGATACTGGGGGCTTCTAAAACAATTTTTTTTTTTTTTTAAGTTTGTTTATCAAGAGAGTGAGACGTGCCCCCAACAGGGTCTTCCAGCAGGCTTGCAGGCCAGGAACTGAACCCGTGATCTCCCGTATAGTCCAGCTTCACTTGAGTAGCATGTTACCACTACACCACAGAGCCAGACCTAGCTCCAGTCTTTACGAAGTGGGGCAGATGCTGGCTCTCAGTAGGGTTCAGTGGATGTTTACTGAATGAATGGATGAAGTGCTGTTTTCCCTCCTAAAATATTAATCCACATCTCGAAGGTGTCCATATTGAACAAAATGAAAAAGAAACAAACCTCCTGAGAAAATGGAGATTGCAACTCCTGCTCACCCTTTCTCTTTTCCATGGGTACGATACTCTACCCGGTGTATTACTCTCTGAAACCCATTGTAACAGCTGACTCTGTGAAAGCTTCTCAGAGAAAATCTTTTCAAAGGATAAGCAACAGAATGTGGCCTTCAAATTCTCAAAGATGTGCATTTTTCAGATTATTCAACATCTGGATTTAGTTTATTCTATCAACAAATATTGACTGAGTGCCTACTATATGCTAGGCACTGAGAAAATGCAGTGAATAAAACATTAGAAACATCCGTTGTCATGGAGCGTACATTCCAGCTGGAGGAGACAGGCAATAATAAACAAGGATATAATGTGTGCTGGTGGCGATAAATGCTAAGAACAAAAATAAAGTGGGGGTTTAGGATGGATGGCGGTGCAGCAGTAAAACATGATGCTCTGCAGGGCTGACCCACATGGGAAGGTTCCAGGTTTGTGTCCAGAGATCTCTGTGAATATACTGGTACCCTGAGCATGTGTGTGCCCTTGACTGGGACTGGCTGAGGCTGGGAGTGGATTGCTACATAGGGACTCTGTGGGGGGTGCTGTCTCTCTGTCTCTCTCTCTCACTCAAGGAGGAAATTAATCTTCAGGGGAAAAAAGCTAGAGGAAGGAGTGGAGAATAATGGGGGGAGGGAGGCCGTTTTCTACACAGCATAGTTAGGGAAAGACAAGCAAACTGAGACCAAAAGGAGGAAAGAAATGGTTGGGCAGAGACTACAGCCGTGGTGCTTAGTTGCAGTGCCCTTAGCCAACTCCGGCCAACAGTAGGTGGGATGCCAGGAACTTGAGCTTTGTGAATGTGAAGATAGGCCCAGCCAAGAAACTTGCAGCCCTGTAAACATTGTGATTCAAATGAATATTAAAAATCAACTATCCAGTTTTAACTGCAAGACATTTTTTGCAGGTAACTTTTTTTTTTTTTTTGAGAGGTTTTTGCTATAAGGGGCATGCGCTCACCAGAAAGAGACAGAGAGCCAGAAAGCAAGAAATCATCCCCCAGGGAGGATGGCCATGCCGCAATCCCTTCTCCTCCATTCTCCTCTCAGGATCTTGGGCACGCACACACACATGCCCGGCGTGAGTTTAAGCCACCATCTGGGAATCGAACTGCGGTCAGCTACATGGGAGTCCAGCGACATAGCCATTATGCCAACTGCTGAGCCCATGAAGGTAACTTTTTTTTTTAAGAATTATTTAATTTTATTCATTGTTGTTATTATTTTTAATTTGACCAGAGAGACACACAGAGAGAGAAAGAAAGCGAGAAAGCAAGCTGCCAGGTCCAGGACTTAAACCACGGTCAGCAATGTGAGAGTCCAATGCCCCAATTACCACACCACTTGCCAACCCCACAGATAACTTTTTAAAAATAATTATTTTATTTTGATTCATTTATTATTATTCTTTAATTTGACGAAAAAGAGAGAGAGAGAAAGCAAACTGCCAGGTCAGAGACTTCAACCATGGTCGGCCATGTGGGAGTGTCCACCACTTTAACCACCACGCCACTCACCGGCCCCCGCACAGGTAACTTTTAAGACTTTTAATTCAAAAATCCAGGATGGCAACCAGTTCTTAGAAATGACTAAAATGACCTACTAGTATTCCTTTTTTTAATTTTCTTTTTCTTAATGGAGACTTTTGCTCTCCTACTGAGACCATGTATTATATAATATCTAGTTTCACATAAAAATAAATTTCTGCTGCTAAGTTTGAAAATTGCCTGAAAATAGCAATTAATATTGGAAAAGCTGCCAGAACCTTAAGTGTAGTGGCGTAGTTGGCGTAGCTATAATTACGTGCCTGAGTGTGTACATGTCTGTGTAAACACAGTATGAAAACACACTTGATGTCCAGGACAGTGTATCAGAGTATTTTTCTTCTAAGTAAGTGAGAGAGAAAGACTTTTTATAGCATGGTTAGGTGGTATGGATTTTTCTAGCTTAACATCTATCTCTCTTTTGTTTTTCAAATTATTTTCACAGTCAGCATCTCATTTGATTCTAACTCGCTGGGGTGAAAAAGGCAGGACATACTTTGTTCTGCCCATTTGATGGATGAGAAAATTCTGTGGATTACCTAAAATTGCTTAAAATTCTTATCTATAAAATGAAGAGACTGGACTATGAAATCACTGAGGTCCTTTCTATTGTGTCATCAGAAAAGTCATGACTTCTGGGACCAGCAGATGGCATAATGGCTACGTCTCTGGACTCCCATGTAGTCGACCGCAGTTCAAGTCCTGGATCCTGGTGGCATAAACTCATGCCAGGCACATGTGCATGTGTGCCCAAGATCTTGAGAGGAGAACAGAAAAGAAGGGATTGTGACATGGCCATCCCATCTGAGGGGTGATTTCTTGCTTTCTGTCTCTCTGTTTCTGCCTGTCTGGCTAGCGCTCCTCCCGGGTGGGTTGGCGCAGGCCCCCTTGAGAAAAAAAAAAAAAAAAAAAAAAAAAAAAAAAAAATGTCATGACTTCTTTTCTGTTTTTCTGTGCAAAAATGTGTCATGACTTATATATATATATATATTAATTATTACCCTGAGGTGACACAGCTAGTGGAGACCACTGTTAAGTCCAATATCATTTCTACCGAAATTCGTTCTTATATTCTTCAAACCCTTCACTGCATGTTTAATTATCTGTAAAACGTGGTATCTCTGAGTTCAAGATGGTTGAGAAAATTATTGACAGAATTAAAGGGTTGGTTGTGAAGCACCGAATATAGTGGTAGCTATCATTATTACTGTCATAACTATTACTAATAAGGAAGCAATGTAGTATAGTGGGAAAAGATTTGGTGTTGGAGTTAGTTACATGAGCTTCTAATCATTTACCAATTACCATCACCTTGGCCTATCATTCAACCTTCCTGAGCATCCTATAGAATGAAGCTGATAATACCTACAGTGGAGGGTGGTTTGAAGACTAAAGGATGTCTAGCCCAGTGTCTCAGATACTAGATTCTCAATAAATGGCTGGTAGCTGTGATGAACTAACTGGGTTGTATTTCATGCCATTCTCAAAACCTAAAGTGATTTTTACAAAGGTAAAGTATAACTTTGAAATTAACAGATGTATACAGCCATCTTTGTAAAAAAAAAAATATATATATATATGCATATATATGTATATGTATATAAACCTGTGTGTGTGTGTGTGTGTGTGTGTGTGTGTGTGTGTGTGTAGGATTCTGAAGTTTGGCCTTTCTATAAACATCTGAGAGTAGGAGGAGAAATCAGCACATACCCAGTAGTCAGTAAGTGGTCATTATGGATTTCATGTCCAATGGCCTTCTGAAATCTGGTATCATTTTATTCAGGTCCTCTTGTTCTCCCCATTATAATAATCTCATAAGATTATGCAATTTATTTAGAAAGGTCTCTTTATCCTCATTATACCACTTTCTTTGAAAAACAGTTATTTGAGTACTGTGAGGAGCTACTTTGATATAGTGGGGACCATTATGAGGGGATCAGTGAACTTGGAAGCCAAGATTCTGGAGCCTTGTCTCTGATGGCGTGGTCAAGAAAGGCTGGTGGTAGGACTGAAATGTGAAAACAATAGGAATTGTGGTTATTTGTCTCTGTGAAGGTATTCATCCTCAATTTTGGGGCACAATAAAAGGGACACAATAAAATGTATAGGTATCTGGAGTTGTGATGTGGACGTGTGGGCAGATGCTATGGTGCCGTAAGGTGAGTGGACTACCCTGAACCGGTTACTATTAAATCTAGTCAATGGTTTAAACCAATGGGCTCAAGACTGGGTGTATTATTAAAAACACTAACTTTCATTTTGTTTATTTTATGCATTATTTGAAAACAATGAAACACATTTGAATGTGAATTTTTTTTCTTATTCAATGTGTATCTATTCTTGAAATTATTCTCACTGTGAATGACCACCCCGTGTGGATGCTTCGAGAACAACTGAGTTTTTCTACCTAGAGCTGTCCATTAAATTCTTTGACCAATGTCTGTTATGTTTGGTTGCCTTCCAGTTTGAAAATGTGTGAATTTCCTTTTTAATGTTCTAGGGGAAAGCAATGGTATTCGCCCCACGCCGAGGGAATACTTTAAACCAGTTTTGCAATCTAGCTGAAAAAGCTGGTTTCTCTATCCAAAGACATGAAAATTATGACGAACACATTTCAAACTTCCACTCCAAGGTTAGTTTTCTGCTTGTGTTAGATAACACTTTAATCCGCATTGCATTTTGAAGAGATCATGGTCTTTTTGGCAGGTAACCTAAATATTTGATTAAAGTACTCCTTAGGTGTGTTGCTTGTGAACAGCTATTTGTATCTGATTATTTTGTGTGGTAAAGCCATCTTTTATCTTTGCATGTCTAAAAGGATTTTTACAGAAGCCATTCCTGTTTACTTCTTTCTCTGAAACAAACTAATCTTTTCATTCATAATAGACTAATTTGTAGGATGCAAGGGGAGGTGGCACAGAATGAATGATAAACATGCATTTATATTTTAATGAAAAACCTTCGGCTTTTAAGTAGGTTAAATGCTTAGCTGCACTGAAATAAATAGAAGGTGCATGTCTAATTGTATCATGTTGGACTGTAAATCTTTATCTCTGCTTGCTTTATGACTGGGTCAGTTGGCAGTTTGAGACTGTTAAATCTCATACAGAATTTCACAGTTGTGGGGTTATATGTCAGATCGAGGCGCTACAAGATTTAGGTCAAAAGCACTTATCTGAGAGTGATTTCTAAGCCTGCTTACATAAAGCAATGTTATCAGCCTTTTTATTATTTATAGGTATAGAGCAATATAGGACAGTGAGAGGCAAGTGTTCCACTGGAAACTTTTTAGGATTCTCACATTTTCTAATACATGTCACAGGGACTATTGTAGCATGTAATACTGCTGCTATTTTGTACCTTACACAATCTTCCTTCGCTGAGCTAGTATGACCTTGGCAAGAGACTTTGCTTGTCATGATTTCACAAGTTGTGACTACAGAAAAGTAAAGGCTTGATCTTAAATTTCTCCTGGAACAATGTGAGTAGCATTGTTTATTACCAAGCACTATGACATAACGTAGGACTGTGTTGGCCTTTGGAGAAATATACACAAAATGGAGCGGATCTTCCAGGCGAGAGGACGGATGTTCTCACTTTTTGGACATCAGTTTCCTTCTTTGCGTCTCTAGGGCTCCATTTAGCCCCTGAGGAAAAAAACGGTGCTTTGTGAATTGAAAGAGTTAAAACGTCCTCTCACAGGCTGAACCCAGCCAGTTGTTTCCAATCAGAAAATAAGAACAGGATGGCGTGTTATTCAGATCTTACCTGTTTCTTTAGAATGTTGTTTTCCCCCTTTTCAGTCTCTCCCCAGAACAAAAGGAATGGCTCTGAGGGCTTTACCTGGTGGGGGAAGGGTCTCTCCTGCTCCCACCCATGGGCTCCTCCACCCAAAGATCTACCATAGCCTTCGCTCCAGGATGGGGCCACAGCTACAGGGATCAGCTCTGGGCTGCTTTGAATGTCATGTCGTTCACTTTCTCCCTAGAACGACAAACGCTTTTAGTTTGTCAGTGACAGCTCCGGAGAGTGTAGGTGTGGGTCAGATGTTCTGCATTGTGCCTCCTCCCTGTGAGACCTCCCTGTGAGTGTGTGGGGACGTACAAGGCATTTGAGCCCTTGGCGCCCACCTTTATTGTCTAGCCCCTCAGAGTGTTAGCACCTGGTGCACAGCAGCGTCCTCTTTTATTTCCAGCATTGTGCACTGTCCTGCAGGCATAGCACATGCTGTAAATCTGTAACGTGCCTCTTACCTTTACACTGGGGACCATACCCAGCTATAATAGTACTCCAGGGGTAATCACTGACTGACTGGCCCCCCAAAATACAATACATTTCCACAAATAAGCGGCCATAGCTTTTCTGCCTTCACAATTGACTTTAACATCGAATGTCACGCCTTGCTAACATTGGACTAAGGAATAGTTCTCTACCTTGTTGTTAGGGTGCCCTGAGCAAAAGGTATAAATGGAGCAGGTGATAAGTATTTACAATGATGAGAGCTATTTCAGCTGGTTTGGTGTTCAGTCTCCAGTGAAAGAATTCCTCTTGTCCCTTCTGGACCTGCTTCAGCTGGGGACCGATGTCTGGCCACAGCCATGCCTAATCACCCAACGTCAGCTAGCACGTGGGGATGTTCCCCTTTGCAAGAGAAGGATCTCCTCAGGAGGCCAGGCCGGACAGTGAGCCGCAGGGCCAAGCTGGAGGGAGTGGGAAGCGTCCCTGCTCCTCGCTCAGCCCAAGTGCTCTTCAGCGGGACTCAGGGTGGAGGCTGAAGACAGCACCCTTGTTCCCTCGGGGCCGCTTCCTGCCAGCCCACGGCGGGCTCCGGGAATGAGGGGCCAGCGCGGCCGCCGGGAACCTCCACCCTGGCGGCTTTTGTTGGCCCGGTGCTAATAGCCAGGCTTAAAAGTTTTCCATCTTGAGCGGCAATCAGCTTTCTTCCTCTCCATCTCTGGCCAAAGCCCCGTGGTCCCTGGGACGCGCCTGCTCCCCAATGGAGGAGCAGCGTTTTCCTTCAGGCTGCGTGTTATCCTCTTAGCCCTACTGTGTTGGAATAGAGCGTAACCAGCTGGAGGACTGTAAGACGCCTGATAATGCCGCTCTTTTCCGCTGTCCCGTCTTAATCTTGTTACACAAATGGTTGTGAAGAGATTCATGAATTTTAATTTTGCCCTCTGCATTAGTGCCTCACGTCACTCATACACAGCTGCCTTCTATGCCGAGTTTTTCACCCCTCCTCTTACAACAGGGGGAAAAATTAGTTACAATCTTGGCAGTAGTGCAAGGTAAAAAAAAAAAAATCTACAGATTTAGGCAACCACCCATGAAGCTGATTAACAGTCAGTGATCAGGAGGAACAGCTTTGCCTCTTAAACTTTTCACCTCTCATTGTTAACTGTGAAATTTTATTTCCGTTAAAAAGCAAGCCTGTAATCAAAACGGTGCCATTCTGCACTTTTCTGCCAGTGCTTTTGTTAAACTGTGCCCACACCATGCAGCCAGCATGCTCAGGAACCAGGCAGCCAAAGGTGTAATATGTTTTAAAAAATATTGCCTTTCTGTTCATCCAGGCAACGGAAAGAAAAAATAAAACACTTCCCTCTCCTCTCAGCCTCTTGGTCCCCTTCAGGCTGGAATCAAATTCATTGCCCCACAGCGTAGCTCAAAGCCTTTAGGATATTAAGGTAGCAAATTGCTTAACAAGGTAGAGAACGTGCCTTAGATATCACATCTGGCTTGAAATTACTTGATAAATACTCTCATTCATGCAGATATTCTTTGAAATGTAATTTTACATGTCACAAGGTTAGGTTTCGGTTTTTCTGTTTGTTTTTTGTTTAACTTTTGCAAAACCAAGTGTTTATTTTCTGTATTTTTGTACTTAGCCATGAAAATAGGCTTGGGCTAGGCTGTGAAGTCAGTCCATTGTGTTAAAAGCACAGCCATATTGCACTTCTGCTTATCTATTCAAAATGCCACATTACAAGTGGCTGGTGCTTATAATCTGTGTGGTGTGCTGTTGATAATTGTGGATACTGTAAAGGGTAAACAGTCTGAACTCCACTCCTGCTGCTGCTGTTCGCGCCGTAGTGAGGCTGAGCATGTTACATCCAATTATGAAGTAAAGCATAATGCTACTAATAGCAGCTATATAATTTAGCTCAGTCCTCAAAGACTCGGTTTTAACCTGTGAAATTGAAAAATTATTTTATTCACAATTTGCTTTTTGTTCATTTTTTCCCCCAAGGTGCTTTTTTATTTCTTAAATTTATAACTATTAATTGGGCAAAGAAGTACGGCCTGGGTAAATGAAATTCTTAAACCTCCTAACATTCTCCCATCGAAGCAAGTACTTCCTAACAGCTTTGTGTGTGTTCAAGAGCCCTCACATGACAGACTTGCCCGACTCAGAAATGACCCAGTGCTGGGTTATAGTACTGCCTTTGAAAGTTGCCAGCTTCTGCCCACTGAGCAAGGAGCTCACAGTCTCTCCTCACCTGGACCCTGGCCTCTTCCAGCAATGAAGCCTCTGCTTCGGCCTCCAGAGGTCAGCACAGAATCCAAGTTAAAAGTGATTTCTAACCCATATTTACAGAAGAATTATTTATCCTGCCCATTACCTCAGGGACTTTATAAAGAGCTCATTTGAGTCTCTGTATATTAGAGCATTGTGAGTGAGGAGGTCAGCTGACTCAGGCTGAGTAATCAACTTGCCCTTATCCCCAATCCCTAAGGAAAGAATTTAGCTAGCTTGGCCCCCTCTTCCCTCGTAAAATATTTCAGTGAGCTCCCTCTTTCACTAGGGCAACTAGCAACAAAGGTATTTACAGTTGGTAGGAACTGATTAGTGGGTGTGGACTGGGAAGTTTGTGAAGCCATTTTCTAAGTATTTATTATTATCACTATTATTAATAGATCAGAGAGTGACGTTGAGGGACCTGTGTATAGGATTAACACTGTCACTGCTTTGGAGGCAACAGAAATCCATGAGGATCTTTCTAAATAGACAACTAATCATCTGTCAACAGAACCAACTCCATCTAAGAAAACAGAATGAAGTCACTTCAGTGATTGCACTACCAGCAGTTCTTAGGAAAGTGGATTAGAAAGGAAAGACTGAATTGGCTTTATGTTCCACAGTGGAAAAGGAAGAGCAGGCTCAGGGCTCCACCCTTAGCCGTGACGGTATGTCATGGTTTGTGAATATGATTTAGAGGAAACATGTGCTTTGAAAAGATTCAAATTAATATGCCCCAGACTGCCCAATCCAGGGAAGAGTAATGTTGGAGCCACTCAGTTCGCTTTAATGTGCTATGGCAGTGGAATGGGGAACGTTTGTCCATTCAAAACAATAAAGTAATTGATTCCATTTATAATTAAGAGAAATATTTATTTACGACCCTTATAAATTAAAAAATGAAATAACGGCCCCAAAACGCCAACTCTAGAAGTACTCATTTTGGGGCTGGCAGGTGGCGTGGTGGTTAAGGGTGCTGGACTTTCACATGGCTGACTGAGGTTTGAGTCCCGAACCTGGTGGCTTGCTTCCTCACTTTCTCTCTCTCTCTCTCTCACACACACTTTCTCTCTCTGGTCAAATTAAAATAAAGTTAAATAAAATAATTCTTTTAAAAGTACTAATTTTGTCTTTATAAATAGCAGTTACTGTTTGTTAGAATAAATATGACTGTCAGAATTATTCTAATCAAAGGAGGAAGACATGTACTTTGGACTTGAGGACTCTGACTGGATTTTAAAATCTTAATACAGAAAGATCTCAGACCCTTACCTGAACAGTAGTGAATGTTGGTCTGATTGCTGGAATATGCTCTCCTCCTCAGAGAGAAGTATTTGAATTACTAATCACTAATGTTGAATCCCCTTAGAAGCACTGGGAGAGCCTTTGAAATGTCTAGGGCCCTACAAGTCTTCCCCTGTGCCCAGGCGCTGCCCAGGTCTCCAAACAGCAATCTGAAATGCTTGCCCACCTCAACAGTGTGGCTTTGGTGGAGGGCAGAGAGGACCAAGAGAAGAAACTTTTATGCCAAAAGGCTGAAGGATGCCCATCAGTCAAGTGCCTCACAGTTCATGGAGGTCACAAATACAGTTTGGGTATTTATGGGAAGATGTATTCTACTTCCACCAAGAAAAAAACAAGATTCCCTTCTTCATGTATAGTATTGTCATATCAATGAGATCTACTTTGAGTTGCTTATTTGTGATTTAATTTTTCCAGAACTACAGGTAAAAAGTCATCATTATATTCAACATTAATATCTTCTGGTAAAAAATTCATCTGGGTTCTCTCCCCCCCCCATTATTGCTTTCAGCTGAAAAAGGAAAACCTGGACATGTATGAAGAAAACCTTCATTACCCACTTCTGCTTATCTTAACCAAAAATGGATAGAAAATTAAGCTACTCAGAAGATGAAGAAAACATCAAGGGCACAAGGAATATTTTCACAAAGACAGAAATCTGTAATGAGTGTAATATTTAGAAAGTCACTATCTCCCTGAGAGTTTTAAACACCCAGGATTTGGGGCCATGCTCTTTGCAACATTCCGTGTGTGGGTTCTGGACTCCATTTGCCTTCACTCACATTATTCTCTAGCTATCCTCGCCCAGCTCCCTCACCTCTTCTTTTTACAGTCTGCTTATTGCTCTTCCAAACCTTTGTTTGTTTTTAAATATGTGTAAGCGACCTGTCTCAGATTGGAATTTGACTCTGGAGCAACTTAAATATTTTTCCCTCTGAGATAGAATTTCTTTAGGCGATTCCCACCCCTTTAAAAAAAATAAACTTGGCCTTTGTTCTATTTTGGTTGTGTAGTTTTGTTGTTGTTGATTTTACTCTGTAAACACAGCAAACATGATTCTTTCCTGGTTAAAATATAAAGCACAGTTTTCTGATCTCCCTCCAATTAATTATATTAAGTCTGCCATCTCTGTCTCTGTCTCTCTCTCATTCTTTTTTCCCTATTAAACAGGATGTTTTTTTCCCCTATAGATGTATAAGAAATGACTACATCAGCCCAAAGCCTCATAAACTGACCGTTTGTCCTCTGGACACAATAGCGTGGCCAGCCCTCTGCTCCTCCTCTCCAATTATGTGTGATTAGTCTCAGTGCGCTGTGTCAAGGAGGGGGAGTGTGCTGAGTGCTTATTATCTGTTTAGGTACAAGAAGAGCACATTTAGGCTCTGACTATGAATGAAAAGTGAGCCTTTATCAGGGCTTAAATCTAACTGCTGCTGTTCGCCAGGCCTTTTTCAAAATGGGTCCTTTCCAGGGAAATTTTGAATAAGTGGCTGATAAACTAGATTGCAACCAGGGGGAGTTTTTAAAAACTCAATCACACAATTACCTTACTTAAAATAAGTATATATTGTTATATACTGTGATTCAAGTGTACAGTAAACATTTAATAGGTGCTACCAAGGATTAAAAGAGAACGACTTTTCTACAGGGAGCCCAAGCATATCCTTGCCTAGTGTAGCCACGAGATGCTCTAATGCCTTTTGTGGAAATTCAGATGTTTATCTGTAAGGAATCATCTGTGCCCACTTTAGCAGTAATGTCATTAGCAGGTTAGCTATGTATCCTCATATCTTTAGTCAAGGCAAAGCGTGTATTCAGTGTGATACAATTAACGTGATGGAGGAGTATGGAGGGGGCGCATCCTTTTGCATGTTAAACAAACTTAGCTGACATAAAAACAGCCACTCTCAAATGTCTTCTCTGCTCACTTCTATCATCAAACAAATTTTTCACCATCAGTTTGCATGTCCTTGTGTTCGCCACTTTTTCTGCTCCATTAGAGCACCTAGATGGATCTCAGAAGGCATAGGTCAAGTCGCAGTTAGATCATACATTTCTTTCTCACAAAAACTTGAATTGCAATGCCAAGTGATGGGCTAACATCACAATAACAGCAATTTATTCCTCTTTGGATAAAACAGCAGTCTATTCTCAGTGCTAGATAAAGACCAGGGCAATGCAAACCAGCCATTTAGCTGAGTAGTTCAGCTCGTGGCAGCTCTCCTTTGGCGACTGTATAGGTTGCACACTGGCTTCATATTTTCTTGTTTAAAAATTAGAATTTGGAATGTTTTTAAAAGGCAACACAAGTAGTTCCATTTATACCGGTGAAAATACAGCAAAAATTATTTCCTCTGTAAAACCTGCAACTAAATCTGCCAGACAAAGAAAATGTATCCCTGAAGTACTACCTAAGATGGTCTATTTTTTTTTCTCTTTAAATATAGAACAGCAGGACCATGAGAATATTTCCTTTTTTCCTCTCATGAAAATACGTGAATTGGCAGCAATTCAATTTGCATTTGTGTGTTGTGGATGTAGAAATCCAGTGTTTATTTCTCTGGGGGAAAAATTTTTTTTAATAAAGTAGTATTTAAAAAATATATCTGAGAACGGTGTTTCAGCATTGAGCTATTCCTAGCAAGAGATGCCTGGCAAAGAAATAGACTTACTGTGTGATTAAAACCTGGAGAATCTTCTGTAAAATGAGATGGGTTTCATATATCTGTTTGTTCAGGATCCTTACCTGGAAATCTCTCCTCCAGGCTCTTTGAAAGCTTGTGAAAAACTAATGTTGTGTATTAGTGAATCATTTAAAAGTGTTTTTGTTTTCTCAAATTTTAATGAAATGCTGATATTGAGGAAGGAAAATATGGCTGCTTTAAAAAGTTTATCCATTTACATTCCTTTTGAACTTTATGATTACTTCTATGCATCAGTATTGGGTTGTATAATTGCAGTTGAAATAGCTCATTCCATAATTGTCTATGTAATTATGCATGTGTTTGCTTCAAAAGGAAGCATAAGAATTATGATATTTCCGTTTGTGCACCTGTATCTTCTGATAGAACTCATGATTTTCCTTTGTCATATTAAGTAGATCTGGTTGGATGTAAAAACGTTTCTAATATCGCCTATGGTCAGTTCTAATGCCATGATATGAACAGCCACATACAACTTGGTTATAAGAAATATATTTTATTTTATAGCAAGACATATGCTGTGAATTGGGAGAAAAGTGCTAGAAAAGACTACCTAAGAGGTTGATGCTATTTTGTATAAATTGTGTTTTGTTGGCTTTTTGACTGAGCATGAAAATGTAACTTCCATTAGGGAAGGGTAATTTAGGTGCTCTGTATTCAGTAGAAAACTTGTCGGGGCCATAAAAGCTTTTCTGGCTGGTTCCTCGGGTGTTTTCAGAGAAGAGCTGCCCACCCCTTGCTGCTTTTCCCTTTGGCTTCAGTATGGGCTGAATTTACCACTGCATACCTGTTGAATCAATTTGGGGGATCCAGCAGTTAACCGAGTGAATGGAAGGATTAGTGGCCCTCTGGAGCCCTGTTTCAACAGCCAGGTGTCTGTCCTAAACTAGTTAACTGCTTTTGACAGTTGAAGAACCTGGTTTTAATACCATAGGCAGGAGGTGGTGGTTTTTTCTTTCTCCCTATGACCCAAGTGGGGCATCCTTTCTCCTAAGGGCTAGGTATTTCTGTTTCAGTTTTTAATAGGGATGGACTACTCCCCTCCCTCAACCCAGCTTCCAAGGATGTTGTCTTTGTGCTTAGTCAGCATTTCACTTGTTCCCACTCTTGCCAGACAATTTGGTAGCATTGTCTGGTAAGACCCTTTCATTGGACTCTGGGGAGTGGGGCAGAATGCCCACATGAGGGAGTAAATTAAAGTGTATGTAGACACACAAACACAGACGCACTCACAGGGATGGTGAAGCTGTTCAGACCTGAGATCTGGGCTCTAGTTCCCAGATTCCAGGTACAGTCCCATCCAGATAAAAAATCTCCTGAGTTCAAACTGTATAAAAGAAGCTCCATAATTATTCCGAGTGTATCCCATAAAGAAAAGATAAATTTGAAAGTCAGACTGATTCTAGACAGGGCAAATACTTTTCCTGAGTGGACTGTTTCCAAATTAGGAGGGAGCTCGTTGGTGTTTAACAAACCATTAAGCCTGAAATGCCACTTTTAATTCTCAGATTTCATTTTACCCAGAGAGCTGATTGCCCAGGCTGTGGCTACATGCTCACTGTGTTCTCTGTCCTGGAAGCCTGTGCATTGGAGTCTGTATTTTTTGTCTTTTTTTTTTTTTTTCTGTCCTTCTGACTTTTCAATTAATACATTTTTTAATAGATAAAACAGATCATACTGTGACTTTTTAAATGTCAACAAGCTTGTAAACAGAAATGTAATAAAATGTCTAATAGGAGATTCAATAGTTAATAGATGGCCTGAAGTGTGAGCAAATACAGTAGCTGTATATTGGAAATTGTGCAAGTGAAGATGGCTTTAGTATTGCAAACTGAGGAAAGAAAATTGTTTTTAATTAGCACCTTCATAAGAACTGCTGATTAATACTGTTTTGTTTGGTGAAAAGCTTTCAGCTGAGTAATTTGTACAGCCATTACAACAGTTTTGTTAGAGCGGGACTCCTGTTGTTAAACACAAACAGCAGATGATAATGGTGGAAGATGAGTTTGTCATGTAACAATTTACCTTATTGAAAAAAGCTTTATATAAAACCCAATACAGTAGGTACCAGCAGAAATCACATATTTTAAATCCTTCCAAAATTGCAGTGTGCCGTGTGTGTGTGTGTGTGTGTGTGTGTGTGTGTGTGTTTTCAGGGACTAGAAGCAGATTTTATATCATTTATAAAATTATATACACAATTTAAAGGTGGTGTAGCATGGACAGACCACTTTCTCAGCAGCGGTTTCATGGGAGCAGTAAAGTGGCTGTGTATTCACACACTTTCAAACTGCACAAAGCAGGTTGAAAAATGGAAGCTTAATTAAATAATGTTACTGGGATGTAAATTTGCATTGGGCCTGCATGTAGGGAATTAAGAATTGGTGTTTCTGCCTTAGGTAGGTTTATCACACCTAGGATCTTAAAAAAAAAAAAAAAATCTCTCTCAACGGAAGTTTAATTAACCTTTTTTTATTTTCTTCCAATATTTTAACCGACCACAGGAAACAGTGTCCATTCAGTGAGACCTAATCAGGGAATAAGAGGCTTATTTCAGTGAACTCCCAACAAACATATTTTGCTAGCTAAAAGCATGGGAACTTTTAAAAAACAAAATGCAATGATAAAGCATATTTGCATTAAAATATTACACTAACCAAGGCTGGTAAGAACTGTAAATTATTGCAGTGGCGTAATAGAGCATGAGATTCTTTTTTTTCAGACAGGCCTTCGGGGTAATAACAAGGGTTGAGGCTCACGACAGTGCCAAATAAGCTTTAGACAGCATAATAGTCTGCAAAGAAAGCCACAGAGCACTAATGTGAAGGAAGAGCTGTCCACCACATGCAGCAAAAATCACCAAAGGTCATTTTATGGTAGCAATTGTGACATAAAATTGGTGGTCATGCTACATGTCTAATACTCAGCACAGCTTTATAAATGATGGGCCCCTAGCGATGGCTGTCATTAAGTGCTTTCATCATAATAAACTTTAAACTGTTGGCTTTATGAATCGCCAGCTAGCTTCAGCTGTTCGTTGGATGGAGCTTGCAGTGCCTTAAGTGTGACAAGACCTATTAGGAATGGGAAATAAGAATTGGTGTTTCTGCCTTAGGTAGGTTTATCACACCTAGGATCTTAAAAAAAAAAAAAAAATCTCTCTCAACGGAAGTTTAATTAACCTTTTTTTATTTTCTTCCAATATTTTAACCGACCACAGGAAACAGTGTCCATTCAGTGAGACCTAATCAGGGAATAAGAGGCTTATTTCAGTGAACTCCCAACAAACATATTTTGCTAGCTAAAAGCATGGGAACTTTTAAAAAACAAAATGCAATGATAAAGCATATTTGCATTAAAATATTACACTAACCAAGGCTGGTAAGAACTGTAAATTATTGCAGTGGCGTAATAGAGCATGAGATTCTTTTTTTTCAGACAGGCCTTCGGGGTAATAACAAGGGTTGAGGCTCACGACAGTGCCAAATAAGCTTTAGACAGCATAATAGTCTGCAAAGAAAGCCACAGAGCACTAATGTGAAGGAAGAGCTGTCCACCACATGCAGCAAAAATCACCAAAGGTCATTTTATGGTAGCAATTGTGACATAAAATTGGTGGTCATGCTACATGTCTAATACTCAGCACAGCTTTATAAATGATGGGCCCCTAGCGATGGCTGTCATTAAGTGCTTTCATCATAATAAACTTTAAACTGTTGGCTTTATGAATCGCCAGCTAGCTTCAGCTGTTCGTTGGATGGAGCTTGCAGTGCCTTAAGTGTGACAAGACCTATTAGGAATTGCAACCATGTTTCAAGCGTACTTGGCTTCTCCACTCCTGGGGTGATTGCTGCCTATTAAACGGCGTCTGGGAAGATTTTCCTCCAGCAATCTCTGATCAAGAGCTTTTTTGGGCTTTGACCTGCATTTCCTTCAAGACTTTCTCTGAGGAGTTTTATAAGAGCAAAACTCCAGAGGATTTATAGCCACTTCTGATTAATACCTTTCCAGTCTTTCCAGCAACTCTCCTACTGCTGCACAGAGAAAAGCTTTCATTGTTCCTGAGGTGCTTTTCCCTGCTTCCTGATTCCCGCTAACCTGTTCTCTCAGTGCAATCCTTGGGGTGGAACCAAGACAGTTGGTGAAGTTGTTACAGCTGGAGACACAGAGAAGGGAAAGGGAGGCTTTTATATTTTGAAAGGATTACATGCAGAGCAGCCGAGCCCCGCCCATTTAAGTGCCCGCTGTGACGTCACTGTCTGCCCACTGTTCCCAGCGCATCCTTAATGAGCCCTTGGTGTAAATTGAGCCGACACATAAAGATTTCATGATTTAAATTACACTTTCATTAACCTTTAGCATGGGAAGTCTTTTAGTTTCTATAAATCTTACAGTGGTTTACTGTCTGTCCTACTGATGTGAATAATAGATGTTCAGGGAATCGCTCTTTAAAAACCCAAGGTATTTAATTTACAAGGGCTAAATACATATTTCATACTCACTTAGCGAGAACTTTAATTACTTCTTGTTGCTTTTTCTAACTTCAAGGTTGCCCCTCCTCCCCTCAACCCCAGTTTTTTCTGACTCAGATGTTTAGGAGATGGTAAAAGCTTTCAATGTCTAAGTCCCTGGTCTAATACCCTTATTTGTCTTTCTCTTAAGCTAAGTAATGTCCTAAAGACAGTGACGGGAATGTCTCAGGTGTGGACGATTACACAATTAAATTAGCAAACCTCAGAGGGATTGGATTAGAACTCACCAGGGAACACCTGGGGATTCTAGCACTGAGCTGAGATTTTTGAATGGCAGGGGCTGTGGCCAGGAACCGGGAGGCTCTGCCCACTTGGTAGTCTCTCAGTCACAAACTTGTCTTAGCAGATAAAGTATTGAAGGCTCAACTCTTTTTTCCCTGGGAGTAGGTTTCTGGGGCTGTCAGTGTGAACAGGAAACCCATTAGTGAAATTGTCAAACTAAGGGAAACAGGAGTTGGAGGACTCTGGCTTTTCCCATACAGAAGACCCCCGCTGCCCACCCCACCACGTGAGCCCCACCGTGTGAGCCAGCCAAGGGTGGGCAAGGCGTGTTGAGGCCACTGCCCAGGTGCAAAGGGAGGAGGCGGGCCGGCTGCAGAATGCCCAGAACAAAGGCACCTCCAGGGGCCTGGGCAGAGGTCACCTGCTGCCTCCAGGGCAGATTAAGGAGACCGGAGAGGGCATTTGGAGGAAATGGTGCTGTGCTTCTTTGGGAAATCAATTCGTCCCACCCTTAATGGAGCATTTTGCTCACCCGCTCTCTCTTTGGAAGTCCCAGGCAAATGTGCTTCCAAGTCTCTCAGAATCTGTTATTAAAAGACCCCCGTTTGAAGAGGCAGCACCTTCCCCTGCCTGTGCCCTCCCGCCCCAGAATTTCTAGTTGTTCTTGTCTCACTTCCCCTTTCTCTCTTTCCTGGGCTCTCCCGCCCTTCCCTACCCAGGCCTCTTTCATAATTAGGCGAAAAGTGGAACTTTGCCCTACTCCCTTACTTTGAGATTTCTTTTTTTCCCAGTGACCTGGGCTGCACTTTGCCCCCACTCCCTGCCTGCCAATCTCCTCAGGGTTAGGGCCCCTCTTTCCATTGCAGCTCCCGCTCCTTGAGAGCTCTGGGAGGCCTCGCCTCCCAGAATCACGCAGCCCCCTGCAGAGGAAGGAACAGGCCTCCTCAGGATGAATGGCTGGTAAGGAGGTTTTTAATTTCTCTGGACCTACAAGAAAAAGGCCTCAGAGGAGCATGCACCCCTCCCTCACCTTGTTTGACAGTTCTCTCCTGGGGGTGGCCAGCACTCCTCTACATTCTTGATGGATGCTCTCACCTCACCATCCTAGGCCAGCTCCGCAGAAAACGTTGGGCAGAGGGACTGGAAAATGTTGACTTGTGTGAAAATCGCCTTGGCAATCTAGAATAAGGAGTCTGCTTTGTAAATTAAATTCTATTTTTGATAGTTTGCAATCTACCAAGGTGAGAAATTTAGAAGTTTAACATGACGTTGCTATCAGACAGGGTCAGAAAGTGAGCTCAGACCATACAGTCTGGATCAGCAATAGGCCTTCTGATGGTTTGAGCTCTCCTTGAACTTGGGGGAATGTCACCATGCTGTTCCCAACACAGAAGACAGTGCACTTAAAAGCTTTGCCCACCTGACCTGCAGCTCCACCTCCAGGTGCATTAGTCTTCATTTTCTTTCACAGGTTTTATTTTTAGGAGCAGAGGTCTTGTCTCTGGCCCAGCCTGTGTATGAGTGGATCTGTCTCTTTCTTTCTCAAGCAGCATCTCATGATGCCAAGAGACAATGAGAGTGAAGCAGCTCACAGCCTCTGAATTTCCACAGGGCCTTCTCTTTCAGGGTACTTCTTGTCAGACTCTGAAAGACCAGAGCTTGGGCTGGGTGACAAAAGTCTCAGGGTCTTTAGCTTGCAATCCCCTAGCTGTTGATGGTTTTCTCTCACCTCAGAGCCAGGTTGCAGCTTCTGGACCCTTTCTCACACACACATACAGACGTATACACACACACACACCCACACACACACACACCCACACACACACACACCCACACACACACACACCCACACACACACACACCCACACACACACACACCCACACACACACACACCCACACACACACACACCCACACACACACACACCCACACACACACACACCCACACACACACACACCCACACACACACACACCCACACACACACACACACACACAATCCTAACACATATGCCCCTGGATAAACCACAGGATGGTTAAAATATTTTCACTAAATTCGATAGGGAGGGGATTTATCTGTCTCTGCCCTTGTGGTAGATCAGGGGGAAAAAGGTAACAATATTTTCCATTTCCTCCCATCAAGAAATGGGATTTAGGGGGCCGGCAGGTGGCGTGGTGGTCAAGGGCGCTGGGCAAATGGTTTGGACCTGGTAGCTTTCTCACTTTCTGTCTCTCTTTCACTTTCACTCTGGTCAAATTAAAATAAGTAAATAGGGGCTGGCAGGTGGCATGGTGGTTAAGGGTGCTGGACTCCCACATGGCCAACCGCAGTTCAAGTCCTGGGCCTGGTGCCTTGCTTTCTCACTTTCTCTCACTCACTCTGTACCTCTCTGGTCAAATTAAAATAAATAAATAAAATAATTCTTTAAAAAAAAAACATTTTAAAATAAACAAAAATTTAAATAAAATCTTAAAAATATTTTTTCTTTTTAAAAATATCTTCTATTGGGTATATTTGAGGATTAGAAAATGTTATGCAATACAGAGATAATACAGCTACATACAGATTAGCATGTTTCTTTCATTTGTGTAGTAAGAGGAGCTAAAATGTGTTTCACAAAAACTTACCTTATTTCTTAATCTATGTTTTTCATTTTTGTATCAATCACATGATGTTCCCCTGTTCCTCTCCCTCCCTCCTGCTATTACCCATCTCCTATTATCCCCACACCTGATGCTGTCTCCAGTATCTACAGTTGCCCTCCCTGCTATTATACTTCCCAATCTTTCAGTTTCTGTTAATTCTGTTCTCTTTTTAAAAGAAGTATTTATTACTTAATTTTATTTATTCATTTTTTTTCTTTTTTTATTTGTCCAGAGAGAGAGAGAGGGAAAATGAGAAAGCAAGCCACCAGTTCCAGGACTCAAACTATGGTCGGCCATGTGGGAGTGTCCAGCATCTTAACCACCATGCCACCTTCTGGCCCCCAATTCTGTTCTGTTATAAGCAAAAAAATCAACTTTTTGTTTCAATAGATCTTTTTTGGGCCAACCCCTGGCCTAGTGGTTAAAGCAGCTGGATCCCATACAGCTGACCCTGTGTCTTGAAAAACATGCCCAGAGGGAGAAATGGAGAAAAAACTGCAGTGGTATGACCATGCCCCATGGGGCATGATTTTGATTTTTGCTCACCTATCATCCACACACAACACTTGGCACTTCACTTTCATCTCACTCTGTCTCTCTCTCTGGTCAAATTAAAATAAAGAAATAAAAGAAAGAAAGAAAGTTAAATAAAATAATTCTAAAAAAAAAAAAAGAAAAAGAAATGGGGGTTTGGGTCAGGTGGTAGTGCAGCAGTAGTGCAACTGGATCTCCATTGGAAAGGTCCAGGGTTCACATCTGGAACCTCCCTGAGCTTGCTAAGTATGCATGTGTTGATGCCCATGATCCAGGCCTGCTGACACTGGAGATGGATCACTGTGAAGACCCCGTTTGGGATGTTTATCTCTGTTTTCCTGTCTCTCTCTTATGGGAGGTAATAAATAATAAACTTTTTTTTTTTTTTGTAAAGAAATAGAGTCTATTTCTCCACCCCTTCATTCTGAACTCGGTTTGGTTTGCTCTGGCCAGTGAGACATTAATAAGTATAATACAGCAGAGGTTTGGAAATCACTTGCACATTGGCATTTGCCTTCTCATGATAACAACTACTATGTGGAAAAGCCCAGGTTGTCCCGCTAGTTACTGGAGTTAGGTAGCATAGACACCCTTATTTTTCAGCCATGTGTGAAAGCTTCCAGGACCAAACTACCCCTGGGAGACCCAGCTGTCAATCCTAACTCCATGGGTAAGCCAGGAGAGCCAGCAAAAAACTGCCCAGCTAAGTTCAGCCCGTATTGCCTACTCACAGATTCTAGAAGGGAAAGTGGTCATTGTTTTAAGTGAGCAAATTTGAGGCAGTTAGTTACACAGCAATAAATAACCAATACAGTCTTTGATCTATTCCCTCTGAAGTACTTTTCTGCATCTCAAGTACGTTTTTTTTTTTTTTTTTTTTTGAGAGGTTTTCGCTATAGGGCATGTGCACTTGCCAGACAGAGAGAGACATAGAGACAGAAAGTGAGAAATCACCCCCCAGGGGGGGATGGTCACGCCGCAATCCCTTCTCCTCCATTCTCTTCTCGGGATCTTGGGCACGCACACACGCGCCCGGCGTGAGTTTTAAGCCACTGACCGGGTCTGGGACGCGAACCGTGGTCAACTACGTGGGAGTCCAGTGACATAGGCGTTACGCTAACTGCTGGTTCCCATCTCAAGTGCATCTTAAGGTACCAAAACTTTTTACGTTTTGCATGTACCAGTTACATAGTGATTGACCTTTAGAAAAACAGGATGTAGGTCCTGCAGTCCTACTCTGCCTTCAGGAAACCAGCTTATTCCAGAGGCATATGGTGAAATAAAACAGCAGCACAGGGAAAGAAAAACAAGCCAATTCCAAGTGTGCACTTGACCCAAAAGTAGCCAGATTTACTGGTGGCATCTTTATACAATTTTAGGGGAAAATATGGTTGGTCAGCCTAAAAGGCTGAACCCACTGCTAAGGGAATTCAAGTCCCTTGGCCCCAATAATCTGCCTCAGCCCATCCCACCTGTAAGGCCTGGGATATGCAGAGGTGTGGGAGGACAGCCACGGAGAGGATGCAAGCTCCACATGCATCCACCTTCAGCTGCACAATCTGCAAGTTGATGGGTTCTTGGGAATGGGGAGGTCTTCATAGTCTTCTTGACATTGGTCCTGCCTAACATCATCTTTTACTCTCAGAAAGGGAGGTAGCAGTGGCTAGACAGGGCTGGGCTGTAGGATGGGAAGTCCATTTCTATTCTTTTCATCAATGTAACCCAGGATGTCATTCACACTATTTTTCTGGGCATCCAGCTCTGAGTAGAAATGCTCACTCACAAGAGAACTCAGGAAACCCAAGAGGTCAGAGACCGGGCTCTGTCAGGGTCATGGAACCCTATAGTACTTACGAGCAAGGATGCAGAGCAAGGAATCCCCTCTGCGGTAATACTGAATGAGCACAAAATAGCTCACTGGTGGGTAAACATGTTGTGTTGTTGGTACTAAAATGCCACCAGAATATCTTCCCCTGCACTCATGCTCTTGGCAGAGGTTGCTGTAAAGGCAGGCTCCCCTTGGGAAAGGTGATATACTCTCATTGTCCTTAGTGTGAAAGATGAGACTAGGCCTGAAGGGAGGTGGGAGTGACGCAGGATATTGACATTGGGACTTTGGGAACCTAGATAGGATAAAGGGCTCCAAGAACTGGGAGAAGCAGCAGAAATGAGAGAATCTAAGCATCGAAACTCCATGCATCACTTTCACAGGGTTACCTTGGGTCAGAAGGACTGTCCTTATTCAAAACTGCACACACCTGACTGTATGTCCCCCAGTGTATGGGAATATGAGAAACCTGGCAGGAGAGACTCTTTGCCCACATAATGCTTATAATTTAGTAGGGAAGACAGACCATGCCCTCACATAAGACAGTGCCATGGGAAGAGACTAGCAAAGGGCTGTTAGAGATCAAAACAGAGCAAGTGCACTATAGGAGCGGAGGCAGAATTTGTATTAGGCCTTGGAAGTCTGGGGAATGGAAAGAAAGGGCTACCAGGGGCATGAAGCTCATGAGCTAAGGCACAGAGAGATTTCAGAAAATGACCTAGTAGTAGTTGACTTGGTGGGGCTACATGAGGCAAAGTTCAATCTATTCACTTATCCTACATTCATTCATTGAATACCTACCAGGTGCCAGACACTTAGGGCAGAGTAGTGAATGAGACGGACATAAATCCCTGATCTCTGCTGGACTCCCATGTAGTAGACTACGGTTCGCATCCCGGACCCAGTGGCTTAAACTCACGCCAGGCGCATGTGTGTGTGTGCCCAAGATCCTGAGAGGAGAACGGAGGAGAAGGGATTGCGGCGTGGCCATCTCCCCTGGGGGGTGATTTCCCGCTTTCTGTCTCTCTGTCTCTCTCTCTGTCTGGCAAGTGCACGTGCTGTATGGCAAAAACCTCTCAAAAAAAAAAAAAATCCCTGATCTCCACAGGCAGACATACTATGGACATACTATTGGGCGTGAAGGAAGTCGTAACACATTTTTACATAGAAAAAAAAAAAAAACAGAAAAACACGTCATGACTTTCCTGACAACCTAATCATGGGGAGGGGAAAGGCAACAGACATATAAATGAGTAAGACTGATTCAGTCAACATAGGTGCAGGGATGATGAAGCAAATTGGTCCTTTAGAAAGTGACCAGGTCAAAGTCAAGGATGCTCTCTAAGGTGGCAGCTTTTTAGTTGAAACCTAAGTGACAAGAAAGAGCCAACTTTTCAAGACTGAAGGCAAGAACATTCCAGACAGGGCGAGTGCAAAGGTCTGAGGCAGGAGCAAGCCTGCAGAGCCAGCAGGTGGGCCTAGTGAGTGAGCATTCTATGATATGACCATGGAGTGTACAGGCCTTGGGATTGTGTAGGCCATGGAGGGAAGATGGAATCTATTTCAACAGGAAGCCACTGGAGGGTCTTAGGAAGAGTGGCATAGTCACAGTGCCTCTGGTAGCTGTGAGGCAAATGAATGTACAAGATAGGACGTTGGAGGACCAGAGAGGCTGTCAGAGTCCTTCTGCTAGAGGGCTTCATGATGGGAGGACACGGGGTGCCAGCTGGGAGCTGGAGAGGGTGAGAGGAGCCTCTCTCTGGCTAAGAGGGCTAGACTTCACTTCGGAGCAGTAGAGGACCATTGGGGCTGCTGGCCCCATGCGAGCTTGGCAAAGACCTACAGTGACAATGCCCCTGTTCCAGTAGATGGGAACAGAGAGGCGGAGCCAAGGTTTGTCTTTGGTGTAAGTACAAGTGCAAGACCTTTCCTGGGGCTCTCTGATGGACCCTACAGAGCCGAGAGCTCCTGTGCTGGCCCCTTAGGGCAGGGGCAGTGCCTCACTTGTTAAGGCACCCTGGTGCCAAGCACATGGCATGTCTTATAGCACCTGCAGACCCTTAGTTCATCACAGTTGATGGACAGGAAGGCTGGAAGGGAGATGGCAGCCAGAACCAGCTCAGGATGTTTCTCTAGTCCTGTTTCTACCCCCCCCCCTTTTTTTGGAGAAGCTTTTGCCATAGGGCACGTGCGCTTGCCAGAAAGACAGAGACAGAAAGTGAGATGCCCAGGGGGGATGGCCACGCCGCAATCCCTTCTCCATTCTCCTCTCAGAATCTTGGGCATGTACACAAACACGCCTGGCGTGAGTTTAAGCCTCTGGGTCCGAGACTTGAACCATGGTTGACTACATGGGGGTCCAGTGACATAGCCATTATGCCAACTGCTAGTCCCTCTACCCCCATTTCTGAGCTGCATTTAGTAATTAGCAGAAATGCCAGAAGCCTCCCAATAGCAACTGTAAAAGTTATCTTAAGAAATCACATTTCCTAAAATCATGGGACTATTTAAGAACAGAAGACCCAGACTGAGGATTAAAAGGACCCCAAGAGAACTTGCGGCAGCAGCTCACATTCACTGGACACCCGCGAGCCAGGGTTGTGCTGCCCCTTCCACACATTGCCACACTGCATTTCCACAACAGCCCTGTGATGCTGTTGTTCTTATGACCTCCTTGTTACAGATCAGGAAAATGAGGCTCAGAGAGGAGAAGTGACCCCCCCCCACCCCAAGGAGAAGCCAACTGGCCCCTGACCACCTCTGCCCTTGTACCGTATCTGCTGAGGAAATGTATGTGCAGATGAGCCCTGGCTACTCTGTGAGTCCCTTGCCCAAAGTAAAGGCCCACTTAGAAGGTTTCTAGGTGATTTGGGATACAAAGGCAAAGGAGGTGGGCACCCCTTGGGCTGACTTGTTGAACTGGTAGCATTTTCAAAGCAGATGAACAGTTTACAGCTGTCTGAGCAAAGAGCCCTAGAGCTGTGACTGCGATGCACATGGGCTGGCCAGATGCCAGAAAGTCTTCTCCACCAGATGCAGGCACCTCTGGGCCTGAGCACAGGGAGATGGAGATCAGCCACAGCCCAAAGCAGTGGGCCCTGCTTCCACTCCCTCTCAGT
Source organism: Tupaia belangeri chinensis (assembly GCF_000334495.1). Taxonomy (NCBI): domain Eukaryota; kingdom Metazoa; phylum Chordata; class Mammalia; order Scandentia; family Tupaiidae; genus Tupaia; species Tupaia belangeri. The sequence continues at coordinate 2,619,351 of NW_006160183.1, read as the reverse complement.
GGTAACCAATGGTGAGAGTCCTGGTGGCCAGTCTCTAAAATCACCTTAAATGCTGTCTCTGCCTTAGAACTTGACTGTCACCACTTGGAATGGATATTGGGAGCTTGGCTGGGATTTCTGCAGTACTGGCAAGCACTGTGGCCTAGAAGCTGCTCTCACAACATCACTTATGGCTGAGATTAGGCTCAAGGGTCACAAGAGCAGCAATGCCAAAAGAGATCCCTTTTCCATGTTCCCTTCCTTTCTTCACCAGCAAGGTAGAAACCCAGTTTTTAACAGAGAAACTAGGCGTGTCAGTGTGAGTCACCCCCACACAGTGTGATTAAGCTGCCTCTGATCATCTCTGCGCTGTGTAAAGACCATGAAAATGAGGACAAACAGAAGAGTCGAGGAACTTGGGCCAGCACATTAACACATTAGAATCGATGACTGTCTTGGGGAGGATAAAATGGAAAATGGGGCTTCACCGGCAAGGAAAGGGTGAAAGGAGACCAAAAATCAGCCAATGCGCTGTGAGCAGAGACACGGAGACAACAAACGATCATGGAGAAATTATTCTTGGGTAATTTTGACTCGCATGCAGGGGAGCCCACACAACTCCATCTCACAGGTGCCTGTTGCCTGGCTGCCTGGTTGCCAAGTAGACAAGGAAGATACAGAAAATCCTGTTCTCTTATAGTGCATTTGACGTCACTATAGCCACTTAAAAAAAAAATCAGGCATATTTAGACATTTCTTTCTCTTAGAGATTCTCTTTGATGAAGCAAAGGAGGAGGAACTTGAGCAGAAGGCAGGGCACAATCCTCAGAGGACCCTGGGCTCAGTCGTGGACTGGGGGCGTGGGGTGAGAAGAGTTCTCATCCTGAAGGTCCAGTTACTTACAAGGCTCAGAACAGATTTCAGTTGGTCTCTTATCTCATCAGTGCTCATGTCCTAAAACAGGTTTTCTTAAGTTAAAATGAAACAACATTGTTTAATGTCAATTGAATAATGCAGATTTGGATTTTTCCACCTCTGCTGTTGGCAGCAACAGCTACTAACCTGACAGGAGCAAGCCCAGACTCTATGCTTGCTGCAAGATGTCTCCATAAAGGGCAGCAGGGAGAGAGGTGTTTGGTCAGCTCTTCCATCCAAAATTAAATATTCAAACTGGGTTTGCTCTGGGGCATTGTTCAGGCTTGAGTTTTCACTTAATGAGAATGGCATTGTACCCCAACTAAAGGTTTCATTAGGCTAGCCAGCAAACTTCTCCCATTATCCTCTGGAGGAAACAATCTGGGTGATAGTCTGCCGCCATAATCCTCTCTGCTTCAGATTTATGGTGACAAAAGACTCTTAATACTGAAAATGTTTGGGGGGGAGGAGAAACACTTCCCAAACAAGAAGTCTCTCCCTTCCAGGCCAGGTAACAAAGGGTCAGGAGGAATTTGGTGGAGGCCTCCTGGCCACCTGCTGGTTAAGCCCATGGTCAGCAGATTAACTGCAGCTCTGACTGAGTGTTTAGAAAGGCAAGTTACATGGCAGAGCAAACAAAATTCAGACTGTACTTTACACATGGTAATCCCGAATTTAATAAGAGTCTCACCACTGGGAAGCCAGAGCCCAAAGGTAGCTGAGGTGTGGAGCTCCATTGTTCCCAGCTGGGGATGTCGCCATTGGTCAGTGAAGCCCACCCCCTGGGGGTGCCGCCTCTGCAAGAAAATTCCTCTTGGCATTTTAGATAAGTCTGTTGTTTTCCTTCCTTTGTCCAAAGATAAGTCACAACTTTACCTCCTCTAAATGAAGTTCCTGCAGAAGGCTTGGGTGGTCAGAAGGCCAGATGAGCTTCAAGCTCTATGAGCTCAACCAGAATCTTCCTCCTTGACCACTGGACTCACCAGGGGCAGAGCCAAGGCTTCAGACAAGAGCCTGGGAAGTCTGCAATGCAGGCTTGGTCAAAGCTGTTGAGGACCTGGGTGATTGTACCTCCTAGGGTATCAAACCTCTAAGGGGAGGCATGTATGGGATTGCACTTTGGGCAAGTGTGGGTTATTTCTCAAATTACAGTTAACTAAAGGAATGCTTCTTATGTGGCCATCTTCATTATCATTCATTCACTCAACATTCATTCCCAGAGATTTACTGAGTACCTGTTACGTGCCAGGCATTGAGCTCAAATGCTCAGGACATCAAAATGAACTGAAAGGAGACGGAAGTAAGTGCTGTAAAGGGTAGAATTGTTCCGTGAGCCCATCGATAGAGAAATAGCTGAGTCAAGGGGAACAGAGAAGGCTTTCCTGAGGAAGTGATGCTGGAACCTAGTTCAGAAGGGTACCTATGGGTTAAGCCTGGCTGAAGACGGGAGTAGAAGGGAGTGAGCACCAAAGGAGAAGCTACACACACCCCCCTTCCGGTCTGGTGACAATGGAGAGATGCTGTGTACAAAGATGTGGGCCTCCCAGATCTGCACAGGAAATGTGGGGAAACCAGGCCCCGGTTTATGGCATCATCTGTAAAGAACTACTGGATGCTGAAAATCTGTGAACAATGCCTGGGGAGACCCTCACACCCTCAGGAGGACCTCCTTGGCCAAGGGGCACTAAATTGCTGAAAGATGAAGCAATTAAAATAGAAAAATAAAAAGATTAATGCTCAAAACACAAGATATTCTGAATCTCCTTATATTTAAGATAGTACATTTATTATAGTATGCTATTTGCCTCCCATCTTTCTAGAAATCTTTCCAAAATAAAGTTTTAGAATTCCCAAAAGATAGAAACCCATGTCACTAAATAAAAGAGGAGGAAGTCACCAACATATGAAATGTAAGCAAATTTCTAGACTATGGAAAGCATGTGGGAGAAGTTATTAGAGGAAATAGCTAAGGAGAGTCACATGGAAGGCTCTATAAAGAAAGCAACAAAGGAAAGAGAAGCCTGTTCACCAAGAAAACCTCAGAAAGGTGCAGGGAAGCCTGTTTAAGGAGGCGTGCATACACTTGGCATTGTCAATCCATAGGTCTTTTATATTCAAGAGATGACCAAGGATGCATATGTGGAACAATGAGAAGAACCATCAGCATGAAAAAAATAGAGAAAATAAATATGGAAAATCTCATTCCTGGGGAGACATAATTCAAGAAACAGATCACTTTTAATTTTTTGGGGGGGGCGGGGGATAGAGGTTTTTGCCTTAGGGCATGTACACTCACTGGTGAGAGAGAGACCTTGAAAGAGAAAGTAAGAAATCACCCCCCAGGGAGATGGCCATGCCCCAATCCTTTCTTTTCCATTCTTCTCCCAGGATCTTGGGTACTCACACATACATGCCCAGCATGAGTTTCAAGCTACCAGGTCCAGGACTCAAACCATTATCAGCCATGTGGGAGTCTAGCAACATAACCTCTATGCCATCTGCTGGCTCTTAATTTTTTTTAAAAAGAATTCTCAGGCAAGGTTAGGAAGATAATAAATTCTTTTTTTAAAAGAATTATTTATTTAATTTTATTGATTCATTCATTTATTTTTTTTAATTTGACCAGAGAGAGGTATAGAGAGCAAAAGAGGAAAAGTAAGGAAGTAAACCACAGGTCCAGGACTTGAACCATAGTCAGCCACGTGGGAATGCCCAGTTCCTTAACCACCACCACATCACCTGCTGGTACCCAGGAAGATAATATATTCTAAAAATGGGATTTTTGAGAACAAGAATGAGTTCTTGGAAATTGCAAATGCAATTCATAGAATAGAGGACTCACAGGCAACAGTAGAAAGACAGAAAAAGAAAATATGAGGGAGAAAATAATGACCATAGAAAATAATCCAGTATCAGGACCAGCAGATGACATAATGATTATGTCACTGGACTCTCACGTGGCCAACTGTGGTTTGGGTCCTGGATCCCATGGCTTCAAACTCACACCAGGCACATTTGTGTGAGTGCCCAAGACCCTGAGAGGAGAATGGAGGAGAGAAGGGATTGTGGTGTGGCCATCCCCCCAGGGAAGGATTTCTTGCTTTCTGCCTCCTGTTTCTCTGGTGAGTGCACATGCTATAGAGCAACAATTGATAAAAAAAAAAAAAAAAAAAAAAAAAAAAAGAAAGAAAGAAAAAGAAAATTCAATATTTAAAAGGAATCCCAGACAGAAAAAAACCAGAACGATGAGAATTTTCAAAGAAAGTACAGAAAAAATTCCTAGAGATGAAGAGAAAAAATAATCCTAATAATAGAAGGACCACCAACTGTTAACATCACAATCAATGGTAAAGACACACAACTGAGGTCAGCAAGTGGTGTGGGTGTTAAGGACACAGGACACTGGACTCCCACATGGGCTACTGAGGTTCGAGTCCAGGGCCTGGCAGCTTGTTCTCTCTCTCTCTCTCTCTCATTCTGTCCTTCTCTGGTCATTTTTTAAAAAATAAATAAATAAAGTTATATTAAATAGACAAACAAAAAAGACACACAACTATGGGACCAGCAGATGGCATAATGGTTATATTGCTAGACTCCCACATAGTCAACCACCATTCAAGTCCTGAACCCAGCAGCTTAAAACTCACACCAGGCATATGTGCATGTGCACCCAAAATCCTGAGAGGAGAATGGAAGACAAGGGATTGCCATGTGGCCATCCCCCCGGGAGGTGATTTCTCTCTCTGGTGAGCACATGCACCCTATAGTAAAAAATCTCTCTCTCTCTCAAAAAAAGAAAGACACACAACTAGACATATCCAGATGAAATGTTAAAACACTAAATAGAAAATATAGGTTGTAAAAGAGTCCAAAGAAAAAGATCAAGTGTTCTACAAAGGAACAGCAATCAGAATGGCATCAGACTTTTCCTAAGAAACACTAAATGCTGGAAGATAATGGATTAATGCCTTCGAAATTCTGAGGGAAAAATTATTTTCTGCCTAGAGCCCTATATACAAACATCTGTAAAATAGAATATAATATAAGGGTTTTTATACAAACAAGGAGAAAGAAAATTTACCTCCAACACGCCCTGTCTGAGGAAGTTTCTTGAGCTTCTCCAGCAGAAGTAAGACATACACTGGGAGAAAGAAGAAAGTCTGGGATTCAACCTAGAAGAGCAGTAAAGGGGAGTCTCCAGACATCTGTGAGGCAGCCTGGAGAGCAACCAGCTTATGCTAGATGGAGCATGAGCACAGAGGACTTTGAGGAAGAGGGGGAAAGTGTTTCTCAACAGCTTTAATGACATAATTCATAGATATAAAATAAGAATATAATTTCAAGTTATACAAGAAAGAAAAACGTCCATGGGAGACTCTAAAGGAAAAATATCTGCTAAAAAAGGCAAGATCTGAATGTAAACTAAACCAAAAGTGACATGACACTAAATAAATTATAATAAAGTATAAGGGTTGAGAATCCATTTGACTTAGTGCAGGAAATATTCTTTTTTGAGAGGCCCAGGGATCAGGACCCTGGACTTGAAGAGTAAAAAAGAATAATCCTAACATTACTATTATTAAATACATGTTTGTAGTAATGACAATAAAGTAAATATGATCAGTTTCTCATTTTAAGAGTCAACATTTAGACAAAGCATGGGAGACTAGGTACATAAATTTTTTAAAAATAATTATTTTTTAAACTTTATTTATTTATTTTAGTTTGATCAGAGAGAGAGAGAGTGAGAGAGAGAGGGAAAGTGAGAAAGCAAGCTACCAGGTTCAGGATTCAAACCGTGGTCAGCCACGTGGGAGTCCAGTGCCCTTAACCACCACACCACCTGCTAGCCCCATGTTATGTAAATTTTAACAGCTTTAATAATGGAAATGTATAAGCATAGTGGCAGAAGGAGGGATATGGGAAAGGAAAGAAAAAGTAAAGGAGAAATAAGAGGTTAGTAATAATATTCTCAACTTACAGACTAGACAGTCAAGAGGCACTGTTGAAAGTTGATGGATTAATAATTACAAGTTTAAACATTTTATTAAAGTTATAAAGGCAAACTGTAAAAGAGTGGAATATATAAATATTGAACATTGAATTCTTTTGCACACAGAATTTCACAGACAATTTTTGTCTAAAATACTGGTAAATGAAGAAACAGAGAAGTGTAGTGTACTATATACTACTCTCTATATTAGACATTATATAAGGAGCTCCCTTGGTTGCCAGATAAATTACAATATTATGCAACATTTAAGACTATTTATTCAGAGAGTTTATCTGAAATTCAAATTTGATGGGGCATCCAGTCTGTATTTTCCCCCTAAATCTGGCAACCCTAGATCCATTGAAAATCAACAGACCAAAGAGGTCACCTCTGAGCAGGGAACTGAAGGTTATTTGATTTGTAACTATATGTGTGTATTATTTTCATAAGATTTTAAAAATGTTTTAAATGTGTTTGGTGCATGTTGAAAATCAGAAAATCAGTCCCTTATTTTAAATATATAGGAAGAGGTATATAATTTTATTAATAGCAAATCAGCATGACCCTGCTCCACTGGTTTTTGCCTTATGGTAAATGTACTCGCTGGAAAGAAAGAGAGAAAGGGAACTAGCAGTTAGCGTAATGGCTATGTCGCTGGACTCCCACGTAGTCGACCGTGGTTCACGTCCCGGACCCGGTGGCTTAAAACTCATGCCGGGCACGTGTGTGTGCGTGCCCAAGATCCTGAGAGGAGAATGGAGGAAAAGGGATTGCGGCGTGACCATCCCCCTGGGGGTTGATTTCTTGCTTTCTGTCTCTATGTCTCTCTCTCTGTCTGTCTGGCGAGCGCACGCGCCCTATAGCGAAAACCTCTCCAAAAAAATAAATAAATAAATAAAAGAGAGAAAGACAGATATGGTGAGAGAGAAAGTGAGAAATCATCCCTCAGGGAGGATGGCCACGCTGCAATCCCTTCTCCTCCATTCTCCTCCTGAGATCTTGGGCACGCACATACATACCACCTGGCGTGAGTATCAAGCCACCAGGTCTAGGACTCAAATCATGGTCAGCCATGTGGGAGTCCAGTCACATAACTCTAAATATATATATTTTTTTAATAATTATTTTAGGTACCAGCAAATGGCATAATGTTTACCTTGCTGGACTCCCATGTAGTCAACCACGGTTCAAGTCCCAGACCGAGTGGCTTAAACTCACTCTGGGAGCATGTGCATGCATGCCCCAAATCCCGAGAGAATGGAGAAGGGATTCAGGTGTGGCCATCCGCCCTGGGGGGTGATTTCTCACTTTCTGTCTCTCTATATCTCTGTAGAGCACACATGTACTATGGCAAAAATCTCTCAAACAAAACAAATAATTTAATCATTATTATTTTTAATTTGATCAGAGAGAGAGAGTGGGGAGAAAGTGAGAAAACAAGCAGCTAGGTCTAGGACTCAAATCATGTTGGCCATGTGGGAGTCCAGTGCCTTAACCACCATGCCACCTGTCGGCTCCTCCACCAAATATATATATATATATAAATATCATTAAATATATATGCATCTATATATATTTAATATATATGTATGTATACTATATATAATATATACCAAGCCACCAGGTCCCAGATTTGAACCACAGTAGGCCATGTGGGAGTCTAACACCTTAACCACCTTGCCACCTGCTTGCCCCCACCAGATATATTTTAACAACTATTTAAATAATATTGGTTTGAGAGAATTCCATGTTGTAAGACTGCCAGGCACCTACATGTCTTGGGTACTTTGACCAAGGATGCACCAGATGCCGTGAGGTCCCTGAGTCTAGGAAGTTGGGATTTAAATGAAGAGGCAGAACAGCTGACCTTCTAAGGGAGGCTCCTACTGGAAGTCACGTAGTAAAACAAAGTGTTTGACACTAAATGCTACAGGGGCTCAGTTGAGGGAGAAGACAAAAGCCAAGGTTGAGTTGACATTAGAGATGGGACTTAAAGGAGGAGGAATGGGATTTAGAAAAGGAAGAGGCAGGAATTCTAGGCCCTGCTTATAAAATTTCTTTTTAAATTATATCCTAGCAAAGAAACAGCTCTCTATACCCCAGTACTTCCATATGTACTCCAAGAAACCTCTTTTTTGTGGGTCTCCCAAACTCGGAAGGGCTCCTTGAGCAATTGTTAGGTGTATAAAAATCCTTCCAAAGTAACGAATCAAAGGTCCAGAGATGGTGGGACAAGTTGTGAGGACAAGAGAATTTTACACCCTAGGGTAAAGTTGATTCCTTGATCACCTAAATTTAAGGTGTTAACTTTGAATCCTGAACTGAAAAATCATCTGTAAAATTCTATCAATCTATTGGGACCAGCAGGTGGCACATGGTTAAGGCGCTAGATTCCTACATGGTTGACTGCAGTTCGAGTCCTAGACCCAGTAGCTTGAAGGTCACACCAGGCATGTGTGCATGAGTGCCCCAAACCCCAAGAGATGAATGGAGAAAAGGGGATTGCAGCATGGCCCACATTGGAGGGTAATTTTTCTCTCTGTCTCTCTCTCTCTGCTTCTCTCTCTGAGGGGCAGGAGGTGGCATAGTGACTAAGGTACTGGATTCCTACATGGCCAACCACAGTTTGAGTCCCAGACTGGTGGCTTGAAAATCATACCGGGCACATGTGTGTGTGTGTCCATGGTGGCATGGCCATCCCCAGTTTCTCACTCCCCTCTCACTGTCTCTGTCTATCTGTCTCTGGGGAGCACACATGACTTATGACAAAAAAGCTTTAAAAACAAAAAAGAAAAGAAATTTGAGTAATAGAATTCCTCATTTAATATTTCTTGTTCTCTCTGTAGACAAGATAACTGTCCCTTAACATATATAGTTCACATTTACATTGAATGACCCTTCTGATTCCTGTAACACCCGTTGCACACATGGGAAATTTTACTGATGAAGAAACAGAGAAACACAAAGGTTCAGGAAGGGCATGACTTGGAGAGAAGTTTTATGCCTTCTCATTTGGACTTGCAAATATTTTGCCTTTTTGCATGCTCAGAACATATTTCTAGCACGCCCTCTGCTCATTTATTCAACACATGACTCTGCAGCATCTGCTGTTTATCACACGTTCAGGGGGCGGCAGGGATACAAAGACCTAGCCTTTTTCCCATCTCTACTTTCTCATATTTTTTCCAATAGCAGATGGGATGTTCCTTCCCAAATTTCAAGACATTATTACTTGAAACTCACTAACTAAAAAGGTAAAAACCCCAGAGGGAGAATACCTTCCCTGAACTGTCCACCAATATGTAGAACTTTAGACCATCCCTGAAGACCAAATCGCAGGATAGAGTGCGCTGACCACTCAGTTCCTGTACCTACCACTGGGAAGGAGTCAGCACGTCAGGGAACTCATGCTTTTGCTGGAGGCCTCCCCAAGTCCACCACTGCCATTCATGGGCTGGTGCCCACATCCCCAGAGGACCTGGAACCCAGACATCCTAGCATGCAACTGCCTCTCCACTGCAACGGCCTCAGCTTCCCCCTCAGCTTCCTCCTCAGCTGCTGTCTCACCCCTGGCATATTGGACTCTGTCACCTCCACTGGGTTACCTCCCTCCACCCCTTATACATAGACCTCACCGGGAGTGCTCTCCCTTAAAGAATCTCCTGCCGGCCAGGCCCCTTGTGGTTGGTCCTCAGTATGCAATCTCATGACACCTCCTTTTATTTCTCCCATGTGACTGAAACTACTGCTGCTGGAGCCTCTAGAGATCCCTGCTGTGAAGAGCTTTCTCCCCCCCCCCCAATCCCCACCCCACCAACACACACACAAACGGCCCACGGAATGAATGCTTAGGCAGCCATTGATGCATTGGGACCTGTTTGCCTGCAGGGCTTCCAATTGCTCCCTTTCCTCTCCCTCAGTCTTCTTCAGTCAGAACCTCTCTGCCGTCCTCAGTGTCCGTCTCCTCTAGACTGGCCCAGAAGACCCTCTACTGGCCTTAGAGTTCTACAGCTGTTGACCTCTGCCGTTCTCAGTTATGCTCCAGCCCTCATCTTGTGCTTTGTCCCTTCCTGCAGCTTAGTTTGAGCCCATTCATTGAGCAGGGACAGCCACAGCCAAGTCAGGGCCTGCCCACTGCTCCTGCTTCTCTCCTGCATTCTGCGTTTTAAATTCAAGGTCAATTTACTAAGCATTTACTATATTCCAGGAACTATGCTAAATTCCTTCATGCATTCTTTCATTTAATCTGCCAAACTATGAGTTGGGCACTGTTTCAGGCTTAGAGAGGTTAAGGAGCTTGTCTGGGATGGCACAGCCAAATATTTGAACCCAAGCCATCTATCTCCTGAGAGAGCTGAAGTCTCAACAAAGTGAGAAGCAATTACTTTGTAAATAAATAGAACCACAACTGAACACAGGGAAATCCAAACTACTCTCAGCTCTGTCAAAAAATAGTTGCGTGGGAACCAGCAGTTAGCGTAATGGCTATATCGCTGGACTCCCATGTAGTCAACCACAGTTCGCATCCCAGACCTGGTGTCTTAAAACTCATGCCGGGCGCGTGTGCATGCGTGCCCAAGATCCCGAGAGGAGAGTGGAGGAGAAGGGATTGCGGCATGACCATTCCCCCTGGGGGTGATTTCTCACTTTCTGTCTCTATGTCTCTCTCTCTCTCTGTCTGGCGAGTGCACACGCCCTATAGCGAAAACCTCTCCAAAAAAAAAAAAAAAAATAGTTGCGTGATTGTGGGCAAATTATTTAACCTTTTTGAGCTTCACTGGCATCATCTTAAACATGTGGGTTAGCAGGCTGGCAGGTGGTGTGGTGGTTAAGGGCGCTGGACTTCCACCTGGCCAACCACGATTTGAGTCTGGATCTGGCAGCTTGCTTTCTCACTTTCTCTTTCTCTCTCTCATTCTGTCCCTCTCTGGTCAAATTTGAATAAATAAAGTAAAATAATTCTTTTTTAAAAAATGGGTTAGAGGGCCAATAGGTGGCACAAAGTATCAGGTGGCTGGATCCCATGTGGCCAACTTCACAGTTCAGGTCTTGGACATAGTGGCTTGAAAATCATGCTGCATGCATGTGTGTACACCCCAAATCCAGAGCAGAGAATGGAGAAGGGATTGTGGCATGGCCATCCCCCGGGAGGTGATTTCTCACTTTCTCCCTCGTTTTTACATATTAAACTAAAAAACATATAAACTAAAAAATATATATATAAACTAAAATATATGTGTGTATATAAAGATACATATATATACACACACACACACATACATATACATATAGGTTGGAGAGGCAGAGGTGACATGGAAATTCTTTCATGGGAAACCATTTAACAGTGATTAATTAAGTATGTGGTTGTCAAGTTGCCTGAGTTTAAAGATTGTTTGGTTATTCATAAGTTATATGACTATGAGTCTCAGTTTCTTCATCTGTAAAATGGGTATGATAGAATCTACCTTATAGAGTTATGGTGTGAACTAACTGATATATATCAAGTACTTACAGCATTATCTGGCATATATTAAATGATAGTAGCCATCATTAATATTATTTCTTATTATAACTAATGGTCTCATCCATCAAAATTCTGTGATATAGGATGCCTTAAGCATTGTTAGTGTAGCCAGGGTTTTTATGTTTAAATATCAAGAATTTAGTGCTCTTGTCTTTTATAATATGAAAAACCCCTCTACTTATATAGTATCCACTCCTTTCGTAGCACATGCACATATAGACTTACATTATAATCTCAGAAATCGGTAATAAAACTGCACATCTGAACAGTGATCAAGGCATTGGAAGCCATTTTAATTCCTTTTGGCCTCACCCACACTGTGAGGCAGGCAAGGTGGGTAATGTGCCTCACCAGAGCTGAGGAAAGCCGCCCTCAGCTATAGCAGATAATTTGTTCAAGGTCACACGTTAAGCAGCAATAAAACCAGTTTCATTAAACTGAGCGTTCCTAATTCCCAGTCTAGAAATCTTTCCAGAGAGAAATCTCTCTGTATTCTGAAAAATACTTTGTTCTTATACGTGTGTTGGGTCGCCACAGGCCTGAATCAGATCTTGGTGTGAAATTCTGTAAATGGTGAAACAGTTTCCTCTCCTCATTTTTTTTTAAAGAGATTTTTGCTATAGGGCATGTGTGCTCACCAGAGAAACAGACAGAGAGACAGAGAGACAGAGGGACAGAAAGTGAGAAATCTCTCCCCAGGGGATGGCCATGCTGCAATCCCTTCTCCTCCAGTGTCTTGGGATTTGGGGCATGTACACACACATGCCCAGTGTGAGTTTTAAGCCGCTGAGTCCAGGACTCAAACCATGGTCAACTACGTGGGAGTCTAGCAATGTAACCATTATGCCATTTGCTGGTCCCCAATTTCCTCTCCTGTAACCAAGGACATAGTCAGTCTTTATCTCTTAGGTTGTCAGGAAAGTCATGATCTATTTTTCTATGCAAAAATGTGTCATGACTTTCCCAACAACTCAATATTCAGAATGGAATTTCCTTCTTCATATGATCATAAGTATCCAGGGTCACTGCCACATCATGAAGAGTGGAAAAAAGGAGAAGGCCCTGGGGCCAGAGACACCCCCAGTGCTTTCCCTATTCTGGCACTTGCTTAACTTTGTGGCATTGAACAAAAAAACTCTAAACCCTCTTGCAAACATGTGGATGGGCACAACCACCTTAAAGGGAAGCTGTTAGAATTAGCAATAATGCATGTGTAGACATCAAGTAGGCACCTGATAAACTGTATAAAAAAAAAAAAAGAAAAAGAAAAAGAAAGAAAGAAGGAACAAACAAACTCCTTTCTCCCAAAGGCCAGTATGGCTGCCAGCCCTGGCTTCTGATTTTACTTGTTTCTCGAGGAAGCTGGCTCGCAGAAAGACAGCAGATGGAGTACACAGGTAACTTTAAGTCATGAAACATATATTCTCACCTTGGGCACCTGCTGTTTTTAATGACTAAATTTTTTCCCTGATACAGCCATCATTTAGCAAATACTAGGGCTAGTTATTCATTTTAAAACATGTTCAGCCTGTGCTTACAGAAACTGCCATTTCCCCCCTCGGGAATGAGTTTTTAGTTATGTTTTTAAAATTAGCTGGCGCTTGAATTTCATTTTTCATCCAAGCTTCCCTGTTATCTGTAAGGTCACAGAAACACGTAGGCCACGGACAGTCCAATCCCAGATATTAGGTTCATGGAATTAAAAGTCGAAATAAGTAAATAAAGAGGAAATGCCCAGGGATTTGTCAGGGCAGAAAGCTGGTCCCCGTGTGGGAGCCAGGTTTCCTCTAGTGGCTCTTCCCTTCCATCTTAGGGTGAAGGCTGAGGAAGAGGAGAAGGAAGGGGAGGAAAGAGGTCTGTGACCTATATCGTCAAGGTCTGATTCTTCTCTGCTCAGCAACAGGAAGAATCAGAATGCATTCTGGAGGAAGAAGAAAAACCCCAAGTGCTGATTGTCCCTTTAAGCCATTCCAATCACAGGCTCGCAGTTGAAATAATGCTCACCTACTGTGCTTCCGACCGGGCCATCTACCTTTCTCGCAGGCGGGGTCATGCCCAGTCAAGCCTGATGAGGCTGCCACGGGCGCGGTGAGCTCCGCTATAGGCCCAGCTACACCTGTTTATCACCAAGTCACTTCATTTCCCTTCCCCTCCTCCCTGCTTGAAAAGGAGCATTAATTAAACCGGTAAACAAGCCGGCTCCCATTCTAAATCAGAGCTGCAGGCAACGGAGAGATAACTTGGGCTCCGGAGAAGAGGGATTTTCAGTTAATTTATGGACTCTACCGTCACTCTCTCCGAGCAGCCAGCTCCCCGCTTAACAGGGAAATTGAAGCAGACAGCCTTTGTCTAAACACTTCTTTTGCCCAGAATATCTTAATTTTTCTATTTGAATGTTTAATAAGATTTGGGGTGCAGCTTCTTCTTTTTTAATTGTAATGGTGCAGACGGTTGGGTGTTATCACTCTGCTGGTTGCTGCTGGAGGCCTGTCCTCCCAGGGCACGGAGGAAAGGACAGACTAGCTTTGCCAAGCTGAGCTCTGGCAGCTGGTGCGGTTTGGGGGCACACTGCGGGGACCCCGAAGTCAGGGTAGCCCAGAAACGCTTCGGTCACAGGAACTGCCCTGTCCTTTCATATGTTCCGCAAGCCATCTGTGCCTATGGTTCCGAGCGCGGCCAGGCCCCGCCGTCTGATTTCTCTCCCGATTCTCGGAGCACCAGGTCAGGCGTCTGGCAGAGCCCGGACCAGTCCGTGCCGGAGCGACCCCAGCCGGGTTTTAGGGGATCCGTCTCCACCGAAGGGCTGGGCCATGGCTCATTTCCGGCTTCTGCTGAGAACGCTGCACTACCTAATTAATTTCTCCTAGATGGAGGCAGTGTGTGTGTGTGTGTGTGTGTGTGTGTGTGTGTGTGTGTGTGTGTGTCTCGTTCCTAACTGATGTCTGGAATTCCTCAGTGGAAGTGGGAATCACTGAAATTGTAGTTTCCCTAAGATTGTGGGCAGTTCAAGAAAACCCTCTCCGTAAATCTTTAACATTTCCTTCAGGAAGAAACGCAGGAATATCTTCATATTTCAGTCTGCTTTTCAGGTGGCATATCCAGTAATCATGTTGACAAATTAATGGTAGAGAATTAGTTGTACATTAAAGATTTAAATTATATTATACAGCACATTGTCATAAAATGATATAAAACAATAGGAAAATAGATGTAAATGGATTCAAGTTACTGACATACAATGCAGCAGACTGACATCCGTACACTTCACACTGCTGGCTCAGCAGCGGTGGCAGAGCTGGAATGCCGTGGTCCCCCAGGTATGCAAAAAGGAGCCGCGGGTCTGCAGGAGGCCCGCCAGGTGCCCGCCAGGGCGGCGCTTCCTCCGGCGGCCTGGCGTGCCAAGGGTTAAGCGGCGCGGATGGGATGGCCGCTCTCCCTGGGCTCCCCTCCCTTGTGTCTGATTTTCAGGCCCACCGAGCCTCCCGAGAAAGTTTTCAATTCGAGGAGGCCGGAGAATTTCAGGGGCTGAGCTCCTTAGAAAGCCGCAGCCCCCCCCCACCGTCCTCCCCCCCAGAGCCGACTAGTGGGGAGGGGCATCCTGCCCGGTTCTGGACACGCTAATTACAAGGATTCGGTTTCCCGGCTCTGAAGGAATGCATTACCTGCAGCAAAGGAGGCACGGCCTCTCAGGAAGGCCCCGAGAGGAAGCTGAATGCCCCAGTGAATTCCAGTTCCATCCCCAGGTTTATACCCACAACCCCAGCCCATGCTGAGAGACTAATCGCTTGGCCATTGTCAGGGCTGTTGTCCAATCAGCCCCTGAATAGCAAAACTTCACAATGCCGAGTATGAATTAGAGGGGAACAAATGTGGATGCAGACTTTTTTTGCAACAATACCTAACTGAGCCTTTCAGACAGGACAACGGATGCACAAAAGCTCGACGGAAATTGGAGTAACTTTTGGAGGCCCTTGTAGCTCCCGTCAATAAGCTGTAGCTCTTTAATGGCGGCGTGGGCCTCCTTCATCACCCCCCCCCCCCCTTTTTTTTTGTGAGATGAATCAATTGTTCATGACGTGGGGGGAAATTGTCATAAAAATTGGGCATTTTTGTTGTCCTTGCCTTGGAAGCGGTGGCTCTCTGTTGAACACAGCCAAATGGATTTGTCTCCCTTTATATGTGAATTGTAGATTTGGTCATTATTTAGCCCACCATAAAGTACTGACAATGTCTCCTCCCTCCCTCTGCCCACCCCCAAAAGAACAGAATAGCTTCTTGAGCTATACAAATGTCAGGTCTCTGTTTTAAAATTTAGCTTTGTTTACCCAACAGAATGGAATTCATTACTGTGTAAAAGTGGTTCCATTTTCTGATCTTTTTATTCAAAATGTTGAGAGTATCAAAAAGCTCATTTGAAGGTCACAGGTTTATGTATCTATTCTCTTAAGTGTTTTAGAAATTCATATGGAGGACACAAAAGGTGGAAAATGTGAAAACATACTGTTCATTGTTTATCCTAACCTTGCCATGGTTATTAGATAAATGAGTGTAGGGGGAAAAAATGGCATTAAAAGCCATTGTGAACTGGGAATTTTTTTCCCCCTGAAGACTGTTAATTTTAGCCCTTGATCTGTAAAGGTCAATTTCTAATTCTTTTTACTGTGCAGTTTATATAACTTCTGCATTTCAAGTCTATAAAAAGCTTTTGCAGACTTTTCATAATGTAAGTAGCAATTTATTTCATTACGGTTTGAATTTTTTATGTAATTCCTATGGACATTTTGATGAAATTGTCAGGCTTAAAAGCTGTAGTGCTTTTCATTTGGGGGTGTGTGGCTTTTTTTCTTTTTTCTTTCTTTCTTTTTATTTATTTATTTATTTTTTGCCAATCCTTTCTTGCTGGATAATTTAAAATTAGTAAGATTAATCAGTTCAATGATTTAAAAGACCACACTTTGGATGGAACAAGGTCTGAGACAAAATCATTTTATATTTTTATTAATAAATGATTTAAAAGGTCTTTTCAACTAGTTATCTGAAGCTGATATTTAACTGTTACTTATTCCACTAATTTCTATCTTTTGTTAAAAGAACTTTCCAGCCTAAATCTCCTCGCTCTGTCCCATGCTAATTGCAGCTTACATTATATAAATGGCTTTGTAAAGAAAACTATAACTCTGAGCCTTGAAAGTTGCGTGTTTCTATTTGCTCAAACTTGATGCACTTGTTTGAAGAGGGTCATTGCAGGGAGAGCTGTGTAGCCTGGAAGAATGTCCTGGATAACAAGCTTAAACAGAACCTTTTGTTGTGCCTAGTATTCTCAGGACTCCAAAATGAGGCCTCCTTTTTCTAACTGCGGGCTGAAGTGGTTCATTACTGCTGTTTCCTCCGCCAGGCCAGGGCTCAGCCATTCCCACTACTGAAGGTCTGTAACTTCCTTAAAAAGGAAGAAGGAAAACATGGCCCAGAAAGGTCTTGTTAGCACTTCCTATGTGAAATTAGCAGCTTTCTAAAAGGTACAAGTCCAATTACCTCACATTGTGGAGGCGAGCACAAACCCAACAATATGCACAGCCTAGCAAGTGACATTCTGTCTTTCTAGAGTTACTTCCCTAATTAGGAATGAAGAAGCTCTATTCTGCTGAGTGCATCTATTTACAGTGGCCACAATGCTTTAACTTGAGCATCCTTCTCAAAGACCAGTGTTAAAAAACACAAGTGCTCTTTTCGCAGAGCAGGCAATGGTGAGGCGACACATTCCTAACGGTTACGCCCTCGGGAAGGGAAAAAAAAGTGTAGCTGCTTTGGCAGGGTTGTTAACACTTCAGGATTCATTTTCCACAATAACGCCCCTGCCCAGAGAGCTCTGGGAATTACAGTGGACAATGGGGAGGCATTCTTAGGAGGGTCTAATGATGGAATAAAAAGAAAAATATTTATTGCTTTTGACAGTTCCACAAGGGGCAAAAATCCTTGTCGTGGCTAAAGTTTCTCTAGCTGTTGGAAGAAGGCGGCTCACAGGGACTCAAACAGTTCCACTTCCTTTGTTAGGAGGCTGAGTACCAGGGCCAAGCTGGGAAATTAAAGATTAAGTTCATTAAGGTAAGATAATTGTGTGGAGGCATTGTTGTTGATACAGGTGGAGCGATGGGGACTGGGGCAGGAAGCCCATTTACATGTAGGGACGGCCCATTAAATGGGCTTAACAGACGTGCAACGCAAATATGTTTATTATTTGCCTGATGGCAGACCTGCGCTTTCACTGTTTCATTAGTCAACAGCCCCTCCCCAGGAGGGCCAGACCCCCTGCCAGGAGCCAGGTGGAAAAGAAGGCAAAACAGTCTCCAGGAAAAAGATCCAGCCCAGAGGGCCTTCAGAGACTGGTCTTCCCTCTCCCTGCAACGCCCTCTTCCTCGAATCTGAGTTCTTTTCTGTCCCCAACACGCCCGACAGGTCCAGTCCCCCTCCAGCTAGGTAGAGCTGAGGTGCATCTGTGGATCTTTGGGATGCTGACAGGAAACGTTCGTGTGGAAGTGCCTATAGGGTGCCACTTTTAAGGAGGGCATCGCGCTTTCTTCCCTAAGTAGGCTCTGATGACAGTTTTCCATCATGGAGCTTCTCAAACGCTTTCTTTCCCCTGCATTACTGACCTCCTCAGAAACTGACTACTTCGGAAATCTGGGCTGCCCGCCTTTCAATTTGTTCTTCTGAGAAAAACAAACCAAACATAATCCCTCCCTGCCTCCCTTACCCTGCCTACCCTATCCTACACCCTCCCTGCTGAAAGGGTAAACTGTGATCTGTCTTTGTTCG
>NW_006160183.1:2466104-2600578 GCF_000334495.1 Tupaia belangeri chinensis | reverse complement strand
TCCTCCAGTCCCCCCCCCTCCCGATCTCAGAGACCCACAAACACTGAGAACTTTAAGGGGAAAAAAATTGTGTGGTTGGTGGGATGGTGGAATTCTTGAGGAGCATAGGGTCCCTGCCCAACCTGTCAGAGGGAGAAGGTGAGGAGGGAGGTGCCCAGATTGTGGTCAAAATGGCTGAGAACGTGTCTGGTGCTGTGTGCAAGAAAATCGGTTCCTTGCAGGCCGCCTTACTGTCCCTGTTCTTGAACAGGAGGAGACAGATCTGCGTTTACTTTTGGTGGGTCAATAGTTCATCATCTCTGGTGCCTCCATTTATTTTTTTCTGTTTCTGGTAAGGAGCTAAGAAATGCAGTTAGAGCTGGAGATGTCTTTGATAACAGATATCCTGGGGGGGGGGAAGCGCTTGTTTATTTGCATGATAGAGTCACTTATTACACAAAAACTCACCTGCTTCCCTTTTTTTTCTCCTCCTGCCCTCTCTCCAGACCCCCTCAGAGGAAAATAAACAGTGTCATAATGCTTTTGATAAATAGAATTCTTTTTTAAACCACCTGATCATAGGGAGATATTGTGAGAAGATCCTTGGATTTCGTTAGTGTTGGTGTGTGGAAACAATACTTTTATAGAGTTTTTTAAAATATATAGTGAGATAGATAGATAGATGTGATCACATGGTGAGATTTCCAGGAGTTAAGAATAAACATGTTTTGATTCATTCGGGTTTTATCCTGACTCTGTACTTCTTGTTATTTTCATTTAAAGGAAGGGTTACATAAGAGTGCTGATTTTCTTTATTCTGCCAGGCATCCATACCATAGAATGAAACTGAGAGTCCTTTACTTATTTTCGTAGATCATATCAGAGAAGTTTTTGAATAAAAGATTTTCAGTAAATGTGTCTATGCATTTAAGCAGAAGTTGAAGTAATTCTCAAGCAAGCAACATCTCCCAAACTTCTTGGTGTTTTTCTCTCCTTGTGCTCATGTCAGAACTTCTTTTTATTTATTTCTATAGTGTTTTTTGTCCTTGACCATGTTCAATAGACTCCTTTCAAAAGTTATCAGAGACCCGTCTGATAAATCAGATGAGAAATTGAGAAATGAGTTATTTTCTAAGATAGGTTAATGAAGAGCTGAAGATTTGCATTTTGTTTTAAAGACCTAATGAGCAAATAAAACAGAGGAGAGAGACAGACTTCTAGGCTGTCACATTGTGATTTATCAGAAAGCAGAAAGGAAAATTTCATACAGATACAAACAAGAGTCCAAACTACAGTTTACACAGAATGTGTTAACTCTCTGAAAACAAGCATGTAATCACTAACCTTTCACAACCCAAAAAGTAGCTTGAAAATCTTGTACAATATCCTCAGAATGTTTGTATGCATTGAAACATCTCTCTATAAACAGCCCTTTGAAAGAAAAAGAAAAACTGTTTTGTCAATAATCAGGGCAGAAAATATATATTGCTCTTTAAACTGGAAGAAACCCATTCATATTTTCAACCCTACTGAATTGAGATTGTTAAGAGACTTTTTCTTTACTGCTTAAAAAAAAAATCCTGTCATCACATTGTCATAAAAGGAGAGGAGCCTCAGTTTGGAAATTATTGATAAGTTGGAGGCCCTCAGAAATACCACCTTGAATTTGGAACCGTGATTAAAGTTGGTGAAAGGATGGGGTTGGAGGGACTCGAATCTGTCTTCCGGCACTTGGAACATTTCTCCAGATGGCAGAGACCCAGTCTTCTTTCTCTTCCTTCACTTCAGCAAGCTGAGCTCCATCCTTCCCTTTTCAGCATGATGGGGATGTAGGGGTTAGCAACCGGGAAGCCAGAGAGGAGTCTGAAAAACCTTGTAAATGCCTCTCAGGAAAAATGTTGATGGATTCTTTTGTGCTTGATAGTCTATAGGAAAATATAAGAATGTATTGTACCATGGTGAATTATAATGAAAGGTTGTTATTCCCTAGGCTCTACAGTTTGTTTTTAAATTGAGACAAAATTTACATAGCATAAAATTAATAATTTTACAGTGTGCAGTTCAGTGACATTTAGTTGTGTATAGTTTTTTTTTTTATTTAGAATTTCTCTCAGTTGCAGAATCAAAGACAGGTTTTTGTAGAGCAGTTATTAAATACTGATATTCATTCAACAAACATTTACTGGGCAAATTGTAACAGGAGCATCACTAGACTAAGCTCTGCAGGCAGTTATGAAGATGAAATGAACTGCTAAAGCCCTCGAGATTTTTTTTAATCTAAGAGAGATAAAATATGTTTTAAAAACATCAACAAACATAGTCAATGACTATTTATTGGGTTTTATTAATAAACATTCGGCACTGCAGAGTTTTATCACCCTCAAATAGCATAGTATTGCTAAATATTTCTAAGCCGCAATAGCCAATATAGATGACAAAGGGTTGTGCATATTTACTATACTATTTTTCTCAGAGTGGCTTTATTTTCTAACACGTTTCAAAGTTTCAAAACTTCTAACATTCAAGTTGAACTTTGTTGAACATGTTTGCTTTGATGGGCATAGCCTTTGTTTGGGTAGGTCTACTCTTTTGGTGTGGAAATTATTTGTGTGTCCTTTTGGCAAATTTGGCCTCTGTGGCTGTGAAAAGGTAAGGGAAAGCTCCTTGGGGATATACATACATTGTTTAAGTCTGCTGGAAAAACCATGCCTGTTTCCCAAGGGACTTTTAGGTACTGGTTCAGCACATAAGATGTGTAATAATAAAGATGATCAAACCAGTAATATGTTATGGATAGTTTAAACTAGATTTTAAAGATGAAAATTGTTTAATGTATATATATATAAAAAGAGGGGCTGGCAGATTTCCTGGCGGTTAAGGTGCTGGGTTCCCACATGCTGATTACAGTTCGAGTCCTGGGCCTGGTGGCTTGCTTTCTCATTTTCCTTCTCTCTGTCTCTCTCTGGTCAAATAAAAAATATTAATAATAAACTTTTTTTTTTTTGGGAGGGTTTTTGGGCTATAGGGTATGTCTAACACGTTTCAAAGTTTCAAAACTTCTAACATTCAAGTTGAACTTTGTTGAACATGTTTGCTTTGATGGGCATAGCCTTTGTTTGGGTAGGTCTACTCTTTTGGTGTGGAAATTATTTGTGTGTCCTTTTGGCAAATTTGGCCTCTGTGGCTGTGAAAAGGTAAGGGAAAGCTCCTTGGGGATATACATACATTGTTTAAGTCTGCTGGAAAAACCATGCCTGTTTCCCAAGGGACTTTTAGGTACTGGTTCAGCACATAAGATGTGTAATAATAAAGATGATCAAACCAGTAATATGTTATGGATAGTTTAAACTAGATTTTAAAGATGAAAATTGTTTAATGTATATATATATAAAAAGAGGGGCTGGCAGATTTCCTGGCGGTTAAGGTGCTGGGTTCCCACATGCTGATTACAGTTCGAGTCCTGGGCCTGGTGGCTTGCTTTCTCATTTTCCTTCTCTCTGTCTCTCTCTGGTCAAATAAAAAATATTAATAATAAACTTTTTTTTTTTTGGAGAGGTTTTTGGCTATAGGGTATGTGTGCTTACCAGAAAGACAGAGAGACAGAAAGCGAGAAATCACCCCCCAGGGGGGATGGCCAAGCCACAATCCCTTCTCCTCCATTCTCCTCTTGGGATCTTGGGCACGCACGCACATGCACCTGGTGTGAATTTAAGCCATTGGGTCCAGGACTAGAAACATGGTCAACTACATGGGAGTCCAGTGACATAGCCATTACGCTATCTGCTGGTCCCACATTTTTTTTTTAAAAGAAATCATGATCTATTAATTAAAATATTTATCTTTTTCTTGAAAAATATTTATCCTTTGAATAAGATCTATATGTGATGATGGTGATCATGGTAGTGGTGGTGGTGGTTTTGCAATGGGAGACTTGACACAGGCGAAATATGACAAAGAAGTTGTCTCATTAAGGTTAGTTTGTGTGACCAGTTAGTAGAGTCTTCTTTGGCCTAGAATTTAGGAAAAAAAGTAACAAATCAACCAATATCTATTGAATCCCCTTTGAGTGAAGGTTGTGCATAACTTCATTTGGGAAGGAAAAATAATAGTCAAGAGAACTTGATGGTTGTGGATTCCAATCTTAGTTTGGCCACTTTTTGGTCTATGTACCTTTTAGCGAACTACTTATCTGATCTGAACCTTAATTTCCTCATCTGTCGGGACAATAATAGCTGCCTTGTGTGGTCCCCTTTCTATTCAATAAATCAGTAATTGCTAAGATAAATACAGTCATGTGTCACTTAATGAAGGGGATATACTTTCAGAATTGTGTCATTAGCCAATTTTGTCATTGTGTGAATGTCACGGAGTGTATTTACACAAATCTAGAAGGTATAGCCTTCCACACACCTATACTGGTAAGGCTATATGGTGGAGCTTCTTGCTTCATTGTTCTATATGTTATCCGTTGTTGACCAAAACGCCATTATGCAGTGTGTACTGTACATATGTCAGTCTCACTTCCATGCCTTTCAACCAGAGAACAAAGTATGACAATGTGCTGGGAAAAACAAAGTACCTTGTGGTGTGAGTTTCACAATTCATAAAAGATCGTATTAACTTATCATAGTGTGTATGACTTCTGAGGAGATAATTTTAAAAGCTACCAAGGGAAGAAGAGTGGCTTCAGAATTTGTATTTTGAATGGGAATGTCTAGGATCTGTAGTGCAGCTGTTGAATACCATCTCTTGCTGCCTCTGAAAGCTTACAAATATCACCTGAAACATTATTTCCACTGCCATCAGACTGGAACCATCAATTTATACCTGAAATGTGTCAAAATGTTGGGTATTTCTATAATGATAAAAATGATTGGAATTGCCATGTTTAATTAAAATGTTAATCCACTGTCATTTTACATGATCTCTATTTATAGAGAATTTTCTATTTGCTGTGAAGATGTTTTATTATTACACGAAAATCCTGCTGTTTAGCCAATGCCTGACACCATCTTAAGGTAGAGGGGAACAATAAATCTGGCTGAAATGCAAATACTTTTGGAAAAACTAAAGTTTGAAGTCACAATTGGGTGTAAAATGCCTGACACCAACCTCTTTGAGAAAGAGATTGAAAGGCTTGAGGGTTACAGGGAAAGAAGGAAATTTATCTGCTGAATTATTATTATTATTTAAGGAATTATTTTATTTAACTTTATTTATTATCATTATCATTATTATTTTTCAGTTTGATCAAAGAGAGACAGAGAGAGAGAGAGGAAGTGAGAAAGCAAGCCACCAGGTTTGAGACTTGAACCGTGGTCAGCCATGTGGGAGTCCAGCGCCTTTAACCACCATGCCACTTGCCAGCCCCTCTGATGAATTATTAATGTTGCTGAAATTGACCCTGAATCCAAGGATACAAGGAAAACTAGATTTCCTCTGTAAGTGTGGGTGGGTGCCCCAACACTGATTTTGTTTGTAATTTATAAATACAGTGTGTGTGTGTGTGTGTGTGTGTGTGTGTACACACAAATTCTTTTTAATCACCAGAGGGTATATGCACTCACTGGGGAGAGATAGAGAGAGAGAAAGAGGGATAAATCACCTCTCAATGGGGCATGGCCACTCTACAATCCCTTCTCTTCCATTTTCCATCCTGTCAGGATTTTGGGCACACATGCATAATCTCTAGCATGCTCCTCATGCCCTTGGGACTAGGACATGAACTGTGGTTGGCCACATGGTATCTGGCTCCCTCAACCATTGTGCTATGGGGCTGGCCCAAGGAACTGATAATATCTCTGCTTTCTTGTCTGGGGGATTACTGGGTATAAGCAGATCCTAGGATCTGCACTTGAGGTCCTTGGAAAAGACTTGGGACAATTACAGGGGTACAAGGGTGCTTGGAAAAGATGTGGGAGAACCACAGCTTGTGGTAGCTGCCATCCTACACTGGATTCAGTCCTACCTGTCTTTCTCTGTCCAACTGACCTTCCCGTGTGACTCTGCCAAGGCTTGGGGAATGTCTCCTTACTGCCCCTTTCCCTCCAACTCCAGTCACTTTAGCTAACTCCCTCCAGCCTCTGTTGATATGGCCTGTGGCTCCCCTCCCTGATGAGCTTCCCCTCTCCTCAGCTGAATTTACTTCCTCTTGTGATTCGCCCTCTGCTGGGTTGGTAGCTCCAGATGGACACTCTCAACTCACTTCCCACCAGGTCTTTGCCCCACACCATTTAGTGCATCATCCATACTGTCTTCCCTGGCCTGTAGGAAGCTCCAGAGCGGTGATGTTAAAACAACTCCACCTCATGCCTACACATCTCTGTAGGGGTTCTGCCTTTCCTGCACTTAGCCCTGCTTCAAGGTTCTTTCTCCATCTACCCTCAGCCAAACTCTACTCAAATATTGCCTCCTCTGTGACCTTTCCAGCCTTCTCTGGATAATTTTTAAAAATGTACTATAGAGCATGTGAATGCACCAGAGAAGAGAGAGAGAGAGAGAGAGAGAAGTGAGAGATCACTCCCAGGGAGATGGACACACCTTAGTCCCTTCTCATCCATTCTCCCTCATGGGCATGTGCCTGGCACATTTTCCAAGGCACTGGGTCTAGGACTTAAACAGTGCTATCACTCATGCCGGACTCAGATGCCTTAACCACTGTGCCACCAACTGGCCCAATTTTTTTAAATTGTGGTAAAATCATAAAACATAAAATATACCATTTTAATAGTTTTTTAAAATAATTATTTATTTACTTTAATTTATTCATTCATTTATTTTAATTTGGCCAGGGAGAGACACAGAGAGAGAGAGAGAAAGTAGAAAGCAAGCCACCAGGTCTGGAACTGTGGTCGGCCATGTGGGAGTGTCCATCACCTTAACCACACACCACCAGCTGGTCCCCCCCATTTTAATAGTTTTTAAGTGTACTGTTCAGAGGCATTACCTGCATTCACAATGTTGTGTACCATCAACACCATCTCAGGAACTTTTTATCACCCAGGGTCCGGATGGTCCTGCAGTGCTACAAACCCATGAGCTACAAGGCTGGCCAGCGTGGGGAGGGTCTGAGTCTGCTTCCACAGGAAACATCCCTGAGTATGCCAGAAGTGCTTGTGCCCGTGATCAGGGGCCTGCCGAGGATGCAGGTGTTACCTTTGTCTCTGTCTCTTTTGCTCATGGAATAAATAAATTAACTTTAGAAACTTTTCATCATCCTAGACAGAAACTCTGTACCTGTTCAACATTAAGTATCTCTCTCTCTGATTTTAGTAGCTTCCATTCCACTGTTCCTAGAAATTTGCCATTTCTAGGTACCTCCAATAAATGAAATCTTAAAATACTTGTCCTTTTGTATCTGGTGTATTTCACTAATCGTGATGTCTTCAGTCTCTATCCCTGTTGCAGCATTTGTCAAGAACTGCATTCCTTTTTAAGGCTGAATAATGTTCCATTGTGTGCATTTATCACACATTGCATGCCCTTTTACCTATGGGGAATATTTGGGCTGTTTCTACCTTTTAGCTCTTGTGAATAGTGTCTCTCTGAAGTTTGGTGTCAAACATACTTTTGAGTTCATTTCTTTTGGTTGTATACTTAGGAATGGAATTGCTTAATTGCTTGGTAATTCTATGTTTATTTTCTTTTTAATTTTGCCAGAGGGCATGTGTGTTTGCTGGAGAGAGACAGAGAGAAAAGTATGAAAGCATGCCTCAGTCCCTTCTCCTCCATCTCTAGGCCCTTTTGGGATTTTGGGCACACACGTACATGTGCCTAGAATGTTTCTCTAGCTTCAAGGTCTGGAATTCAAATTGCTCTTTGGCTGTTGGGATCAAGCCACCTTAACCATCAGGCCATGGGCAGGCCCTCTGTGTTTAACTTTTTGAGGAACTGCCTAACAATAATTGATTTAATAGTGACTGATAATTCATGTTTACATGACATTTTATAGCTTACCAAGTGCTGGCTATTCCATTAACTTCTCAAAACAAGCCTGTGAAACAAGAACCATTATCATTGTCACCACAAGTGAAGTAAATGAGATTCAGAGACGTTCAGTGGCTTGATCAAGATGACTCAACATATAGATAGGGACTTTGGCTTTGAAACATAATTGTGTGACTGTGATGTCCACAGACTTTCTGATGCTGTGTGATATTCCTTCAGGGTTGCCTCTTTGCTTTACCCCCCACTAGAGTGACTTGTAAGTCACTGGGGTTATGAACATGTCTGGATTCCTTGCTAGACTTCAACCTCAAGGTCAGGGGCCATGTCATGAAGATTTTTGTCTCTCCCAGAATGACAAGTGGCTGGTACATATTAAGCTTTAAAAAAATGTCAGTTGAGGGATCAGCAGATGGCTTAATGGCTATGTTGCTGGACTCCCATGTAGTCAACTGAGGTTTGAGTCCCAGACCCAGTGGCTTAAACTCGCGCTGGTCATGTGTGCATGTCTGCCCAAGATCCTGAGAGGAGAATGGAGGAGAAGGGATCGTGGTGTGGCCCTCTGCCCCGGGGGGTGATTTCTCGCTTTCTATCTCTCTGTCTCTCTCTGTCTCTCTGGCAAGTGCACATGCCCTATAGCAAAAACCTCTCAAAAAAAAAAAAAAGTCAGTTGAATGAATATGTGAATAGAAGGAGGTGAAGAAAGGAGAAAAGAGGGTACCCCAACAAAGAAATGGCAAGATGGCCTCTTGGTACCTTTCTTATCTACCTGAGACTTGCAGGTAGAGCTGGTATCTTTGCATTGGTGGGGAATTTCCCATTTCACTCATCTGAAATACCACTTCTTGTTCTGATCTCCCTTGACCAAAGCATTCTTGCTCATGCCACATTCTGTGTGTGTGTGTGTGTGTGTGTGTGTGTGTGTGTGTGTGTTTTAATAATTATTTATTTAATTATGCCTACCATTATTACTATTAATTTGACCAGAGAGAGACAGAGAGAGAGGGAAAGTGAGAAAGCAAGCCACCATGTCCAGGGCTCGAACTACAGTCAGCTATGTGGGAGTCCAGCGTCTTAACCACCATGTCATCTGCCAGCCTACCACATTGTTTTGATTGTCACTTTGATCTTCTGCCTCTTCCACTTGACTGTAGGTTCCCCGACATTTGGATATTAACACCAAATACTGTGCCTGGTGTGGAGCAAGTGCTCAGTACATAGTTGTCGATGGGATGAATTTGGGAAGAAATAGGCCTCAAGAAGTCCGTCATCTTCACTTACTATTAGTAGGAGGGTTGTCAGAAGGAATACAGTATGCCCAACTACGTTCACATTTCATAAAAATTATGAATAATTTTCTTTAGTATAATACAAAAACATTATTTGTTGCTTATCTAAATTCAAATTTATTTGGGCACCTTGTATTTTTACTTACTAAATTGGCAACTCTAATTCCTGGGTATTTATTATTCATGGTCACATCACCAAGATCCTCAGAAATGCTGAGGAAAGAGGAGGAAACTGGTTTTGCAGAAATGAGTAGCTAACTACCTTTCATTTGTTTTAAAAATAATTATTTTATTTAACTTTATATATTTATTTTAATTTGACCAGAGAGGGACAGAGAGCAAGAGAGAGAGAGAGAGAGAGAGTGAGAAAGCAAGCCACCAGGTCTGGGATTAGACCTGTGGTAGGCCACGTGGGAGTCAGCACTCTTAACCACCATGCCACCTACTGGCTCCACTAGCTTTCATTTTTAAAATGCAATGGAGGGGCATTTACTCCTAAAAGGAGACAATCCTACCCTGCATCAATTTCATTCTTATTTAAACTTTCCGTTTTTGCCTGTTCTCAGATAGCTCTGCTCTGATATAAAAATATTTCAGGAGTCCCCTCTGGCTTGGCAAATCTTGGCACCCAAGCCATCCACTCCAGGGGTGTGTCTGCTATGGCTATTTGTGACATTTCCTAGAGGCTGACACAGAGGGGCCCTGCTCACAGCTGGCCACCCATCCTGATGAATGGACTTTATCACATTCATAATTCTGGGTTGATTGTTCTATAATCCAGAACTTTCTCCCCAAGACTCAATTAGTAGCGTGACTCAGTTTCCCTATAAGCTTGCTTTTCATTGTGGCATTGGCAGGAGACACTGCTTAATCTCCCTGGGGGTGTCCCTCTGAGTTCACCTGAGAGCCTCGGATCAGTTCTCACCAAATATACCTCAGATTTCCGAAAATGGAGGCAGGGAGGGGACCCAAAGGGAGAGTGGAGTCATTGCCTTTGACCAGGTTGGTGCCTGCTGGGGCTGGGAACCTGGGGGGGCTGAGTCCAAGTGGTGGTTGGTGGTGTTTCTTGGGGGACTATCAGAAAAAGAGAGGAAATGAGAATCTTGCATTTGGTGTTTACTTGGGTGGTTATCCTACTAAGTACTGAACTTTAACACCCCTGCTGCTTTCCTAACCCACCTAATTTAATCTTACCAGGATGCAATTACTTATGTGTCTGCTGATTGTTTTTTTGTTTTTTTGTTTGTTTGTTTGTTTTTTTAATATTAGCTTTTCAGAGTTAGAAGCAGCTGGCTGACAAAAAGTCACAAATTTGAGGTGGGGAAGTGTTGGACAAGAAGTGGTGGCTTATCCAGGGCCTTGCAACTAGCAGTCATGAATAGAGCAACCAAAAGCCCCAATCCAGCAAATGGGCTGTTAAGGGCACTTTCAGAAGTCTGTGGTTTCAGCCAGATAGCAATAGAATGGTGGAAGGGCAGAGGGGTCACACCCCCCAGGGCTGTCCAAATTACTGCAACTAGAATTGAGAAAGTTCTCAGGCTAAGGGATTGAAAAGTCTGTGTTTTTTGAGGGCCTCAATTTCCCTTGTACCCCAAGTTTAGAAGGTTTTCTTTCATTGCCAACTGATGAGGTGTGGGAAGGCAGTAGGAACTGCCAGAGGGCCCAGCATTTTGCATATTTAAGAAGATAGGTGTCTTCCAAAGTCAAGCTGGAATGGGTCCAAAGCAAACGGGGTGAAGGACATCCTTCCAGAAACATTCATGGGGTGGGGGAGGCTGGAATTTACTTGGTGCCATGCAGTTTTAGTTATTCTTTGAAAGCTCATCTTCCCTCTGGAAAGGAAATGGAATTTGCCTCATAATCTAAAAATCCCAGGTGACTTTAGCTGTCGATCATTTGAGTGGAATTGTGGGAACTGGCTGACAAGCAGCCTGGTGTTCCAGGGGAAGCCAGCCTGCCTTGTGGGACTTGTCATGAAATCCCCAAACTTCCCCAACACTGGGCTCAGGCTGAAACAGAACATCCCACAGGGGTCTTATCACCTGATGCTTCAAACCATCCAATCTTTGAAGGGGAAGTCATGTGGGGTAGGATAGCCCTAAGCTGTATTTTAAGAATCTACCACTGGAAAAAAATAATAATAATTTGCTATCAGGAGATACCCCAAAGGAGATCCATGGAGACGTCATCCTCTGATGACAGCCACTTATGGGATTATACAGAAGACTTGACAAGTGAGCTGCCCTCTGGCCACCTAGCCAATAAGGAAGAGGCCCAGAGATGGGCCAAGGGATGCTGCAGGTCGTGGAGACAATTAGGTCCCATAGGAGGGGCCGCCACAGGACAGCCATCTAGATTTCTGAACCCTTCAGAAGAGCCAAAAAATAGGTCAGGTCCTTATCACCCAGAAGCCTGAATCCAAATGATGGCAACTGTCTCCTTCCCGTACATTAGGGCCTCCACCCAGGCAGGACCTCTCTGACAAGATCAACAAAACAGGATTATTTTCCAAAGATCTAAGACATTCATTGGCTTAACAATCCCTATTTCTCCATTCTCTTCTCTTTGTGGAAAGTTGTTGTCATTCTAAGCCGGTGGCATGGTTGGTTTTGCTGGAAATGGTGCTTCGCAAGTGACATGTAAGGCACAAAGAGCTGGCCTGGCTCGGAGGCCAAGTTCTGAGCAAGCCAAGGCTGTGGGGGGGAAGCCATGGCATGGTGGGAGTGGGCACTCAGAGCGCTGTGCAGAGAGCAGAATTCGAGACGCCCAGTGGAGGCTGAGCTGAGCGGTGCCTGGGCCCTGCCTCCCCAAGCTTTCACTCCTCATTCCCCTATGCCTGGGCCTCTCTCCTGGGCCCCTTATTCCTTGCTATTTGCGTGTTGACGATGTGAGCATGGCCAGAGGGGAGCCAGTGTGCTGGCCTCTTGTATAATCCGATAATTGGCTGTAATCCGTGTATGAAATATTTGGAGATCTGCCTCCCCATTAACTCCTACTTGAAGAATAATCACATCTCCGCATTCAGGCCTTTGGGCCAGGTTTCCCCCTCACATCTCTGAAGTTCCTATCACAGCTTCCCCTCTACCAAAGATTTTTATAATTGCTCACACCCTGTTTGTTACATTTTTAATTTACCATAAATTTTTTAAAAATCCATATTCAAAAAGAAAGCTCTTCCTTCATGTCTTGGCATCTTTGTGTGAACATGGGGTAAATTCTTAGACATTGACAGAAAGGGAGTCTGTAAGGCAGAGTGGGCATGGACTCGATATGACCAGAAGAGGGTCTTGACAAGAATCCTGGGAATGGGGTAAAGTGTTGGGGGGTGGCGGGAGATTCTTGTTATAGGTATAAAACTACAGCAATGGCTCTGGTCGTCATGGAAACAGTACACGGAGGTTGTTTAGATGTGGGAGGGCCAGGGTGGGAGGCCCGATACTCTTTCTAGGAGGGAGCGACAATGAGCCAAGGACAGGTACATGTGAAGAGTCTGGTTTGGAGCCCCTTCCTCTGTTAGCTGGCCTCTGAGCATTGCTTAGAACCATCTGCTCTCAGGCTGGGAAACCATTTAAGGAGAGGATGGAGAAAAAGATTGAGAATAAGATGGACTAGAGCTCTCCTAGGTGTTCAGCACTAGTGATGCCTATACAAAGAAATCCTTTCAGCCCCTCAGGGTCTCCCAGGGTAGGAGGAAGCAGCCTGCAGCAGGGCAACCCCAGAAACGTTTGATTCAGGCTGGGATGTTGTGCTGAGTAGGAAGCTACACCCTTGTGTTCAGTTTTTTTTTTTTTTAAATAATTATTTTATTTATTTATTTATTTTTGGAGAGGTTTTTGCTATAGGGCACGTGCGCTTGCCAGAAGGGAGAGACAGAGAGACAGAAAGTGCAAAATCACCCCCCAGGGGGATGGCCACCCCACAGTCCCTTCTCCATTCTCCTCTTGGGATCTTGGGCATGCATGCACATGCACCCAGCGTGAGTTTAAGCCACAGGGTCCAGGACTCGAACTGCAGTCGACTACATGGGAGTTCAGTGACATAGCCATTACGCTAACTGCTGGTCCCACATTCATTTATTTTTTAATTTGATCAGAGAGAGACAGAGGGTGAGAGTGAGAGAGAGAGGAAGTGAGAAAGCAAGCCACCAGATTCAGGACTCGAACCCTGGTCGCCCATGTTTGAGTGTCCAGCACCTTAACTACCATGCCACCTGCTACTCTTCCCCTTGTGTTCAGTTATTAATTTATTCAGGCAGGCCTAGCTTTAAAGGGCTGGGGGACTAGGTAGTTGCATAGCTGATATATTCTGGGCAGTACCAAAGGGTCTTTCTGTTCCCCAAATTCCCTACAACCCTTACTACCAGGCCAGGAATACCACCATCTGTGTTCCATGCCTTTGTCTGAAGCAAATGCTTCCTCAGGTTCTTCCTGTCCATTGCAAGTTCTCCTACGAGGAATTCTACATCGAGTCATTGTAGCCTCCATGTGGACGAGTTTATCAAATGCTTTGGCAGAACCAGAGCAGCCGGGAGCTTCAGGGAATCTGGGCTGCAGAGGAGGTATTGCAAGAAGAGAGAAGATGGAGACATGGGAGGTTCCCAAGGAAAACTCTTTCAGCTTCCCAATTTGCCCAGGTGCCCGTCACGGCTCTGACGAACAGTTTGGACGCTATGCTTCTGGCATTTTCTCCTCTTCCCTGACACTCTTCTCCCTGCCATTCTTGGCTTGGTATCTCCAGAGGCTGCAGGGCGGATGGTCTGAAAGGAGGGCGTTGCTCCATAGGACATGTTGGCTTGCAGACCCCAAGCATTAGGAGGGGAAGAAAAATGCTACTCTGGAGCCCCCTTCCAGATGCTGCAGCTTGTGGAGGGTGCCTGGTGCCTTTCTCCCTGCACTAGACTTGACATGCCCTCCGGCAGTGTTGCCACATTAAATACGGGGTGCCCATTAAACTTGATTCACAGCGAGTGATTTTTTTTACTACAAGTATGTCCCATGTATCGCATCAGAAATAATTGTTATTGTTCATTGTTTACCTGAAATTCAAATGTAACTGGGTGTCCTATACAGTTATTTGCTCAATTTGGCAATCTTATCTGTGAGCAGCTGGAGTTTCAGGGCCCTGCCTTCCCTTCCTTCAGAGATAAGCAAGGGCTTCCATCCCTCTCCCTCTCCGCCTCTAACTTATACTCTCCTCTCTCCCTCCCATCTCTACCTCACTTTCCTTTTCTCTTCCCCTTCCCTCCACTACCTCTCTCCCCTTTCTTTTCTTTCTTTTTCTTTTCTCTTCTCTTTTCTTCCTTCCTTTTCTTTTTCTTTCCTTTCCTCTTCCCTTCTTTCTCCTTCCTTCTTTCCTCCTTCCTTCCATCATAGGGTGCTTATACTCACCAGAAAAAGAGGGAGAGGGAGAAGGTATCTAAAAACTCCTTACAGGATTTTGGGCACGCATTTCCAGTGTGTTTTGGAAGCCATCAAGGTCAGGATTTGAACCTCTGATGCCCATGTGAATCTGGCTCCCCTGGCCACTAGACTGTGAGGTCAGCCCCGCCTTTCCACTTCCCTCTCTTCCCTCCTGCTTCCCTTCCATTCCCACTCCCCTGCTCTCTCCCTCATTTTCTCTTCTCTGCTCTCTCCCAAAACTGAGGTTTTAGAGTCAGATGCACCTCAATGCAGTCATTGCCTCGCTGTTTACTGACTGCATCATCTCGGACAAGTGAATTTACCTTCTGGGCTCCAAGCCCCTTGAGTAACACAGACTCTGAGCTGCAAGTCCCTCACATAATGCAGAGATGATGATAAGGCCTCATGAGGCCGCCCTGAGGATCAGATGAGGTCATAGGTGGAAAGGACAAGAACGCACCTGACATAAAGCCAGCAAGCAGCTTCTGAGCTGTCAGCTCCCCCTCCAGCACACAAGTTCACGTGCACAGGAGCTACTCCTTTTCATTCCCATTCCAACCCAGTGCACATCCTGGCACCTCTGCTAGTGTTGAGGAAGTCCTCTTGCACAACCATGTGCGAGCAATGGAGACTACATTAGGAGAAACAGCTGTACTGCATGCTTCACAATCAACCTAAACACCCTAAGGGATTTGTCTCTCCTCCAGTGGTATCTTTTGGGGTTTGTTGCTGTTTAAATGTTTTAAGTCTTACTCTTTGCTGGTGGGCAGCTTCTCTTTCCTTTCCCTCTCGGTGGTAATGCAAACCCAGCACTTGGTACCATCTAGCCAATTAGCAGCCATCTTTTGCTCTTGAGTCTTCCTTTCCTGCTTTACCTTTCTTTCTACATTGTTTAACACAATATTTTCTCCAAGCACATATAATGCTGTCTCTAAGGGGAATTCCGGGGAAACAAGTTACTGCTTTCCCTTACTCCATGATAGGGCCAGGGACTCTGCATGTATGACACACGTGGACAGTAATCCCAGAGCAATTGTAAGTAGGCACTGGTCATATCCCCATTCACAGAGGAGGAAAAGGGGGGCTTAGAAAGATGTACTGAAGCCCAGCCTTTGTGGTAAGGTAGTTGATGTTGAACTAAAGGGCTGTGAGCCACATGACTGACTGGTTTTGGCTCCCTGGCCCGGTAGACCTGAAATATGCCAGGTGCTGCATGGCTAAGATCCTGACAAGCCAGAGGGCCGGGAATCGTTCTATGATACGATCTCTCTCTCTCTCTCTCTCTCTGTCTTGTGCACATGCTCTCTATCATGAAAATACATAAACTTAGAAAAGAAATTTACTGAAGAACTCCTACAAATCAATAGGAAATGATAATCTACTGCCCAGCCATGGGCAGTGGCTTTTATTTTTTTATTTTTATTTTTTTTAACAATGTAATGCTATGCTGTGATCCTCCTGCCCCAAGTCTCCCAGTTGGAACTATAGGCATGGGCTACTGTACCCAGTCCTTAGATCGGACTAGAAATTAAACCCGAGCCTCCCGTGCTGTCCCAGCCTATAGACATGGTGTCTTAGCAGTGCATGCCACCACAGCTGGGTTAGTAGTAGATATTAGTGGAAAACTCATAAAGGAAGAAACCAATAGAATAAACAGAAACATTCTCCAACTCTCCTCTTTTTTTTTTTTTTTGGAGAGGTTTTTTTGCTATAGGGCACGTGTGCTCACCAGGAAGAGAGAGACAGAGAGACAGAAAGTGAGAAATCACCTCCCAGGAGGGATGGCCATGCCATAATCCCTTCTCCTCCATTCTCCTCTCAGGATCTTGGGTATGCACGCACACCCACCTGGCGTGAGTTTAAGCCATCAGGTCTGGGACTCAAACTGTGGTCAACTACATGGAAGTCCAGTGGCATAGCCATTATGCCAGCTGCTGGTCCCCAAATCCTCCAACTGTTAGGAATTATAAATTAGTACAGAAATAAAATATCTCTCAGTTGACTCCTGTGTTTTGGCCAAACAGTGAAGAAGTCTGATAACACTAAGTATTGGTGAGAATGTGAGCCAAGGAATGTAATTGGGTATCAGAACCTTGGTGAGCAGTACCTAGCAAATTTGGAGACACATACCCTATGCTATGACTTGAATTTGTACCCCCAAACACTATGTGTTGGAATTTGGTTATGAAGGGGTTAATAAGATGAAAGCTGAATCTGACCATATTGAGGGATGGGGCCTTGGGGAGATTAGGATTAAGGTCATTGGGTCAGGGTCCCCATGACGGACTCCTAGTGGATTTATTGTATAAGGAGAGAAAATGACACCAGTATAGGGGCACACTCTGCTCTGCTTTGGACAAGCAGTTGACATGTAAGGCCCTCTGCCATGGTATCTACCAGCAAGAAGGCCCTCACTAGGTACTGTACCTGGACCTGGCCCTCCAATTGTGAGCTGAATAAACCTCTAGTTGGCCAGACTTGGATACTTTTGTTATTAGCAACAGAATGGACTATAACAGAAAATTGAGACTGAGAGTGGAGTTGTCTATGACAAATATCTGACAATGTGGAAGTGACTTTGAAACTGGGTAATGGACAAAAGTTGGAAGACTTTGGAGAGCAGAATAGAAAAACCCTGGAATGCATTAAAGGCAATTCTGGTGAAGAGTCAGATGAGACCATCAGGGAAAGTTTGGGAATTTTAACAGATTGATTAAGGGGCCAGCAGGTGGCGTAGTAGTTAAGGTGCTGGGCTCTCACATGGCCAACAGTGGTTTGAGTCCTGGACCCCGCAGCTTGAACCTCATGTCAGGTGCATGTGCACATGTGTGCCCAAAATCCTTAGAGGTGAGTGAAGAAGGAATTACAGCATGGCCATGCACCCCAGGGAGTGATTTCTCACTTTCTATCTCTCTCTGGCAAGCACACAGCCCTATGGTAAAAATCTCTCTCAAAATAAATAAATAAATAAATAAATAAATAAATAAATGAATGAATGAATAAATAAATAAATAAAAGATTGTTTAAATTGTTAAAACCAGAATGCTGATAGAAATATGGATAGTTAAAAACCATTCTGATAAGGGCTCGGATGAATGGGACCAGCAGTTAGAGTAATGGCTATGTCGCTGGACTCCCATGTAGTCGACCACGGTTCGGGACCCCGTGGCTTAAAACTCATGCCGGGCACGTGTGTGTGTGCATGCCCAAGATTCCCAAGAGGAGAAGGGAGGAAAAGGGATTGCGGCATGGCCATCCCCTCTGGGGGGTGATTTCTTGCTTTCTGTCTCTCTGTCTCTCTCTGTCTGGCGAGCACATGCAGTTACAGAGCCACATTTTCACCCAGCTGACCAGAGTTTAAATCCTAGTACCCTTGAAAAACATGCTGGGTGGGGCCCAGGTGGCATGGTGATTAAGGCACTGAACTCCCACATGGCTGACCCCATTTTGAGTCCCAGACTTGGCAGCTTGAAAGTCATGCTGGGTTTTTGCACATATGTATCCAAAATCCCAGGAGGAGAATGGAGGAGAAAGGATTACAACATGTCCGTCCCCTCTGTGGGGGGTGATGTCTCACTTTCCCTCTCACTGTCTCTTTCTGGTGAGTATGCATGCCCTGTGACAAAAACCTTAAAAAGAAAAAAAAAAAAGGAAAGGAAAGAAAAAGAAAAACATGTCAGGCCCAAGTGTGTGCATGCCCCAAATTCTGATGGGATGGAGAATGAAGGAAAAGAGGATTGCGGCAGGATCGTACCCCGTTAGGGTGTGCTTTCTCTCTCACTCTCTCTCTGGTGAGCATACGCATCTTCCTCTAAAGAGAAAAAAGAGTAATGAAATTTCAAAACAAAATATAGAAGCTACATGGTCACTTTTACCAGCTTATGGTGAAATGAAAGGGAAAAAGGATGATTTCAAGAAAGAATTTATAATGAAAAGGGAATTAGGTTCAGTCCTCTGACTCCAGAGCGACCAAAATGGGCACTGCGGCGGGTCCAGTGCAGTGATGCAATCATCCTGGAGAAGCTGCTTGAGTCCCTGGGGAGAGTTCTCTTTTTTGTGGACATAGTGGGGTCACCCCGGGGAAGGGGTCCATGCCTTTAAAATGCTGTGGTTCCCGTAAGTTCTTACTGGCCCTTAAAAAATACAAGGGAGAAGGTATAAATCTACCACCAGGCCACACACATATCCGCAGCAGGTGTCCAAGATAAACAGCCTCTGGCACAGTGAAGCAAAGTTCCATGCGAACAGCAGTAGAATGTGGGCTAGTCGGTTCGGAGAAACGGGTGAGTGCCACTTAAAGGGATGGATGATGACTTCTGTTGCCCTCAGCCAGTCAAAAGGGAGAGTGGGGTTAGACCTCTGCTGCTTTAAACATTAGGACTCAAAGTTCTCCCTCCTTTGGACTCCAACACTTGCACCAGCACCCCCATCCTCCCGCCTGGTGCCTGGGATTCTTGGACTTTTAGCGTCAGATCAAGAGCTAAACCATTGGCTTCCCTGCTTCTGAGACTTTCATACTTTGACTAAGCCCTGCTTGCAGCACCCCGGAGTCTCCAGGTGTAGATGACCTGTCATGGAACTCCTCAGCGACCATGAGCATGTGCACCAGTTCCCCCAACAAGCCCCTCTCAGACATCGATTTACATATCATAATGTTCTCTCCTAAAGAACTCAGACTCGGGAATCAACAGTTAGCGTAATGGCTATGTTGCTGGACTCCCACGTAGTCGACTGCGGTTCGTGTCTCGGACCCGGTGGCTTAAAACTCACGCCGGGCGCGTGTGCGTGCATGCCCAAGATCCCGAGAGGAGAATGGAGGAGAAGGGATTGCGGCGTGACCATCCCCCCTGGGGGGTGATTTCTCGCTTTCTGTCTCTCTGTCTCTCTCTGTCTGTCTGGCAAGCGCACGCACCCTATAGTGAAAATCCCTCCAAAAAAAAAAAAAAAAAGAACTCAGACTAATAAACCTGTGATGCTGCAGTTCCACATCCAGTGAAGAAATGCTTGTATAGTGCTCGCAAAACTGTGAGGACGCCCGTGCTGCACTGCTTATAACAGAATAGTGGAAACAGCCCAGCAGTCTCTCCAGGGTAAGGAGCGACAAACCAAAGATGGTCCGTTGCCCACTTTTCCATAGAACGTGAGCTAAGAATGACTGGAAACAATCAAAAGAAGAATATTTTTGATTCATAAAATCATATGAAATAGGGTTTTTTGTTTGACATGTGAGGGAAAGTAGTCAAGGCTGTATGCAAAGCGATGACTGTGGCTGTGTTTATCTTGCCTGTTGATATGCGAGGCCCTCTGCCATGGTATCTACCAGCAAGAAGACCCTCACTATCAGAGGACCTCACATGTCAGCAGAAAAGATCAACATGGCTACAGTCATTGCTTAGCCGTGGGTCTACAACTGCTTTCCCTCTACAATGGTAGAGTTTGTAAATAAAGGCGGAGGGGAGTCCCTCGGACCCAGCGTACCTTCTAGACCCGATGGTATCAAACAGTGTGGCTCAGCCCGTCTCTGTCTAGTTCCTGGGTCTGAGACTCAGGCCTGCCCACAGAGTTCACTAACATCTGTGGGGCTCATCAGAATGCCTGGCAAACGGAATATGAGATGCCTAAATGTAGCCTTGACATCTCCACAAGCCTGGTATGGAGACAATCATGTAGGGTCACGTGGAACACATGGGATCCATATGAATCCTCTTACACTGTGCGGGGCCACTCAAGAAGCTTCTAGAAATTTTGTTGTCAGACCTCTTTGAAATGTAGATATCCTTTCCCTCCTGTCACCTTCAAAATGGCACCCAGTTCCCCTCTCCAAATAGTGGGGAACCAGATGACAAAGGGGCTCCTGCAGGTGCACACAGACCCTGGGCATGACGTGCACAGTAAAGCCCCCTCCTCACCACACCCAGCCTTCCAGGCCGTTAGAACAGGGCCCACGGCACATTAGAGCCAGGGCTTTTATTTTTATGCCCTTATTCTCCTCAACTCCCATGTTCCTCTTACTTCCAGAAATGCCTCTTTTGTCTGTGTTGTCTGTCCTATCCATCCTTAAGGCCCATTTGAAAGCCCACCTCGTCCAGGAAGTCTGCCTAAATCGGCAGCTCAGCGTGGCCTTTCACCTCAGAACTCCCCAGTATTTGATACCCAGCCCAGCACACTGCAAATATCTGATTAATTGTGAGTGAATGAATGAATGAACAAAACGCATTTGAGGAACTTCCCAGAATTATGCCTAAGGAGGGAGAGAGCCCCAACTATTAGGTCATAGGGAAAGTCATGATGTATTTTTTTTGTTTTGTTTTCTATGCAAAAATGCATTGAGACTTTTCCTGTGGCCCAGCTGGCCAAGTAAGTCAGCTCATCCCATTTGGCTTCTGGAAGACCTCAGATACCCTCAGCATGGGGGGAGGAGCTTCTTGCCTGGCTGTTGACCTTTTCGGGAAGGGAGCAGAGAACAGAGTAGGGGATGCAGAGCCCAGATTGAATGCAAACGGAGTAGGTGCAGGGGTCACTTGGGGTGGGAGGACTTTGGCATTGACCTCCCTTCATTATATTTTTGTTTATTTTTCTGTTTTTGGTCAATTACTTCAGACAATGTCCCCACACTGGCTAAGAAATGTGAAAACAGCTGAAAAAGAAATAAAGCAAAAGAGAAAAAACAAGGAAAAGAGGGTAAACAAAGAGAGAATTTACCTTTCACTAGCCTGCAAAGTCCTCCATTGGAGAATGAAGTTAAGACACAAAAGCTTTGCAACAACAACATTGTGGGGGGAAGGCCTGAGAGGGAAGCCGAACAGCCATTAAAGCAATTAAGAAAAGATTAAGGTCGCTTGTGGTGGAGAGAGAGAGAGACCCATTAATCAATAGGCCAGAAATCGCAGCAGGCTACGAAATTATAAAACTAGGCAAACTGGAGAACCGCACAGACTCTCCTAGACCATGATGCCTGAGTGACTCAAAAACAGAAACATTGTATTCATTTCTCAGGC
Organism: Tupaia belangeri chinensis; assembly: GCF_000334495.1. Classification (NCBI taxonomy): domain Eukaryota; kingdom Metazoa; phylum Chordata; class Mammalia; order Scandentia; family Tupaiidae; genus Tupaia; species Tupaia belangeri. Next base: position 2,578,969 of record NW_006160183.1, on the reverse strand, counting down.
TTGGGGGAAAAACAGTTCTTAGAGGAACTCTTTTCTTTTAATCAGCTAATGGAGATATCCTGAGGTGGGGGTGAGAGCCGCATTGATTTCCAGGCAAATTCTAAACCATCAAGCTCTGAAGAAAAATTCGTAGTAATGCATGGTGAGTTATCTTACTGGGATGGGAGAACATCAGAGCAGAGAGCTGTATGACAATAATCGTAAGAAGAGTCTGAACACTCCCTGGGGTAGGCTAGATTATTGCTCACAAATATTTGCTGCCCCTTCCCGGGGAAGACCACACATCCCTGCCCCATTGACAGCAGGCTTGGCAGTGTGATTGCTTTGGCCACTGCAAGAGCCAGCAGCATATCATTTGCTGTGTGTGTGTGTGTGTGTGTGTGTGTGTGTGTGTTTTATTCTTTTGCAACAACTCAGCAATGTTCTAGATAGATTCTCCATAGTGAAACCAAGATGGGACAGAAGCTCATCTGACAGGCAGAGGAGTTGTATCTTGGCCAAGAAGTAAACTGCTGTTTTATGCTACTGAGAAAAGGGGGAAGTGTTTGTTACACAACCTATCCTGACTGTTACATTTCCTTGCAGCATGTCACTGCTGCACAGAACCTCCATCGGCTACCTATTTTAAAAATTAATTAATTAATTAATTTATTTATTTATTTTGCTCTATGTGTACTTGCTCAGAGAGAGAGAGGGAGAACTCCCAGAGAGAGTGAGACACTCTGCAATTCCTTTTCTTCTATTTCTCTATTCTGTTGAGACTTTGGATATATATGCATACATGTCCAGCAATTTTTTTTTTCAAGCTACAGGGGCTGGGATTCAAACTGCGTGGTCAGCCATGTGGGATCAAGCTCCCTTAACCACCAGGCCATGGGGATGGCCCTGGTTCCTTGTTCCTTACATAAATCTTGAACACTGTAAATTTTTTTTTCATTTATTTATTTCTTCCATGAGTGAGAGAAACAGAGTGAGAAACAGAGGAACAGACACCCCTAATGGGGTCCTCACCCCAGCTTCAGTTAGCACTAGATAACAGGCATGTGCCTGCCTGGCATACTCAGGAAAGTCTTCAGACATGAACCTGGCACCTTCCCATGTTGGCCAGCCTCTCAGAGAATTGAGTTTTACTGCGACACCACTGTTCTGCCTCCCCTAATGGCCAGTTTATTAAAACAGTACCACAGCAAGGCCCACTTCCTAAAACAGTCCTGGGAGGACTCTGCTCACCATAACTGGTGCAGGAGTAGATTAATTTAAGCCCCTGGAAGAATAAAGGGGCCATGTATCCTTAAAGCAAATAGAGTCAAGAGAGCTCTTTCCTTTGCAGAGCCCGTGACGAGCACAGAGGAGTGCTGAGCTGGGAGGCCATCTTCTCCTGTGAGATAACAAAACGCCAAGGGGAGGGCAGGCTTGGGTGTTGCCAGGACAAGCCAAGGAGGTCGAGGAGTCACCTCTCAGGCTGCCATCCCTCCTCCTCCCAAGGGGACCTCGGGGGGACTTACTGCTCTGCCAGGCTTCCCCACGGAGGCATGTGGAGCTGGCTCCAGCACACAGACGCATGGTGATATGAGCACCTGGGGCCCACTCCAGGAGGTGTGCCAAGCAGTCTAGCCTGAAAAATGTTTAAGGCAGGTGTAACCAGATCTCCACCCGCAGCCCTGCCAAAAAAGAATTCGAGAATGTTTGCCTAGACTGCCCACTCTTCCTGGTGTGTCCGCTGGATGCACTGCTCCGGGAATGAGCTCCACTATAACCCCATGAAGTGTAAGGATGACATTTACGAGTGCTTTATGTGGCTTTCTGAAGAGTTGCTCTGTTTTTCTTCCTTATGGCAGTAATTAGCAAGCACAGCCAATGCTCTGTTCAGGCCTTTCCCAAAACACTTATTTCTTAAATAACTGCACTGCAGAGTGAGGGTTCTGGAGCCAGAAACCAGGCCCACCACCTCCTACATGGTGAATTACTTCAACTTGCTAAGCAGCAGCTTCCTCCTCTGTAAATGGGATGTGATACTGAGAATGTACCTGCTTCACTAGGTCGTAGAAACATTTATCGGTGGGCTCAGGCTCATCAAAAACTCCTGTTACTATTATAATCATCTATGTGGATGGCCATAGCAACCAAAGACTTGCTAAGTCCTTGTCTGCCACACATACCTCAAAATTTTTGTGGCTAGGGACCAGCAGGTGGCGTGGTAGTTAAGGTGCTGGACACTCCCACATGGCCAACCATGGTTCAAATCCTGGACCTGTGGCTTGCTTTCTCACTTTCTCTCTTTCTCTGTCTCTCTCTGATCAAATTAAATGAATGAATAAATAAAGTTAAATAAATAACTCTTAAAAAAAATTTTTGTGACTTAACCCTCTAGCCCTCGAAACTCTTAAATTGATTTGATTCTGAGCAGTGGGTTGTTCTCCCTTTCATGGCAATAGCCGATCACATGTACTGTGCTTCATTCTGGGCTTTCAGGTAGTCTCCTGGGTCACACAGTTTCTGGGGCTCTGTGGCGTGTGTGGCTGAGAGGATGTGGGGGCGGGTTTAGCACCAGGATTGTCAGCCCGGCAGCTGCCTTCTGGAAAGGGCATCCCCTTCTTCCTTTCTCTCTCCACTCTCCTTGGCATCTTTAAGGGAGAGTGAAAATTGGGATTCAGCTAATCCTGAAGGACAGGCCTTGAGAAGCCTCTCGACTCTTGCTTTGGAAAAAGGGTCTGTGAGCCAAGAAGGGCTGGTTGTTGGATTGGTCAGGTTGTCTGGAATGAGACAAGTCATTTCTGTGGTGATAAGAGACTCATGAGCCTCTGCAAAGAAGAGAAAGAAAAGGCCTGCTGGCCATCTTGGGGAGAATGCCCAGGGACCCTGCTAAGCTCCCTTCCGCACACAGCTGGCCTGCCCTCATTAGCATGCCGGCACCGAGGGCCCACCAGGAGCCACACTTCACAGATTATCCCGAGCTAAGAGTAATCCCAAAATTCATGGACACCGGCTGCAGGAATAAAAGAGAGATGGAAATTGGGCAGGTAGAGGGAAGGGGCACCTGACAAGCAAATAATAAAAACATTCCTATGCGAAGATTCTCAAACCTTTTAGTCTTGGGAATCCTTTTCCTTCTTAAAACTTTGGTTATGGGGCCAGCAGGTGGCATGGAGGTTAAAGTGCTGGATCCCACATGGCCAATTGTGGTGTTCAAGCCCTGGACCTGGGAGCTTGAAAATCACACTGGGCCCGTGTGTGTCGTGCGTGCCCAAAATCCCAAGAGAGAATGGAGGAGAAGGGACTGCAGCAGGGCCATCCCCGGGGGGTGATTTCTCACTTTCTCTCTCTCTCTCTCTTTCTGTCTCTTTCCAGCGAGCACATGCTTGCAAAAAACTAAAATAAAAACAAAGACAAAACCCTGTGATTATGTGGGCTATATCTGTTGATAATTATCATATTAGAAATGAAAGCTGAGAAATATTTAAAATACTTATTAATTTATTTTTAAAATAATCAATAAAGCCTGTTACATGTTAGCATAAATAGGGCACTTTCTGAGGAAAAGAAAAGATCGTTTTTTCTACAGGGGGAAAAAGAAAACCAGTGAGAAGAATGACCACTGTTCTGCATTTTTGCAGCTGTCTTTAGCATCTGGCTTAACAGAAGACAGCTGGATTCTTGTATTTGCTTCTGCAGACAGTCTTTCGTGACATCATACACAGTGCAGCTTCTGGAACATACCCACGTGTACTTCCAAGAGAGTGAAAGTGAAAAGGCAAATAACATCTCAATGTTAGGATGAAAAGGATTTTGATCTCAGGGCCCCTAGGTCTCAGGGTCCTCTGTGGTCTCCAAGCCATACTCTGAGAACTACTACTCTAGTGAACTCTAGAAATAACCCTTCTAAAATTCTAGATGTTTCTTTTAACTCTGTAGCTTCCCAGCACTGTGTTCTTCTTTCTCTAACCCTGGTCTGTATCTTAGAGTTTACATGAATTGAAAACCCTACTACGCTCCAGGGACTGTGCTAAATGTTAGAGACACAGAGCAAAAGTCAAAGGCCTTGAATCTGAGAAGCCAGTAACTCAAGGGAAGGTGGACAACAATCCCTGGGGCCCGAGAGGAGCTCTCTGTCTCCTAGGGCTAGAGGGCACAGGGCTTGGCCCATGCCAAGTGCTGTGGACCAAAGCAGAGGAGAGGTGATGGCTGCCCAGGGTTGGCCCAAGAGGGACACGTGGAAGCCAGTTAAGGAGCACACAGGGCTGCCTGGGAAGTACCATGTATGCAATAACCAGAGGAGTCTTTACAGAGGAGGCAAGATTCGGTACTAACTTGGCCTTTCCAGCACCTCTCTGCAAGAGAAAAGGTCCTGGGGCAGGGCTGAGGAGTGGAAGACGTGAGAGCAATGAAGGAGACTGACTCGATTGAGGAGAGCGAGGTGGGAGAGAAAACACAGTGGACAGAGGGAACAAGAGGTGGGGGTCCAAGGAGGGCGCTCCGTGTTCAGGGCTCCTGGTAGGCCTGAAATGGCACTTTCGCCTGGGTAAGAATTCTGGCCTTTTGTGAATTGGCAGAGACTCCTTAGTACCTCCTAAAGAGAGAGCTCCCCAAATCCCACCCTGCCATTAAAATCTGGGCCAAGAAGGTTCTGAGGCCTGGAGACCTGAGGCTGAGGCTGGGCCTCTCATGCCTAGGCCTAGACTCGGGGAGCCGCATGCCCTCAGGGCCTCACCTGAGGCGTCCTTGCTTTTCCTGATCCCTTTAGCACCTTCCCCTTCCGAACCCTTTGGTTGTGGGAGTAACACACATGGAAGGGAGGAGGAGAGGACCGGAGCTATGAGAACACAGGCACAAGTCCCTAAATCCCTGAAAATAATGGACATGTTGCTGATGGAGTCCTGTTTCCATGCCAGCTGACACAGACCAGCATCTAAGCAGTGGCTAGGCTCACTAGCTGCAGGGATCTCTGCTCCCCTTCCTCCTCCACCCTCTCTAGGAGGAGCCTGACTTCTTGGGTCTCACTTTAGTCACCTATAAAAACCCGAGAGGCAGTGTCCCAAATGCCAGCCCACGGATTAGACTCAGCAGAATAATCCATTTTCTAAAAATTCCTATTACTGGCCCACAGAGATTCTGATTGGGTTGATCTCAGATGAACCCGGAGAGGCTTATTAGAACAAGTTTTCCAGACAGTTCTGTGAAGTCAGGTCTGGAAGCTGTGGTATAAGATTGTATCTAAGGTTTTTGTTAGGGTCTAAATCAGCCCTTAAATGAATCAATAAAATGTTCCAAAGAATGTTTTGTTGAGGAAAGAGTTTTGGGGCAATTTTAACTATTAGCTTCTGATACATCTATTTGGCAAATTTGGATTTCCAGGATTTGATTGTCCTAATTTGGTTTTCCTTGGCTGCTTTTATCAAGAGCCTTTCTGAGGAAATGTAAGAAGGGATCTATTAGGATTGGCACGAAGAATATAACCTTATGTTCCTAGAATCCCATAGTTGGAGTAAATTCCTGAGCAGACTAAACAGACCTTCTACCATAACGCTCTCGTACAAATGGACGGATGGAAGGAGGGGTGTGGATACTGTGCAGGGGTAGGGAGAAGTAGGACAAGGCTCATGGGAGAGGTAGGGGAGCGTCGGCCAGCGGAGCATCTCAGATGTGGCAGCCGGAGGAAACGAATGCCTGGTTGGGAAACAGGAAGCGGAACCATGGTCCAGGTGCCCGCTGTATGGAGCCTGAGAAATAACAGCAGCGGCCAGGATTGTGCAGTAGTGCCTCTGCATGAAACTCAGAGACGGCCCTGCGTCACCCCTCCTCATGAGCTGTGACGGGGAAGAACCTCACAGTGCCAGACTCTGGGAGATGGCTCATGGCATCGCAGTGACCAAGCTGGTCGGGAGCAGGGCCAGTGTGAGGACCTAGACTGGCGACTCCCCACCCTCATCTACCAATCGCATACCTCAGTGTCCCCACCTAGAAAATAGAGTGCTGTCCCTTTCTAGTGCCATAGATTTTCCCTTCTTCACTTGGCTAGTTAGTGATCATTTGTTTTCCTATTATTACTTATAGATACTAAAACTGAGGCCACAAATGTGAAGTGACTCATCGAAGCTCACATGGCTAATACTCTGTGACTTGTGGTTTTTGTATCCAAGGTCAGTGTTTTTTCACTGCACCACGCGTTCCCTGCGTGGCTATGAAAAAGAGAGAAAGGCAAGGAAGGGAGCGAGGGAGGGGATGTGAAATGAGGCAGCCGGACAAGAAGAATCTGTAAGTCCTTTCCAGCCAGTCTCATTTAATGGTAATAAAAGCCAGCACGCTGCTCCAGAGATCTTGGTCATCATGCCCTAAGTGACATGTTCGCTAGGTGTTCCAAAGTAAGGCAGCTTCCTCTGTGGGTCTTCCACTGTGTCATCCTGAAGAATGGAGACTCCAGAGACATTGCTAATGGTTACAGCACTTTCAGAAGATGCAGCTAAGAGAAGCTCAAATCTCCTCCATAATGAAAAAAGAACCAGAAAATGTGATGTTTCCCAGCCCTGGAGAGACTCCCCACCTCCCTCACAAACTCCCTCAAGGGTGTTTCCTTCTGTTACTGCATACCTATGGCCCCCTCCCCCGAGGCAGGAAAGGCCCCTGGGTGGGGAGAAGGCTCCACATGGGCCCCTTCACATTGCCTGGTACACAGTCGAGAAGCACCTGTGATTAGTCGAGGTGTCGGGTACATAAAGGAGCAGAATAATACATACCATCTAAGAAACATCAGATCAGTAAGGCTATGGGGGAAATGAATGAATTAGGAACCAAAAGGAAGTGATGGAGAGTCTCAGAAAGTGGAAATGAGGCTGATTGAAAATCTATTCCCCAGAGATCAGTTGTCTTCTCTGTGGAGATTCAATCTGTGTGGCTGATCCTATGTACATTGGTGGAAAAGCTGTCCTCACAGGCTGGCAAGAGACACTAGGTTTTATGACACTAGATAAGAAAGAGCAGTGGGGGCCGGCAGGTGGCATGGTAGTTAAAGGTGCTGGACTCCCACATGGCCGACTGTGGTTTGAGTCCCAGACCAGGTGGCTTGCTTTTTCACTTTCCCTCTCTTATTCTCTCACTCTGTCCCTCTCTAGTCAAATTAAAATAAATAAATAAATATGGGGACCAGCAGGTGGCATGGTGGTTGAGGCACTAGACACTCCCACGTGGCCAACCAAGGTTCGAGTCCCAGACCTGGTGGCTTATTTTCTCACTTTCTCTCTCTTTACCTCTCTGTGTTTTTCTCTGGTCAAATTAAAAGAAAAATATTTTTAAAAAGAATAAATAAAGTTAAATCATTCCTAAAAAATTAAACGAATAAATAAATAAAATCTAAAAAAGAAAGGCAGCATAAAGGGAGAGATAAATCAGCGGAATAGTGGGGGTTATTTGCTTTTTTACCTCATTCCATTTTCTCCCAGTTCCGTGGTCTCTGATTAGTTCTCTAGCTTGCTGGATGGTTTAACCAATTTTTTTCTAAACTTACTGACAAGGAAGCTCCAAACTTCCAGTAAACCTGCCATAGAAAGACAGCTGGGACCCAAGGAGGAGCCACAAGGGTGTTTATGAATGCTCGGCTCTCCAGGGAAGCTGCTAAGATTCATGTGCTCAAAATTCTCTTTACAATGCTTTTACTAAAGGCTGAAGACCCCTGACTTACTTCAGAACCACAGGGCAACAGGACTTTGGTCAGAAGAGTCGGGGGGAGAGACAGGGGTGTAACCTGGGTTGGAGGTAGGAGCAATAGCTTGAGCCTTGTTCACTGTTAGGAGCTGAAGCCCTTGGAGCAGTTTGGAGAGGCCCATGGTCATTGGCTCAAGTTGCAGGAGAACTCACTTTTTATTGAGCTATTTGAGTCACTAAAGATACTTGATCCCAGAAGAGAGTCATGACTTGTTAGAGATAGTCAATTCTCCTGTCCACACCAACTTCCTCCCATTTCTATGTGATTCTTCAACCACTGTTAACCTGGGAGCAAAGCTGAAGCCAAACATTGCCATGGACACGAGGAAACAGCTTTCTAATGTAGGCTGTAGGAATGTGAGATGGCAAACTCTGGTGGAGTTAATGTGGCAATATAAAACAGAAGCCTTAAACAAGTATACACGTTTTGCCCCAGCAATAGGATTTCTAAGAATATATGTACTCACGGGCAATAACTAGTGTTCAAAGTAGATGTACAGCTGGATATGGAAATTGAAAGACTAAAGATATGGTAGTAGGGAAGACAAGTATAAATACCAGAGACTGTCTGGGAGGAGAGTGGATATTAGAATGCAGGTGGGAGGAGCTCACTTAACAGACACAAGAATGTTAAGCTCTTTGTTGAAAATGATGTATATGGTAATATTCTTGATTTGATTGTCACGTACTGCATCCACACTTATAAAAACCATACAAATTGCACTATAGAGTTACATGATAATTAAATGTAAGAAATAATAAAATTAAAAAAATTAATATACAAGGGTGCTTGTTGCACTGTTGCTTATAATTGCATCAGAACACTGGAACGTCTGCTGGTGGGCTTGTTTAGTGAGGGTACAACTCACAGGAGTACACAACCATTTAAAATGATTTTATGGAACCATATGTATCAACACGAATAAATAGTCATAACAACATTTTGGTCAACGACAAATCGCATATACAATAGTGGGTCCATACAAGTATAGCTTATAACCTGGATGTATAGTAGACCTCACTATCTCAGTTGGTGAAAGTATATTCTATGATGTTCACACAATGATGAAATAGGCTAACAATGGAGAACATACCTAGTCATTAAGTGACTCATGACTGTATATTCAGAATATGTTGTTAGATTTTAAGTGGCAGGTTACAAAAGAGCATTGCAGGGGCCGGCAGGTGGCGTGGTGGTTAAGTGCACTAGATTCCCACATGGCTGATCATGGTTTGAATCTCGGATCTGGTGGCTTCCTTTCTCACTTTCTCTTTCTCTCTCACTCTGTCTCTCTCTGACCATTGCATAATACAGTTTCCTTTTTTTGTGTGTGAGTGATATCTCACATATGCATGAAAACAGTCCAAAAGAATGTATGTCAAAATGTTGACAGTAGCCATCCAGCATGGTGGGATTTTAGGTAGTGGTTTTTCTTTTTGCTTATTGGCACATTCTCTTTTATGAGTATGTATTTACTGGTGCAAAGTTTTTAAAGGTCATGGTGGGGAAAACTAGATCTATTGCTGTGGATGTGCCAAGGATGGGTCTACTGCTGGCCAGGTCCTAGCTCGGCTGTTTCTCATTGTTTAGTACAATAGGCAGGGCTCAGCTCACCTTCCTGAAAGATTGTCAGGAGAAATAGTCTCTTTATACATCATGGCAGCTCTGGTGGAGAATCCAGCCCAATTCTAGAAAGGACTCCTCCTCTTTTTCCCAGAAAAGGAAAAAAGAAAAGTTTTAGAGCCCAGGGTAAGGGCTCTAAAAACACTTGTCCCATTGCTTTCAGGAGAAGCCCTCCCAAATTTTCATTGCACTACCCAGGTAATGGGCAGGGGGAATGTGAGAACAGCACAAAGGAAGAAAAGAATACCTTGCATAACCTAAGTGTGTCTGATATTTCAGTAGAGAAAATCTCATGAGGAAGTTGACAAGCGGTATGAAAAATACAAAAACAAAACATGTAGATCCCAGTGTCTCTCTTAGCTGTTTCATTTCTCCACCAAGGGAGGAATGAAGGCAAGTCTCTCAGCCATCTGAATTTTTCACCGCTGTTAATTTAGAGAACATACAGGATAAAATTATTGGTGTGACAAATTTGAAGGTCCTTTCTGTATATATTGTAAATTTAAATTCTGGGTCACCCAAGCAGTTTGGAATAAATGCCCCCTCCCTCTCTGAGGTCCTGATGGATTGAATAGCAGCCCGAGGATCAGCAGCAAATTGTCAAACAAAGCACAGTTGTAAGAATCTCTGAGCCAACCCTGTATACCCCCTGCCAGCCTTATTTCTTTCTTTCTTAAATAAGCAAGAGAGACAGAAAGAGAGAGCATGAGAAACAGAGAAACAGCACCCCCAATGTCTCGACATTGACAGCCCCCGATAATGGGCATGCATGGGTTCAGTATACCCAGTGAAGTCTCTGGACACAAACATGAAACCTTCCTGTGTGGGTCAACCTCACAGACCACTGCATGATCGCTGCACCACCATCCAGCCCCAGAAAAGCTCATTGGAAGCACATTTGCTAGAAAAGAAAACCAAGGCACAACAGTAAATATATCCATGCCCCACCATCCAACTGATAAACTAGCCGGGCCACCCAAACCCTACAGTCAGGCAGATGTGAGGCAGGAAGTGGAAAAGGAAGTGAACAAAGTGCTCTCAAATCTTTTATGTGGAGCCCGGTTTAGGCAGGCCTTTGGGGTCAGTCTGTGCTCAGGACCTGGGAGCCACTTGAAACTATTGGACCCCATCACCCACTGTCTCATCGGCCTATGCTTGTCCTGCCCGTCTGCCAGGAGTCTTGAGCCTGGTCTGGACAGGCCTTTGGGTTGAGTCCCTGCATGGGGCCTGGGAGCCACTTGAACCTTGGACTCCATTGCCCACTGCCCCGGCAGCCTGTGCTTGCCTCGCTGGCCTGATCTTCAGGAGTCTTGAGTCCAGTCTGGGCAGGCCTTTAGGCCTGTTACCACCTTATCAAGAATTGAACATTTCAAAGAGGAGCCAAGCACTTGAAATTATCCATAACTGCTCTGACCTGAGAGACACAGCTTCCTATAGAAACATACCTGGGGGGACCAGTGAGTGGCATGGTGGTTAAGGTGCTGGACACTCACACATGACCAATAACAGTTTGAGTCCCAGACCTGGTGACTTGCTTTCTCACCTTCTTTCTCTGGTAAATTAAAAAGAAAGAATAATAAATAAATGAATAAATATGGTTAAAGAAATAATTCTTTTAAAAAAAGAAGAAAAAGAAACACACCTGGGAACTAAAGGTGAAATTTCCTCTACCTATATTACAGGATCTATTCCAATAAATAGAAAAAATTGAATACTGCATCAGATGAGTAGAAACCAGCACAGATCTTGAAGAAACATACGTAAACAAGGGGATAGTTCTTCACTAGGTGAGGGTAGTAGCCACTCACCAACAGTGGGCAGAACCAAGAAATACACAGAAATGTCAGAAAAAGAATTTTGAATATTCATCATGACAAAATTCAATGAGGTGTAAGAAAAAGCATACAATCAGTTCCAGGAAATGAGAAAATCATTTCAGGACATGAAAGAGGACTTTCATAAAGAAATAGATGCCCTAGGGACCAGCAGTTAGCATAATGGCTATGTTGCTGGATTCCCACGTAGTCAACCGTGGACCCGGTGGCTTAAAACTCACATTGGGCGCGTGTGCATGCGTGCCCAAGATCCCAAGAGGAGAATGGAGGAGAAGGAATTGCGAGCGCACGTGCCCGATAGCAAAAACCTCTCAAAAAAAAAAAAAAAGAAAAGAAAAGAAAAAAGAAAGAAAGAAAAGAAAAGAAATTGACACCGTAAGAAAGAATCAAACAGAACTTCTGGAAATGAAGAATACAATACAATAAATTAAAATCTCCCTAGAAAGCATTAGCAGCAGATTGAACCATGCAGAAGAATTTCTGACCTCAAAAGACAGTCTCCAGGATAGATCAAATCACCAAAAAGAAGGAAAAACAACCAAAAAAGGAAAAAAAAAAAAAAAAGGACAACTTACAGGAAATTCTAGACACCATGAAATGCCCAAATATCCATATATCCAGTATTCCAGAAGGTGAAGAATCTGCTAAAGGTATGGAAAACCTCCTTTATGAAATACTATCTGAAAATTTTCCAAATATACAGAAACATGGAAATTCAGACCCAAGAAATAAAAAGGACCCCAACTAGAATCAACACAAAAAGTTCCTCCCCCTGGCACACCATAGCCAGACTGGTAAAAATTGAGAGACAATATTCAAAAATGGCAAGGGAGAAATGTCAAGTTACTTATAAAGGTTATCCCTTTAGGTTAATGTCAGACCTCTCAACTGAAACCATGCAGGTAAGGAAGGAATGGGAAGATGTGTTCAAAACATTAAAAGAAAAACAATTTCAACTAAGAATACTATATCCAGTAAGATTGTCCTTCAAATGGGAAAAGCAAATAAAAGTATTCTTAGATGGGGCCAGCAGGTGGCGTGGTAGTTAAGGGTACTGGACTTGGAGGTGGCTGATTGTGGTTCAAGTCCCAGACCAGGTGGATTGCTTTCTCACTTTCTCTCTCTGTCTTTCTCTCTCTGTCCTCTGGTCAAATTAAAAGTAAATAAATAAATAAAGTTGAATAAAATAATTATTTTTAAAAAAGTATTCTCGGGACTAACAGCTGGTGTAATGACTCTGTTGCTGGACTCCCATGTAGCTGACTGAGTACTAGATCCGGTGACTTAAACTCACACCGGGCGTGCATGTGTGCATGCTCAACATCTCAAGAGGAGGATGAAGGAGAAGGGATTGCGGCATGGCCATCTCCCCTGGGGGGTGATTTCTCACTTTTTGTCTCTGTCTCTTTCTGGTGAGCACGCGCCCTATAGCAAAAACGTCTCAAAAAAAAACCAAAAAGCAGAAAGGTGTCAAATAAACAACCTTAATGACACAACTCAGGTAACTGAAAAAGCAACAATGAAAAAACCCAAAGAATTTCAGGAGAAAAGAAATACTAAAGATTTGGGGGGCCAGCAGGTGGCATGGTGGTTAGGGGCGCTGGACTCCCACATGACTGAGCACGGTTCAAGTCTCGAACCTGGTGGCTTGCTTTCTCACTTCCTCTATCTCCTTCTGTCTCTCTCTGATTAAACTGGAAAATAATATTGATAATAATAATAAATAAAGTTAAATAAAATAATTCTTTAAAAAAAAGATTCAAGCAGAAATAAATGAAATAGAGCATAAAAGAACTATATAGGAAATAAATGAAACTAAAATCTGGTTCTTTGAGAAGATCAAAAAAATTGACACACCATTAGCTACATTAATTAAGAAGAACAGAGAAAGGAACCAGATAAATAAGCAAGGAAATAGGTATTATTACAACAGATATAACAGAAATACAAAATATCCTCAGAGAGTACTATAAGCAACTATGTACCATCAAACAAGAAAATCTAGATGAGATGGACATATTTCTAGACACATATAACTTACAAAGATTGAACCAGAAAGAAATAGAAAGTGCTAATAGACCCATAACAATCAATGAGATTGAATCAGTAATAGATAGTCTCTCAAGAAGAAAAAGCTCAGGTCCCAATGGCTTTACTTCTGAATTCTACAAAACTTTAAAGGAAGAACTAACCCCAATTCTCTGTAAACTATTTCCAAAAATTCAAAAGGAAGGATCGCTCCTGAATTCATTCTATGAAGCCTCCATTATCTTAATTCCAAAACCAGACAAAGACATGACAAAAAAGAAAACTTCATAGCCACATCCTTGATGAATATAGATGCAAAAATTCTCAACAAGATACTAGCAAATCTTATTCAACAACATATTAAAAAGATTATACACTATGATCAATTAAAATTTATTCCAGGGATGCAAGGATGGTTCAACCTACATACAGCAATAAAAGCAATACATCACATTAACAAAAGGAAAGATTAAAAACCATGTGATCGTATCAATTGATGCAGAAAAAGCATTCAATAAAATACAACATCCCTTCTTGATTAAGACTCTCAGCAAAATCATCATAGAAGGGACATTCCTTAACACAGTGAAAGCCATTTGTGAAAACCCCACAGCTAACATAATACTGAATGGGAAAAGGTGGAAAGCCTTTCCACTAAAAATTGAAACAAGACAAGGCTTCCCACTTTCTCCTCCCCTTTTTAACACAGTGCTGGAAGTTCTAGCCAATGCAATTAGACAGAAGAGTCAAATAAAAGACATCCAGATAGGAGAAGAAGTAAAATTATCTCTTTTTGCAGATGATATGATGCTATACATAGAAAAACCAAAAGAATCCATAAAAAACTCCTGGAAGTAATAAATGAATATAGTAACGTGGCAGGATACAAAATCAATGTACAAAAATCTATAGCATTTTTATACACCAACAATGGAGAAGCTGGGACAGAATTGAAGAAAGAAATCCAAATTACAATAACCACAAAACCAGTAAGATAGCTAGAAATAAATCTTACCAAAGGCCTCAAAGATCTCTATAAGGATAACAATGAAACACTAGAAAAAGAAATGAAAAATGATACAACAAAGTGGAAAAATATCCCATGTTCCTGGATTGGATGAATTAATATAATCAAGATGCAATCCTACCCAAATTAATCTACAAATTCAATGAAATCCCAGTCAAAGTACCAGAGATATCCCTAATAGAAACAGAAAAGGAAAAAAAAAAACACATAAAATTTGTCTGGAAGCATAAAAGGCCCTGCACTGCCAAAGTAATACTGTGCAAGGGGAATAAAGTAGGAGGAATCTCACTTCCCTACCTCAAAACATATTCCAAAGCTGTGATAATGAAAACAGCATGGTATTGGCACAAAAACAGACAGTAGACCAATGGAACAGAATTGAGAACCCCTATGTAAACCCCAAAAGACAGCCAACTGGTCCTTGACAAAGGACACAAGACAATCCAGTGGGAAAAAGAAAATCTCTTCAGCACATGGTGCTGGGAGGACAGGATATCCACCTGCAGAAGAATGAAACTAGATCCTTATCTCTCACCACTAGCAAAAATTAACTCAAAATGGACTGAGGATCTAAACATAAAACCCCAAACTATAAAAATATTGACTGAAAAACACGGGAAAACATTCTTGGAGACCCTGGAGTAGGCAAAGCCTTCTCTTTTTTCAAAAATTATTTTATTTAACTTTATTTATTTATTTATTTTAATTTGACTATAGAGAGAGAGAAAGTGAAAAAGCAAGCTGCCAAGTCCGAGACTTGAACCATGGTCAGCCATGTGGGAATCCAGCACCCTTTATCACCATGCCCCCTGCCAGCCCCAAGAGTAGGCAAAGACTTCTTAAAGAAGACCTCCAAAGCACATGTAACCGTCACAAAAATAGACAAATGGGACTATATTAGGCTGAGAAGCTTCTGCATGGCTAAAGAAACAATAAGTAGAGTAAGAAGACAACCTTCAGAGTGGAAGAATGTATTTGTAAATTATACCTCAGATAAAGGAATGATAACCAGAATATACAAGGAACTCAAGCAGCTTACCCACAAAAAAAAAAAATCACCCCTCGGGGGGGTGGGGGTTGGCCATGCCACAATCCTTTTTCCTCCATTCTCCTCTTGGGATCTTGGGCACGCACATACATGCATCCGGTGTGAGTTTAAACCACCAGGTCTAGGACTCGAACCATGGTCAACTACATGGGAGTCCAGCAATGTAGCCATTATGCCAACTGCTGGTTCCCAGAATGGCTAAAATTAAGAAAATTAAAAATGACAAGTCCTGGCAAGGTTGTGGTGAAAAGGGAACTCTCCTACCCTGTTGGTGGGAATGTAAATTAGTATGAGCACTTTGGAGAATGATATGGAGATTCCTTAGAAACCTGCAAATAGAACTATTATATGACCCAGTAATTCCACTCTTAGGTATTTACCTGAAGGATAGAAAAACCCTCAGGCAGAAAGACACTTGCAAATCCATGTTTATTGCAGCATTATGTACAATTGCTAGGACATGGAATCAACCCAAATGTCCAAAAATAGATGATTGGATTGAAAAAATGTGGCATATGTACTCTATGAAATACTACTCAGTCATAAAAAATAATAAAACCCTGATATTTGATACAAAGTGGACAAATATGGAAGATTTAATGCTAAGCAAAGCAAGTCAGGCTATGAAAGACAGACTTTGTATGGCCCCACTCAATACATACGGATTATCTGCACTCTATGGCAGAAACTGAAAATTTGGGAGGCATAGTAGCAGGGAGGGCAATGGTAGATACTAGAGATAGTAAGGATAAGGGTAATATGGGGTGGGTAATGGAGGGAGAAAGGGAAACAGGAAAAAAAAAGAAAAAGTTATATTTAATTGACAAAAAAATGTAAAGCTATTTGTTGCTGCTGATGTGTATAGTAATGTCTTTGCCTTGACTGATATGCATGGTAATCGTACTAGAAAAAGAAATGTCATATACTGTAAAGATATAGGTGATTAAATGTACTATTTTAAAAATGTAAAAAAGGAATTAATTAATTTAAAATATATTTTCTGTGCAATGACTAAGAAACTTTGGCAGCCTCCCCTCCTGCGGAGAGAGAACCTCGACAGGAAAACATGACTATTTGCCCCAATACTTACCTGGGGCAGGAAGAGTGTTGAGAGGAGTTCTGTCCTTCCTAAAGTCAGAGGCGGGAACTTGGTGAGTACAGAGAGTTTCATCTCTCACCAGACGTGCCATATCTGATGGGAAGAACAAGCTACAGACAAGATCTTCAGACAGAACCTCATTCGCCTCTACCTTGGATCTAGATCATCTCCAGTCTCTGCTATTTTGAGATCCATCTGCCTTGACTTGGAGAGACCTTCCGATGTCTTCTTCCTCCGTAAACCTGCTCAGCCTCGTCTCCCCATCTCCTGGCCCTTATGTGCAACAGGAGCTTCGAAATTAGTTTCTGGGATACTTTCAACCCCCTCGAGGAGATAATGGTGCTTTGTTGGCAAGCCTGTCACTCTTCCTGAAGTGCTGCTGGAAGACAGGTTAGGCAGGAAGGGAGGGGCTGGGCCAGAGGACTGGAATTTTGTCCCCAGAAGACAGTCCTAGACCCCAAAGTCATATTTCATAAGTGACTTGTCCACTGTCCTTTAGATAATGACACAACATGGAAAATTAAATAAAGATCTCTAATACCAACTATCAAGTTTTCTCATATTTTAGAATATTGCCTCAGTTACAAAATTGCTGTAGATAACATATTTTGGGGTTCTGTCCTCTTTTCTGGGAACCAAGTTCTACCACAGCCTCCCCAAAGGAGCAGGTCTCAATGGCCACGACTTGTCTTATGTTATCTGCCCCCTCCTTTCAAGCTGCAGCTGATTGGGCCGGGGCACCTGACTTCAGAGAAGCTTGTATGAGCTGATGAGCTCAGCCAATCAGATCCTCCCTATCATGCAAACTAAGAGTATTTGGTAGCCAGCATTTCAGATAAAGTCCTTGTAGAATGGGAGTTGGAGTTAGTGCCAGGCCAAACCCAAGGCACATGCAAGGTAAGAGGAGAAAGAGTGACCAGAGGAAGTAGAGCGAGGTAGCCTGAAAAGAGAATAAAGTAGGCCAAGAGGAAATGGAAAAAAAAATGGGAAGTTGGGGGAGATGTAAGGAGAAAGATGCAGAGATGGGGAACATGGTGGAGGGGTGGGAGGAAGGGGCAGAAAATCTTTTTGGACTCCCTGTGGCTCCTTCATTACCAGCTTCAGTTCTTAAGAGGCTATTTCAGTGGCACACTCCATGTTCTTCAGGCAATCATCTCTCTCTTTAAGTCGCTGTCTCTTGCAACCATTATGCTCTGATTCAAACTATGATCCTAGCCATTGCAACAGGAGGGGGCAGCTTGAGAGGACTGGAGTATGCCACTGGATGTGCTCTGCTGAGTGGAACAGGCAGAGAGGGACAGAGCCAGTTGTGGTGACTGTACAGAATCAGGGCAGGTTACACATGGAAATCTGGGCAGAGGAGCAATTGGCATCTAAAAAGAGAACTGGCAGAGAACTCGGTCCCTGGGCTGAGAGACAAGAAGGGGCAAAAAGAAAGAAGAGAATTGGCCAAGTCAAAACAGGGTTCTAATTCTGGAAATATTGGACAAGGATTTACCCCGTGGGTCCTATAACCAGAGCTGGGGGCCAGAACTTGGGCCTTATCCTTTTAAGACTCTTACTGGAAAAGGACATTTTTTAAAGAACAATAGCAAGCATCCACCTGTCTCCAAAGTCCCTACACAATTTGAGTAATTAAAGGGGTAACTATTGCGAAACCATTTTCTCCAGCTTTGGATGACTTTTAATTTCACTCCAAAGTGCTAAGGCCTCTCACTCCACAAATACCTTATCCTGTTTACAGTCAATTTTCATTATTCACAGTAGTTAAATTCTAAAAAGTTGCTTGGAACACGAAATTAGCGAATGTTGAACCATTGCTTCTAGGAGAAATAACAGTTTTAGTTTCCTGCAAACCTCTGGTCAAACATTTTTATCAACTACTCAATACATAACCTCATTTTTGGCCCATCTGTTTAAAAAATATCTTATTTAACATATATTGTTGATTCATTAACATCAAATTCACAGCCAACACTATGATAACTCCTGCCTGAACAAAGTTTAGCTAATACATGTCTTTTCTCTACAAAGGTACCAGTAGATAGCCCAGCTGAACACTGAGGGCTCCTGCAAACTTTCCATGCTCTCCCAAGCTTCTGGGCCTTGCTGCATATTATTTCCACTCCTCTGAGTGTCCTTTCTACCCCTCCCTCCCCACACTCTTCCTATGCTTGCTCTGCCTCCATACATGCTCACCCAGTGAATGTCTGTCTACTCATTGTTTCAGGCTCAGCTCTTCTGCTGCCTTGTCAGTGAAGCTTTTGCTGAAAACTTGGAGAGACACAGGTTTCTCCCCTCACAGCCTCTTTCTGTGTTAGTAGTAGAACTTTTGACACACCTGTGATGTAATTCTTTTTTTTTTTTTTAGGTCTTCGCCATAGAGTCTCCAGCTTTGGATGACTTTTAATTTCACTCCAAAGTGCTAAGGCCTCTCACTCCACAAATACCTTATCCTGTTTACAGTCAATTTTCATTATTCACAGTAGTTAAATTCTAAAAAGTTGCTTGGAACACGAAATTAGCGAATGTTGAACCATTGCTTCTAGGAGAAATAACAGTTTTAGTTTCCTGCAAACCTCTGGTCAAACATTTTTATCAACTACTCAATACATAACCTCATTTTTGGCCCATCTGTTTAAAAAATATCTTATTTAACATATATTGTTGATTCATTAACATCAAATTCACAGCCAACACTATGATAACTCCTGCCTGAACAAAGTTTAGCTAATACATGTCTTTTCTCTACAAAGGTACCAGTAGATAGCCCAGCTGAACACTGAGGGCTCCTGCAAACTTTCCATGCTCTCCCAAGCTTCTGGGCCTTGCTGCATATTATTTCCACTCCTCTGAGTGTCCTTTCTACCCCTCCCTCCCCACACTCTTCCTATGCTTGCTCTGCCTCCATACATGCTCACCCAGTGAATGTCTGTCTACTCATTGTTTCAGGCTCAGCTCTTCTGCTGCCTTGTCAGTGAAGCTTTTGCTGAAAACTTGGAGAGACACAGGTTTCTCCCCTCACAGCCTCTTTCTGTGTTAGTAGTAGAACTTTTGACACACCTGTGATGTAATTCTTTTTTTTTTTTTTAGGTCTTCGCCATAGAGCACATGTACTTGCTGGAGACAGAGAGAGAGAGAATGAGACAGGGAGAGTGAAAAAAATCACCCCCTATGGGGGATGGCCACACCACAATCCCTTCTCCTCCATTCTCCTCTTGGGATTTTGGGCACACACACTCACATGCCCTGCATGATTTCCAGGCCACTGGGTTCAGGGCTGCAGCTGTGGTCCACCATGTGGGAGTCCAGTGCCTTAACTCCACCATGCCACGTGCTGGCCCTTGGTGATGCAAAAACTCTTCTGGGAAAGAGAGTATTATTAATTATCCATTCTTGTACCATAGTGCCTAGCACAATATCTGACTTCTAATAGTCACTCAATAAATACCTGATGAAAGAATCATAGAAACAGGGAGGAAGCCCACTTACGAGAGTCTGCGCTGGGCCAATAGCAGGTGAGAACTTCATTTTATTCTCAGAAATTTTACTTGCCATAGACCAGACTTGGTCCTATTAGAGGCTGGCTTGTAGGAAGGGAACCACTGAGAAAACAGGAGTGAACAGGAAGTGGGGACTGGAAGTATTTACCGTTGCAGACAGTGATACAGGTAACTAACTCAAGTGGGCATGCATCCATGTCCACTCACAAAATGGGCAGCTAAGTGCTAGTCCTCAGATGGTCAGGCCGAGCGATGCAGGATCAGGAAGGTGTCCCAGCTGGAAGTGAGAAGAGGTGCCTTATGCAATTGTACTTATAGAAAAGTGCTGAGGGATAATTTGCTTCAGGTCTGCTTCAGCTTTTGCATGAATTGTGTGTGTGTTCCTGAAATTCACTTATCTGTGAGGCCTCAGTTTCCCCACCCAGGATTGTCTGCTTTGGATAAATATAATACCCTTCTACATGGTCCCTTGAACCTGGCTGGAGAAAGGCACACAATAGCCACACTGACGGGCTTCACTTCCAACTTCTGGCCACACGTCTTGAGTAGGCACTCAGAACTGCAGAAGTTCCAACACCTTTCTCCAGACTATCCCCTCCCCCCTCTTCCAGACGGATATTTCCCACTGTCTGCTCTCCTCAAATCCTTCAACCGCTCTCCTTGCTCAGTACTCTAAGCTGCAACCATACTCTTTATATCACTGAAAAAAATATTGGGTCAGGGCCAGCAGATGGCATAGCAGTTACATTGCTGGATTCCCGCATGGCTGACCATGGTTCGAATCTGAGACCCAGTGGCTTGACAATCACGCTGGGTATATGTGTATGTGTACCCAAGATCCCAGGAGGAGAATGAAGGACAAGGGACTGTGGAGTAGCCATCTCCCTTGGCATGTAATTTCTTAATTTCCCTCTCACTGTCTCTTTCTCTCTCTGGTAAGCATATGAGCCCCAAAGCAAAAAATCTCTAAAAAACAAACAAACAAAGAATGGGTCATCAGAAAAGCCATGACTTATTTTTCTCTGTTTTTCTATGTAAAAATTGTGTCATGACTTTTCTGAGGACCCAGTGGAAGCACTCTGACACCAATCAACCAATCCACCTACATCTGCATCATCTGTTCTGCTTCCCCCATCTTTGTACCTTGAGTCCCTAAGGCTGACCCTCTTCTAGGGTAACCAATCATCTCAATTTGTTTGGATCTGAGGGAGTACCTGGAAGCTGGGCAAAAAAAAAAAAAAAAAAAAATCATGTCCTGGGCAAACCAGGGTGAGTTGACATGTTGTGTGTGTTGGATTTCACCTTGTCATGTAATTGGTGACATTGCTCCTGTAATTTCATCTTCTCTTGCTCAACCACCATTTTTCTCTCTGTCTTCTGAATGAGTCTGATTAACATATAAATATAGCGGGGCCGGCAGGTGGTGTGGTGGAGGAAGAGTTGGATTCCCACATGGCTGACCATTGTTCAAGTCCCAAACCTGGTGGCTTGCTATCTCACTCTCCCTTTCTCTCTGCTGTCTCTCTCTAGTCATAACTAAATAATGATAATAAATAAATTTTTAAAAAACCATATAAATATAGCATGAATGTGCCCATTTTTATTTGTTTTTAATTAGTGTATTTTAAAAAAATTATTTGCTTTCAGTTTTTGGCTATAGGGCACATGCACTTGCCAGAGAGACACAGAGAGAAAGAGAGGAAGTGAGAAATCACCCCCCCCGCACCCCCTGCCCCTCCCGCCCAGGGGGATGGCCACACCACAATCTCTTCTCCTCCATTCTCCTCCTGGGAGTTTGGGCATGAGTGCGCACACACACACACCCAGTGTGTTTTTCAAGCCATTGAGTCTTGGAACTCAAACCACAGTCAGCCATGTGGGATCCAGCTGCCTTAACCACCCAGCACCAGGCTTGCTCAACCCATCTTTTTAAAAAGTCCTTTCTAGGCTTGAGTTTTCCCTTAGCCACTACTCCATCCTTCTGCTGCCTTCATAGCTAAATCAGCAGTAAGTCAGGGCCCATCATCGGCAAAATGTCTCCCTACAAATAGGCTGCCTGATCTAACATCAGCATTAAGAGCTTCATGTCATAGGGCTTCATCGCTCACTCACAATGTGCTTCATCTAGGAGTGCCGAGGGCCTGATGTATTGGGGTCACGTGGTCACGTGTCAGTCTCTTCCTCCATATTGCCCACTGTGAATTCCATGACAGCAGGGGGTTTGATCTACTCCTCCTTGCATGTCCAATATGTAGACTATGGCCCAGAACATAGGAGGAGCACAGGAATGTCTGCCAAGTAAGTAAATATCTAAGCACGTGAATGAATTATAGACCCCATTCGAAGCCCCCGATCACTTTAGCCCACAGGCCTGGACATGCCCTGAACTTCCACAGTACCTCTTCCCTTGGCCAGGTCATTGACTCTTAGCCACGCTTCCAAGTCACATTTTCCTTGGCCCTATGTGGCCATTTATCTCCTATTGTTCACTCTCAGGTGTGTCTCAGCTTTACCGTATAAAGCTCACTAGTTCCTAGTAGGCAATCTGTTCCTTCTGTAGTATCAATAGAACCAATAAATAGATACTGAGCACGTTAGTCAGATGATGTACAGTACCTAAGTGGAGCACTCTCCCGGGACCGTGGGCCATTCAGACACAAGACCTGGCTTCTTGTAAGAGCTTACACAATAGAACAACAAGGGATCGGACAAGAGTGACTGAAACCTATTACTACCAGATTGGACTTCCACCCTTTCTACCTACCTCAGGGCTCAGGAAAGACAGTATTTTGGGGTCTGAGGGAGGTCAGCAATCAGTAGTGGAAAATCATTGAATGGTGCTTGGGAGATGGGTTCATCTGGGCTGCCTGGTAAGTCCGGGAAAAAAAAAATTAATAAACCTGATCCCAGAATCCACCACTGGCTGGCCCTGCTTTTGGCGCATTCCCCCTAGAATATCTCTTCCTCTCATGTTTGGAATGTCTGTCCTGGTTTAACAGCAGATTTCCCACAAAGAAAGATTCTAGTCCTGTCTGATTAGGTTGGTTATCTCTAATTTTGCTTTTTTAAAACATCACTCTCTCGTACCTGCAGCAACCCTCCTCCTCCCAATCTCCAGAGAAAAACCCAACGAATCACTTGGTCACCAACCTCTGGCAGCCTTTTAACTCTCCCTCTCCATGCCCTCCTTTTCCACCACCCCTCAATAAGGGCACCTGCAGCCCTTGCAGAAACATGGAAGTCAATTTGTGTGGCTGGTGCAAGCATTTTAGCATATTGAGTGGTCCAAATATTTAAATATCTATGATGTAGGAAGTGTGGAGAACATTAAAAACCATTTTCTCCCTGCTGATTGCAAGAGAGAAAATATACACAGTCCCTGCTCTCCTGCACAGTTGCAAAACTGCTGGCCTAATCATATTGCCTATGTAAAGAACCTCTCTCGCCTCTGCAAGTCTGGCTTTAGGTTGCATTTACTGTAAACAAAGATGTATTTTGGGGGGGCAGTTGGATTGAGTTTATTGTTTATGTAAATCTCTCCGAATGTGACATAGCAAGATAGCTTCCTATGTTGTGCTGATCCACGTTTTAGGCCAACAGCCAAAGTATTTTATCTTTTCCTTCATTATAGTGATCTTCCAATTAGCCGTGGTCTGTAATACCCTGATTTTGGTGGCAGTGGTTTGGACAGGATTGTTTGATAGTTCTGCTCGAGAGGCAAAATAAGGGGCCTTATTATAGAAGTGCAGAGGTTGTGCAGGAGCTGAGTTCTGTTGCAAAGTTTGCCGATAAGGGGAAAACCGGCCCTTAAGCGTCCATTCTGTTCTGTATATTAACACTTCTAATCTGCACTGCTGATAAAACTGCAAGCCATTTGCCTTTGGAGGAATTAGTTCTGCCTCACTTGTGTAACCAGGCGATGGTGATTAACCTTTAAACTGTCCAATATTCCCAGCAGCCTCCTGCTCCAGATTAGAAACTATTTAGTTATGACCAACTAAATTAACAACACTCCCTCCTCTGAAGAATGAGATTTGGAAGGTGGATGCATTTTAAGGTGGAATTGTGTTTTGAATTGGTGATCCATCCTTCTTAGGTGTTTATTTCCTTGCCCTTAAAGTCCAGGCCACCACATGGGTGATGGAAGGCTCGGCTGGGAGGTGGGGAGGTCAGTAGAAAGGGAGGGGGACCAGTTGTCCTAGTTGGGTTTGCAGATAGAAGATTTCATGGGCACAAAGGAAACCCGTCTTGGGTTTAGATTTCCTTCCTTGTTATCATCCCAGGTTAAAAGGAAACTTTAACTCTTTTCACTGGACCCAAGCCATGCTCACAGCAGGAGCAAGCAGTTGTTCCTAATGGGAAGATTAAGGAATAAATAAAGTAGCTCCCTTACTCCCAATTTCATCCTGGAGTTGAATGTCAGAAAAAGATGCTAACTTTCATGTTCCAGACATAGGGATCTGCCCACCGCAGGTGTCTACCCAACTGAACTGCAGCCGCGCTAACAATCCGGTTCAGCCCTCTCCTATCTGCCCATTTCCAATGTGTAATTTATCAGTCGAAACATACCCTCGGTGGTGAGGGCCAGGCAATTACGTAATTGTGTCATGCCTTAAATCCCCAAATTGTTGGTCCTCCCTGGATAACAACTAAAATGGAGCAGCAGTCCTCTCTACCAGCACCCCCCACCACCACCACCCAGTGCTGGTAGCAACCTTTTCTGTTTTACCAGTTTCACATTAGCTACCTCCTTAAGAACTGCTAATCTAGATACTGCATTAGCAGGATGTCAGTCAAGCCGCAGTCCACGGCGAAGCCTTCTTCATATACCAATTTAAATCATTCATGGTCTTTTCTTTGGCATTATTCAAAAGATCATAATAATTTTCTTGTGCCCACAGCACAAAAAAATCAATTATTTCCCCACAAAGACTTGAAAGTACTTAGCGAGTGCGGCAAGAAAAGCTGAGGGTGATATCAAATTGAAATTGCACTCATTACATACAACACAATTAGTTGCCACTAGCCTGGCCGGGCTTTAATTCTGAATGGCATATCTTTATTATTACAGAAACAAGCATGCAAATGGCATTGTTCAGGATTTGCCGAAATCAATAGGATATAGTGCTGTGTGTTTGGTGGCCACTGTCACTCACGCTGCTGTGGATGCGAGATAATGTGTGTGTTTGAATTAATGAAGGGAGCAGGCAACATCATAAGTGACACCCAAATAAAAGAAATGGGTACATGATATTTGTAATTATTCTACTTGTGTTTTTGTTGTAAATACTTGTGCTTTTTGTTTTTTAATCAAAGGATTAATTGCATTTTAATAAGGCATTATGATTTGCAGAGCTTTAGCTAATTAAAACTTGTAGTATATAATTATGAAGTGATGCTGAGATTTTCTAAAGATCACCCATATGTTTAGAATATGTATAATTTTTCTGTTAAGCAGTGGCAACCTCTCCCCCCACAACTCTTTTTTTCTTGGTTCCTCCCTCGCCACCAGAAGACACGGATGACTTATGTGAAACGGTGAATTGACTATTCCAGGTGGATTTCCCTAAGTGGCAACTAGAACCCAATTTAGGTTATTGCACAAATTAAAATGACTCTGAAGAAGCACTCGTGTGCTAAAGTGTGGCAGGAAACTTTCCTGTTGACACTTGGCTTCCGGTTAATCCTCCTGGGATGTAGCACTGTAGGGGTCGGGGAGCCGATGAGAGTTTTAGAGTGCAAACATGGAGATTTTAGATCTGGGAAAGATGGTGCCATTGACAGTTAGATTCTCAATGGGACTAGGACCAAATCTCAGTGGAGTCACTGAGCCCCAACCTTGTCCACTGTGACTCAAGAACTTATTTGGGAAGAATGCATGGGGATGCTAAAAGAGGAGGAATGCAGAGTCAAGGGAGCTTGGAATTCTCCAGTGTTAACACATTAGTAATTCACAGTGGAATCCAACTCAGAGATGTGTAATTGTGTTTCCTGTAGGTGTGTATTATCTGAAGACTGATGGATTAATTGCTAGATAGATGGAATA
Organism: Tupaia belangeri chinensis; assembly: GCF_000334495.1. Taxonomy (NCBI): domain Eukaryota; kingdom Metazoa; phylum Chordata; class Mammalia; order Scandentia; family Tupaiidae; genus Tupaia; species Tupaia belangeri. The sequence goes on along the minus strand of NW_006160183.1, from coordinate 2,553,064 downwards.
GAGCTAAGGTAAAACATTATTAAAAAGTTTCAAAATCTTAATGTAACATTTTGAAGTTTGCTTTGGGGATTTTTTTCCATTTCAGTCTCCTATTTTCCCATTCCCTCTGGGATCAGAAGTCTTAGTTGTCTTTGCAGAAGGAGGGTTGTGTTTGCTGAAAATTTAGGATGCTCCTTGTGAAAGCTAGGTGCCCTTGAAGGCTCTGAGATGCCACAGCTGGTGGCTGGATCTCTTGTGGCTGGTGATATGATGGGATGAGCTGATGACAAAAGGTTGGACTCTGGTTACCGTTTAGAATATTGTTGGGCACCCAAGGACAAATGTTTCTCTCCCTCTAAGCACTTAGATGCTGCAATGAGGAGTGTCAAGAATTTCTCCTCCTCACCCTCTCACTCCCACAAACGAAGTAAAGAATGAAGTTGAGGGAAGAGGAGCCTGCAATGCTCATGTCCCAAACCTGGTTTTCCAAGATGCCACAATATTAGAGGATGGCCCCACACTGATTTAAAATCTCATATTATTAGGTTGGTCATGGCTTCCTATTTTAACTCTGAAAACCTAGAGCTTAAAAAGGTGGTCCATTCAAAGCTTGCTAAAATATTTGCTCAGCAGCACAATGGTGTGTGATGGAAAATAAACTCTTGTGGCTTGCTTCATCCTATCAGCCTTGGCCTGCAGCAGGGAAAGAATGAGGGAAGGTCAGTCAATTATGTGTGGTAATCACCGTAAGCATATTATCTGAGACACAGATGTCTTCTATGACCCCACACGACATGGCTATTAACCTCGGAGCAATATAAAAATGGAGTGGGCTTGGGGGAGGAGTGGCAGACTTTCAGCCTAGCCTTGTCCACAGGCTCAGGAAAAAAAAAAGTTCTGGACCTGAAGACTATTTTCAGGAACCCATCCAGCAATCTGACCCTGGCTCACTATGGCCAGATCCTCTTGCCCCTCCTTCCCGAAGACCTTTCTGTAGGCCTAGTCATGTGCGTAAGTACTTGCCTCATCTGAAAATGAGACTGACAAATTGACTTGGGAGATATCTCAGACACACAATGGCCTGGACTGCTACTTTCTGTTCACCAGAGAAAGAGAGAGAGGGAAAAGCAATTTGGGTGTTTGTGTGTGTGTGTAAATAAGTTCCCATCCAGTCTTGGATGTGAGTAGGGAGAGAGGACAATAGGGTCACCCAGGCATGTTAGCCAGACCCAACCAGGTTACTCTGTGAGTGCAGAAGCTGAAACTCAGGATGAGTATACCTCAGGAGCTTTCACCCTCCATCTAGGCCTGATCCTAGAGTCTCTCTAAGGAAATTCATGCCACAGCCTGGCCTGAAGTTGGGCATGAGGGTAATATTTCATAAAAGCTATTGATAGATTGTGAACTAATCTAGGATACACACATGTTTAGGTACATGCCTGCCTGGATCACTCTAGACTGGACGCTGAGAATAAATACGGTTCCTGCCCTCTAGGAACTTATAACTGATGCAGGCATGGTGGGGTAGGGAACCTTGAACATAAATGAGTGTAAAATACATGTTATATTGTAGAAGGTGGAATAGGCCTATCTAAAGGGTCTATGTAAAAAATGAAGAAGCAGCTAATCTGCCCAAGGAGTCTGAAAAATCTCCCTAGAAGAAATGACACTTGGGTTAGGATATAATAATAGCTACCTTTTCAGAAAACTTACTGAAGCAGGGCACTATCCTTGGCACTTTTCTGGTGTCTTATCTAATTCTCGCCACAGCTCTGCAAGCGGATTGGACCAATCAGGGAACTTGAGGCTCAGAGCAGTCAAGCTACTTGTTGGAGATCTCTCCGCTGCTTAGTGGTAGAGCTAGTTTAGAATCCAGACCCAACTGACTTGAAACTCCATGGAAAGAGGAGAATGTATTGCCTTCTGGCAAAGGGACAGTATTCGAGATGAAAAGAGGAATATTAGCTCATCCCAGGAAATGAAGGAACATCTGGGGCCTTCAACGGGTAGGAAGTGTGTGACCAGTAAGCTAGAGAGGTGGACAGGCCCAGTCGTAGGGGTCATTATCTCAATTCACTGGCCACAGAGGGACAGCATGGTCAGATGTATGCTTCTGAAAGATTTCCTGTAGAATTGCCAGGCCAATTAATTGGAGGGACTGAAGGTTAGAGACTGGAGGTCGGTTAGAAAGCTGGTGCAACAATTTCAGGTGCAGAGGATATCATGGCATGATGATACAGGGGCAAGGGTGGATGTCCCACGTGTTAGAGAGGTGCCAAGATAACTCAGTTTCTCAACTCAACTTCTTATGTGTCTTAGTGTAGACACGACTTTCATCTCGTTTACAACAAAGAAATTGAGGTTCAAAAAGATTAAGTCACATATGCAAGGTCAGAGGGCTCATGTTTTGTCCAACGAGTCTTTGCCTTGGTAGCCGATGCTCTCAGGTGCTTGCCCATGGTGCTCTAGTGTGTGTGTGTAGGGGGAGGGGCTGGTAAATTACTCCTTTAGGACATTTTCATCCATGTTCACTCGCCCTTCCATATGCCTGCTCTCTCCTTCTTTTCCCTTATACTTTCTCTATTGAAAAAGAAGTTTAATGGTGTGTTATTAAAACTGCAGTGGTAACCCCAGCTACTTTTATATTTTTAAGCTGTTATGAGAAGGTGATCGTGCCAAATGAACTGCAGAAGAGATCATGTTGTAATGCATTTAAAAAGAAACTTAAAAAAGCTTAATCTGACAAGTATTAATGACATGTGTTTTAGTGAATGCGCCACGATCATGGTGAGCATGACTTATAAATGACCTCATTAAGTATTCTTTTACAATATCAAAGCAAATGCAATTGAGTGTCTTTTAAGCATCCTTTCTACCACCTTCCTAACAGAGATGATTTTGGTTAGGTGTCCACCCTCTTCCAGCCTTCTTCCCCAGGGGAAGTGAACTCTGGTCTTAGCCCCAAAAGATAAACCCTGATTGATTCAAACTAGTCATTGTGCTTCCCTTAGGCTCGGGTGGGTAATGTAATGAAATGTGGATAGATATGCTGGATATAAGGAAACCCTTCTGTCTCAGTCAATTTGGGCTGCTATAACAAAATGCCTCTGGCTGGGTAATTTATAGACAATAGAAATTTATTGCTCACAACTCTAGAGGTTAGGAAGTCCAAGACCAAGTCACCAGCAGATGTAATGTCTGGTGAGGGCCTATTCCTCACTGACACCACGTCCTATGTACCTTGCTTGATGGAAGGGCAGAAAGGGCTCTTTAAAGCCTCTATCTCCTTTTTTAAAAATAGTTTTTAAACATTTATTTTATTTAACTTTATTTATTGATTCATTTCTTTTAATTTGACCAGAAAAGGACAGAGAGAGAGAGAGAGAGAAAGCAAGCCAGTTCCAGGATTCGAACTGTGGTCAGCCATGTGAGAGTCCAGTACCTTTAACCACCACATCACCTTTTGGCCCCTCAAACCTCTGTTATAAGGGTTCTAATCCCATTCTACCTACCACCTAATCACCTCCCAAAGGCCCACCCACTTGAATACCATCACTTTAGGGATTAGATTTTGATATATGAATTCGGGGGAAACACAGCATTCAAACCATGGCACATTCCCTCCTCAGGAAGAAATGCCTTTTTTCTTTCTATAATTTGTCATATTTGAATGTGATATCTCCATCTGCAATAACCATCTTGTGACCACAAGTAGAGCAAGACACACACCCAGCAATAGCAGAACAGAAGATGGAACAGCTTGGTCATCAGTGATATGTGCGTAGTATGTGATAATTTTAAATTTCCTTAATAAGTCACTTAAAAAAAAAGTTGTGGTAAAATATGCAAAACACAAAATTTACCATTTTAGCTTTTTTCTTTGGTAGAGGTTTTTGTCTTAGGGCATGTGTGCTCACCAGGACGTGAGAGGCAGAGACAGTGAGCGGGAAAGTGAGAATTTACTCCCAGAGTGGAAGGCTGCACCACAATCCCTTCTCCTGCATTCTCCTCCCAGAATTTTGGGGATGCACACACACACACACACACACACACACACACACCCCTTGCTTGAGTTTCAAGCCACCAGGTTTGAGACTGGAACTGTGGTCGGCCATATGCTCTGTATTTTAGCTATTTTAAGCTTATAGTTTAGTGGCATTAAGTACCTTCACGTTATTGGAAAGCGGCGACTACCATCTATTTTCCAAAGTTTTTCACCTTCCTAACTAAAACTCTATGCCCATTAAACAATAACTCCCCAGTCTTCCCTCCCCCTAGCTCCCTGACAACAGCTATTCTATTTTCTCACCCTTTAAATTTGGCTACTCTATTTGATACTTGACTCTAGAGGAATCAGAGAGAATTTGTCCCTGTGACTGGTTTATTTCATTTAGCATAATGTCTTTAAGTTTCGCCCATATGTGTATGTGTATGACCTTCCTTGAGGTGGAGTTTCTGATACTTGCAACTGAAGTCATCCAACTTATAAACCCACCAAACCAGGGTTTAAATTTTGTCTTCCCATCACTGATTCTCAAGTATAATGGTGAACAGCTTCAATTTTTCTTTTTTAACTTGAGCCTAATCCAGGGACTGGCAGGTGGCATGGTAGTTAAGGTGCTAGACTCCCACATGACCAACCATGGTTCAAGTTCTAGAACTGGCAGCTTGCTTTCTCTCTCTCTGTCTCCCTCTGATCAAGTTGAATAGTAATATTAATAAATAAAATTAACTATTCCTAAAAAAAATTTAAGCCTAATCCCTTAAATTCTCACTCTACTGTGTACTAGCTGTGTGAATTGGGATGATTCCTTTCCTCTCTGTGCTTCAGTTTTCCCAGTTGTAAACTATAGATGCTAATCTTTTCTGCTACATAGGGTTATTACATATAAAGCTCTTAAGAGGGTACCTGACACATGGTAGTTCCTATTATCATAATTTTTAAATGATAGTGCATGGATGCCCATGAGAGAGAGAGAGGAAGAGAGACAGAGAAATAGAAATGTAAAGGACCTTTGATAGGGTCCAGTCATGCAGCAATCTCCTTTCTCCAGCCCTTTAGCTCCTCAGGATTTTGGGTGCCCAAACATGTTTTCAAACTGATCCAGGAATCCGAACCCATGGTCAACAGTGTGGTTTCCAGTATCGTAATGTACTACACTATGAACTGTGCCATCCAGCTTGGTCTTATTACCATAATAATAATTATTATTATTGTTAGCTATGAGCAGGCAGTTGTCTTAACCACTTTCCATGAATGCCATGCATGAGTTTGTCCTACACCCCAGCCAGCCATTGTAGATAGAGGATCCAGAATGGTAGGTGTCCTCTGCCATTGTTGCTCTGCCTAGAATGGAGATTCTGGGCTTCAACAGACCTTCTCAACCTTTACCAAGTCTTTCTGCTCCTACTTGAGTGACATGTCCTGCTTTCTCCTATTCCCTATTCAAGGACCAGCCCTAGGGTCCCAGGACCTTAAAGCCTAGAGGCAGCTGGTGCGGTGGGCTGGAAGACCAGGTGGGCAGCCAGTCAAGCAGACCAGCCCCACAGAAGTCCTGGGCTCAAGGAGGGAGGTACTTGAGGCCTGGCATATGGGCTGGATAGAATGGATGGGAGATAATTACATAAACTTGGACCCTTGATTCTTTGGGAATCTGAGGAGATGGGATGCAGCAAGGAGCCGGGGGAGGGGGGGCGAACCCTGAGAGGGAATAACAGGTGCTGAAAGCTCCAGGGACCAGGATGTCACAGACATGCTTGCTTTGTCTGCAGCAGTTCTGGGTAAGGAATCTAGCAGCCTCTGCTCGAAAGCTCACTGCTGTCCTACGAAGGAGCTCTGGATATGGTTAAGGAGACAAGAGAGAGTAAGAAGATCTCCTGAAAGCGTAGAGGGGGGAAAACGAAAGAGAGGTAGAGACAGGTGTGTGTGGTAGGATGTGTCTTAATTTCCCCATCTGCATCAAAGAGGTAAGAAGAATGACTGCCCTTTTTCCATGATGAAGATTGTGCTGGAAACAAATGGAATGTATTAAATGCATTAAAATGTGCTCTGAAGAAAAGACGTGCTCTGAAATGAACAAATCCTTCCAGATAAGTTGTCATTAGTGAGACTTTTCAAGATGTCATGTGGATGGGAGCTCACGGTGACAGAAGAAAACTTGCACTTTTGCTTGGTGGACCCACCACCCTAGATGTGTCATATTTAGCTGCCTGTGGCAGGAGGCCCCCAAAGACATTTTAGGAGACCTAGGTGCTGATCTCCTATTTCCTCTACAGAAATGCTCGCGTCGGCAGGGTAGGCTCTGAGTGATAGGCTGGGCTGCAATTCTCAGGAACCCCAGCTGGACAGAGGGAAAGCTATTTTTCTTAGTGGGAGGGAGCTGAGCAGAGATGAGGCCCACTAGAAGCAGGGTGGCTGCCTGATAAACCGGATATTTGGTGGAGGGACAAGTAGGAGATAAAAGATTAAAAAAATGTAATAGAAGATTTGCTTACACTTCTTGGAATGGTAATTAAATTTATTTATAGTTATGGAAACTTTGGGGAAGGGAGGAAAAGCAATTTAAATGCAGAGTTTTCACAGGGCAACTGCAAATGGCTTGCTTTAACGGTGCCTCCGAAGGTTAACAGAATGGCAGGGAGGTCGGACTGAAGTGCATATGATAAGTGACAAGTGTTAACATGGCAAATCATGTATTTAAAATTACTCTGAGCTTTATCAAATGTTTCCTCTCAAAAATAAACTATCCTGGAAGGAAAGGTTAACAGAGAAAAGAGTATTACTCTAATGTTTCTGTGGTGACCAGGGGGAACGTGGGGGCTGGGGAGGGAGTTCTGTAGGAAAAGTGGTGATAAATATAAATAGGTTGTTATGTTATTAACAGTAAAGAAACAAAAAGATTTCAAACTTACACTGTGTTGTGAGGAAAGGCACTTCCATTAGCTAAGTAGGTTCCCAGCCAACCTGCAAAGTGGAAAAAGACACATGGCAGCCGGGCTGAGGGAGTGGTAACCCACACCACCAGAGCTTCAGCGGCTGGCCCACGGGCAGCTTCAGCTAGTAAGAGGGACCAGCAGTTAGCATAATGGCTATGTCGCTGGACTCCCATGTAGTCAACCACAGTTCAAGTCCTGGACCCGGTGGCTTGAAACTCACACTGGGCACATGTGCGTGCATGCCCAAGATCCTGAGAGGAGAACGGAGGAGAAGGGATTGTGGCATGGCCATCCCCCCTGGGGGGTGATTTCTCGCTTTCTATCTCTCTGTCTTTCTGGCGAGCACACGCGCCCTATAGTGAAAACCTCTCCAAAAAAAGAAAAAAAAAGAGGAATTCAAGGATCTTCTGAAATCCCCCTGCCCCTCCCCTCAGCATTCCCCTCCCCTGATCTCCTTCTGTCACAGGATTCTCCCCCTGGTCCCCAGTATTCCCCTCATCTGATCTCCTTCTGGGGTTCACTGCGAGCGTACCTGGGGAAAGAGGTAAGATGGGCAGCTGCACAAAGCAGAGGTATCCCTGCAAGCCAGCCTAATTAATGGAGGGAAGTCATTTTTTAAATTTTATTTATTTATTTATTTTAATTTGACCAGAGAGGGACAGAGTGAGAGAGAGAGAGAGAGAGGAAAAGTGAGAAAGCAAACCACTGGGTCCGGGACTCAAATCACGGTCGGCCATGTGGGAGTCCAGCGCTCTTAGCCACCATGCTACCTGCCGGTCCCCATGAGTTTTTAATAAGAGTCATGGACCTCAACATCATTCTTCCCATAGCCTTGGCGCTTGACAACTCAAAGCAAAACCTCAAGTGCTTGGGTGAGATGATAGAAACAGTCTCATTAATGTCAGAAAGCAATCAGAAATGGTCCTTCTGGCCCAACACCCAGTGAAAAGCCAGAATCCATGTGCATCTGAGGTGGGCTTTCCCTGCCCCTTTAACTGGAAAAAGCCTCTGCCCCAAACCTCTCCTTCCGGCCCAACTCCTAGGGAAAAGCTAGAATCCATGTGCATCTAAGAAGGTAAGTAACATATTATCCATCAGATGACCAGAAACCACCACTGCAGAGGCACAAAAAATATGGGAAATCAAGAAAATATCTCTCCCCCAAGGGGAAAGAACAAGCCTTCACCATCCACAGATAGTACAATGAAACTCCTAGAAATGTCAGATAAAGATTTTAGAATACTCATAGTGACAAAGCTAACAGAGATGCAAGAGAAGAGAGACAACGAACTCCAGCAGATGCAGGAGAACCAAGACGAGTTCCAGTAGTTATTCCATGATCCGAAAGAGGAAATACACACCATAAAAAAGAATCAAACAGAACTATTAGAGATGAAGGCTGTAATACAAGAAATCAAAACCTCCCTTGAAAGTACTAAAAACAGACTAGATCATGCAGAAGATCAAATTTCAGATGTAGAAGACAGAACCTCTGACCTAGAAAAAAACTGAGAAAATAACCCAAAAAATGAAAATAATATACGGGTAATACGAGTAATACTAGATTCCATTAGATACCCAAACATTCGGATAATTGATATCCCAAAAGGTGAAGAAACTAATCAGGTCATTGATAATCTATTCTGTGAAATCCTGGAAGAAAACTTTCCAAACCTAGAGAGGCATTCAAAGATCCAGACCAAGATATACAAAGGACCCCACATAGAACCAACCCAAGAAGATCTTCTCCAAGGCACATCATAGCTAGATTGACAAAAACCAGAGATAAGATACTAAAATTGGCAAGAGAAAAACGTCAAGTTACTTTCAAAGGATATCCCATCAGGCTAACATCGGACCTCTCATCAGAAACAATGCAAGCAAGGAAAGAATGGAAAAATATAGTCAAAGTGTTAAGTGAAAAACAATTTGAACCAAAAATACGTTATCTAGCAAGATTATCCTTCATGTAGGAAGAAAAGATAAAAACATTCTCAGATAAACAAAATCCGAAAGAATTTACCAACACCATATCAGCTCTTTGAGAAGTTCTGAAGAGAGTACTATGCCAGACAGACAAATAAGAGAACAAAAAAATGACCAAGAGAAAGGCCAACTTCATGGTCGGGACAAGTTCTGAAATATCAATAATAATGCTGAATGTTCACGGAAAGGTCAGACCACAGTAACACTGCAAATTCAAACTCGTAAAATAGAATTCTGTGACTTTTTTTCTAAAACATTACTGATTTTCTACTATGCTTTGTCTTCCAGATTTAAGGATTTTTGTTTTCTTTTGAGTTGTTGGGTTCAGCAATTTGTTAAAGAATTTTTAAAATTGAAACACAGACTTTTCTCCCTTCCTGACCCCTTTACAATTGGAAAATATTTGTGAGCATTCTTATTTTGTGGCAGAATGGTTATTTACATAAGTTCAATAATACAATAATATCTGTTGCTTCGCATCAGAAATTGAATTCTTCTGGGGCTTTGTGCAAGTAACAGACCAAATTGAGATTAACCTAATTTTTTTTTTAATTTTTGCAAATAAGTTAATTTTTACCTCTCTTTAGTTAAAGAGGGAAGGGAGAGAGAAGAAAAAAATTTGTTTCAGAAGAAAATTACAGTGCACTTGTCACTAGATTCTAGCTTTGTCCATACTTAAGATCTTTTGTGAATCAATAAAATGTGGGGGGAAAAAAGTTTAGTATAGAAGGGAGGGAGTGGAAAGGGGAAGGAAAAACATGGGTAAAAGTATGCTTAACCGACAAAAAAATGAGAAGCTATTTGCTGATGATAATGTATATAGTAATATCCTTGTCTTGACTGACATGCATGTTTTTGTGTTGGAAAAAGATATGTATACTGTAAAGACATGTGATAAAATGTAAATTAAAATAAATAAATAAAATTTTTAAAAAATTTTAAAAAGAATCAGGAATGGTCATTTTGACATGCTTCCCCCCCTTTTTAAAATTTGCCAAAGGGTGCATGCATGTACCAGAGAGAGACAGAGATAAAGAGAGAGGGAGAGGGAGAAAATATTCTTTAATGGGGTATGTTCATGCCACATCCCTTCTCCATTTCCCCGTCTTTTCAGGATTTTGAGCATGCATGCACATGCACATGCACCCAACATGTTTTCAGGCTGCCAGACCCTGGACTCAAACTGTGTGGGATCTAGCTCCCTTAACTGCCAAGGCATGGGGCCAGCCTCATCACAGTTAGCTAATATTGTCTTGGAAGTATTATTCAATTCAGTGAGACGAAAAAAAGGGGGGGAAAGAAAGAAAAATTGGGTTGTCTGAAAAGTTATGACTTTTTCTATGCAAAAATGTGTCATTGACTTTTCTTACAACCCAGTAAATGAAAGTATCATTCTTTGTGTGTGATGTGATATTTTTTACTAGCAATTGAAGGAGACTAAGAGAATCAACTAGAAAATTATTACAGTTCATTTACATGGCTGAGTGTAAAACTGAGGTAAAGATATGTATACTGCTTCTAAATAAAAGCAAGAGATAATGGAAGAAATTTTAGGAATAAATCAAAGAGGCAATGTTCAAGAACCGGTCACTTAGAATATGAATGATTGACAACCTAAATTTAAAAAAAAATACATGAATTAAAGGATCTATATTCTTATAAGAAAAGATTCAACATCATATTGATGTTAATATTCTCTGTTCTCTAACAGTCAGATCTGAGAGGAGGAGGGGAGAGGCAGGAGAAGGAGTATCAGATAAGCTGACACGAAATTTCACAGAATCCACAACAGGCTTTTATGGTGCTGCAATCTTCCCCACAGGCTTCTGGCCAGCCAGGATCATGGGCATACCCATGGGCACACCTGGCATGATAAGGATCCAAACCACAGGCCTTTCCATATGGCTCCAGTATTGCACAGTGACATCCTAGGACCTACACCACTGTAGCTGGGCCTGAACATCATCTTTGACTCAGGGATTTAGCATCTAGAATTTATTCTGCCCGTTTACTTGTACAAGTACACACAAGGATTTATGGACGCATATCTGTATGCTTCAAGAATGTGTGTGTGTGAAGATGAGATAGACCCTAAATTCTCCTCCCTATGAGATTGGTTGAATAAATTATTGCTCTCACATGTAGTGCTATGGAACAACCTCCAAGATGTATCTGCAAGTGAAAAAAGCAAAGTGCATCATACTCAACAATATGTAGAATCTTCAAAATGTAACATAGAGCAAACATTGAAAAAGCAAGATACACAAAACATATAATATGATTCTACTAGTTTAAAGTTTTAAAATAGTCTTAACAAAACTTAATTGTTTGAGATACATTCAGAGGAGGCAAACGTGCAGAGAAAAGCCAGGAGGGAGAGAACGACTGATGGAGGAATGGCAAACAGGGCATCTCTGGAGGACTGTTAATGCTCTTTCTTGGTGTAGGTGATAGTTACATAGGTGTGCACTTTGTAGTTATGAACTAAACTCCACATTTTTTTTTGCATTTTTTTAATTACCAGAGGGCCCATGAGCTCATCAGAGAGATAGAGAGAAAGAGAAAGCACCTCACAGTGGGACATGGTCATGCCACAGTCCCTTCTTCTCCATTTCTCCAAGGTGTCAGGACTTTGTGCATGCATACACAGGAGCCTGGCTTGTTCTGGAGCTGAGATCTGAACTGTGCTCAGTAATGTGAGATCCACCTCCTTTAACCACTGGGATATGAGACCAGCCTTATGTTTTGCATTTTATGTGTGTATATTATTTTCTCTAATAACTTTTTTCACCAAAGGTAGGTATGGAACTATGTATATAGTATGATACCATTTGTCTTCTAAAATAAGATGTACATATATGCTTGCATATGCACAAAAATAACTGAACAAATAGACACAAAACTGAAAGCAGCATTTGTCTCTGAGCTGCTTGAGAACAATTATCTCTCTACAGAAAAACAGAGACCTGCTTGACATTGCATACCCATCAGTATCTCTTGAGTAAAACCTTCCATAAACAATTTGTAAAACATTGAATAGGCTTTAAAATCATTACCATACTAAACATAGGTTGAAAATTAAATGGATTTTTACAGAAAGAAAACAGAAAGTAAATGCACCCTGATTCTAGCGGTAATAACTGTAAAACAACTAATCTATTGGTTAGGATATTGCAGGGAACAGAATTTACTCCAGCAAGTTGAATAGAAAGGAGTTCTTATAGGATGTTAAACTCACAGTCATTGCACTGAATAAGCAGACTTTAAGTTGAGCTTTCAGAAACAGCTCCCAAAGTCTTCCTGAAAGGGGCCATCAAGACAGCCGCTATCTTTGGTATGATCTGCAGCCACTGTGGTCAGGAAGCTGCTGCCATGATCTGCAACAATGAAATGGATGTCCTGTGCCCTTAAGGAGAGGGAACAGGCCTGGGACACTTGCAAATGCTGCCACAAAAAGCACATCTGTCTCCACAACTGTGCTAGCTAGCAGAAGCAGCAGAAGCAAGGCTCCTAGCACCTTCTCCCTTACAGATTTCACACACATACACCTGATTGGCAAAACTCAATAAAATCTAGAAACAGATGCAAGAGAATCCGAAACACACACCAACTAGACCTAAGTCGATACTACTACTGTGTAGAACAATTTTGTGATTTCTAATAAAGTATAAATTGCACTTACCTGAAGACAAAGAATTTCACTTCAAAGTAAACATTCTTAAGGAATTCTCACACACTTGCATGAGGACCTATGTGTGAGAGAGTTTATCCCGAGAGTATTTGTGACAATGAAAAATTGGAAACAACCATATGGCCATCAACAGGAGAATGGATTGTGACATGTTTATTCAATGGATAGTGTACAACTATTAAAGATAAAAACTACAGTCGTGGGTATGGAAATAAATAAATCTCAATGCAATATTAAAAAAAGAATTACACATTTATCATTAATAGAAGTTTTTAAAACCACAAAACAATGCTGTGTATGAGTTTTAGTTATGGGTGCATGCATATGTTACATGGATGGAAAGTTCAGATTTCTGCTTGCCTCTGAAGAGAAAGAGGGAGGTGTGTTCAGAGGAGAGTGCATAGGATTTCAACCGCTCTGTGTGTGATGCCTCATTTCTCTATAAAAATCTGAGACAAACATGGCCAAATTGTCACATCCAATGAAGCTGAATAAGTACATCAATGAATGTATTATTTTGTATACTTGGTCATTTATTTTATCTTATTTTTTAAAAGAATTATTTACTATTTAATTCCATTTGTTATTATTATTATTATTATTTTATTTTGACCAGAGACAGAAAGAGAGAGAAAAAGGGAAAGCAAGAAAACAAGCCACCAGCAAGTCTCCAGGTTCAGGACTCAAACCACAGTCAGCCATGTGGGACACCTTTAACCACTATGCCACCTGCCAGCCCCTGGTCATTTATTTTAAATATAGCATAATAAAACATTTTTAATTTGTGGACAACCATTAAAATAATAAACATGTGTAGCTTTCAAATTAGCAGAGAAAACAGCATAAAGAAAATGCCATCCGTATATCAGTGGATAGAAAAAAATAAGCCAATGAAAAATATCAGAAGGAAAAATAAATAAAAAACACTACAGAAATAACTCCACATAGGACCAGCAGTTGGTGTAATGGCTATGTCACTGGACTCCCACGTAGTCGACCACGGTTCGAGTCCCGGACCCGGTGGCTTAAACTCACGCCGGACACGTGTGCACACGTGCCCAAGATCCCGAGAGGAGAATGGAGGAGAAGGGATTGTGGCATGGCCATCTCCCCTGGGGGGGTGATTTCTCACTTTCTGTCTCTCTGTCTCTCTCTGTCTTTCTGGCGAGCACACACACCCTATAACAAAAACCTCTAAAAAAAAAAGAAGAAGGAAAAAGAAATAACTCCACAAGTCAGTAATCAGCATAAATATAAATGGTCTAAACGCAACTATTAAAACCCAAGACTATCACATTTTTATTTTAAAAATCCGAAAGCATGCTGCCTACAACTATAACATAATATAAATAAAAATGATAGAAATATCAAAATCATGTGGATGGCAAAAGGTACACAGGTCAATACTAATCAAAATAACGATATCAGAGAGATATAATTTAAGGCAATAAGCACAAATAGAAATGAAGTAGGACATGGCGTAATGAAAAGAATAATTCATAAATAAGGTATAATTATAGAATTCTATGTACCTAATAAGATAGCCTCAAAATATGTGAAGTAAAAACTGACACAATTACAAGAAAAAAAATTCAAAATTACAGTGGGAAATATTAGAATACCTCTATCAGATGAACAGATTAAGCAGAAAATAAATAATAAGATTGGGTGATAAAAGGGGACATAACTACAGATGCAGCAGAAATTCTTAAATTGTAAAATAATCACAGACAACATTATACCATTGAATTTGAAACCTTAGATTAATGGAAAATTATCAAAACAGACTGAATGAAAATTGATACCTTTAAGAGATGCTAATAGAAACGTTAATAATTTTTGAATGTCGGTGCTGTCCCCAGCAGGCTTGCCAAATACACTCATTAGTGTGTTTTTATATATTATTATTACATATATTACAACACCAACATTAAAAAATGATTCTCAAATAAATTAAATCAGTACTTAAATCCATCATCAGAACAAACCATTCCAGAGAATAGAAAATTGAGAAACACTACCCAATTCTTTGTTTTTTTTTTGAAGAGGTTTTTGCTATAGGGCGCGTGCACTCACCAGACAGACAGAGAGAGACAGAGAGATAGAAAGCGAGAAATCACCCCCCAGGGGGGATGGCCATGCCACAATCCCTTCTCCTCCATTCTCCTCTCGGGATCTTGGGCACGCATGCACAAGCGCCCGGCATGAGTTTAAGCCACTGGGTCCGGGACGTGAACCACGGTCGACTACATGGGAGTCCGGCGACATAGCCATTACGCTAACTGCTGGTCCCCCAATTCATTTTCTAAAGTCAGTTTAACCTCATACTAAACCCCCAAACAAAAATAGTAAGATAACAGAAAAATCATAGAGTAATGCTACTTGATAACATAGATGTAAAATACTAAATCAAATCAAATTCAGAATTGTTTAAAACCAGTAATATGTCCTGACCAAGCAGGATTTACCCCAAGAATCTAAGTTTCACTTAGTAGACATATAGCAATATAATTGACCAGTTATCAGATTAAAGAGGGGGGAGAAGGATCATCTCAGTAGGTACAGAAAATCTTTGATAAAATCCAATACTTTTTTTTAATAACTAAAAGAAAAGAAAATGCTTACATAACTAGAACTAGCAGGTACTTCTCTGAATGTGATAAATAGTATCATCCAAAATTTTATAGGCCTCTTAATGCTTATTCTTTAGCAGGCGTTTCTTTGAAGTCAAAAACAAGACATGATGCCAACTACTGTTCTTCTTATGCAAAACTACCCTGACATCCTACAGAACACAACGACAGAAAGAAAAAAGTAGATATAAAGAAGGAAAGAAAAAAGTATTTGCAGACAACATAATTATCTATATGGAAAATCCAAAAACCAAACTGTTGGAACTAATGAGTGTATTTGGCAAGCCTGCTGGGGACAGCACCAACATTCAAAAATTATTAGCATTTCTAGACAGCAATAACAGCCTATTAGTCAAGACTGGATATTTAGTATATAGGTCCAATAGAACTTATTTAATCTGATTCAGATTCATACGTAAACTTATAAGTAACCAAGATAAATCTGAAAAGAAAGGAAAAAAGGATTCGCTCCATAAGCTATCAAGAAATATGAAGTGGACCAACCAATTTACCAAACACTGATTTGTCAAATGGCCAAGTAATGAATGATCAGTTTGCCAAGTCCAGTTCTCCCAGAAGTCAGTCTGCTGAAGGATTAATCACATAAATGACTGAGTCACAGAATTTACAAGATATGCTGAGCAGCCACAAATGTTTTTCTTTTTTGGAGAGATTTTCGCTATAGGGCGCATGCGCTCGCCAGACAGACAGAGAGAGACAGAGAGACAGAAAGCTAGAAATCACCCCCCAGGGGGGATGGTCACGCCACAATCCCTTCTCCTCCATTCTCCTCTCGGGATCTTGGGCACGCACGCACACGCGCCCGGCGTGAGTTTTAAGCCACCGGGTCCGGGACACGAACCGCGGTCGACTACGAGGGAGTCCAGCAACCTAACCATTATTCTAACTGCTGGTTCCCCAGCCACAAATGTTTTAAGACATAGCTTTGATCTTTCATTACCTTTTTTTTTTTGCTATAAGGCACATGCACTCGCCAGAAAGACAGAAAGAGACAGAGAGACAGAAAGTGACAAATCATCCCCCAGGGGGGATGGCCATGCCACAATCCCTTCTCCTCCATTCTCCTCTCGGGATCTTGGGCACGCACGCACACGCGCCCGGCGTGAGTTTTAAGCCACCGGGTCTGGGACACAAACTGCAGTCGACTACGTGGGAGTCCAGCAACATAGCCATTATGCCAATTGCTGATCCCATCATTATTCCTTTTTTTTTATAGGTTTTTATAGGAGAGACAGAGAGACAGAAAGTGAGAAATCACCCCCAGGGGCATGGCCACACTGCAATCCTTTTTCCTCTGTTCTTCTCTTGGGATTTTAGGCATGTATGCATATGTACCTGGCATGAGTTTTAAGCCACCAGGTCTGGGACTTGAACTCTGGCTGACTATGGGGGAATCCACAACCTAACCAATACACCATCTACTGGTTCCCATTCTTCCTCCTTTTTTTTTTTAAAAAAAAAAGGAATTATTTATTTATTTAATTTTATTTATTATTATTATTTTTCAATTTTGACCAGAGAGAGAGAAAGGAAAAGTGAGAAAGCATGTTGCCAGGTCACAGACTCAAACCACAGTCAGCAATGTGGGAGTCTAGCATCTTAACCACCACACCACATGATGGCCTCCATTATTCTTTTTTTTTTTTTTTTTGATCACTGTAGGGCGCGTGCGCTCGCCAGACAGACAGAGAGAGAGATAGAGACAGAAAGCGAGAAATCACCCCCCAGGGGGGATGGTCACGCCGCAATCCCTTCTTCTCCATTCTCCTCTCGGGATCTTGGGCACGCATGCACACGTGCCCGGCGTGAGTTTTAAGCCACCGGGTCTGGGACACAAACTGCAGTCGACTACGTGGGAGTCCAGCGACATAGCCATTACGCTAACTGCTGGTTCCCAATATTCTTTTTTTTTTTCAAGCCACCAGGTCTGAGACTCAAATGGTAGTTGGCCATGTGGGAATCCAGAGCCTTCACCACCCTGCCACCTGCTGGCTCCTAAATAAACTATTCGTTTTAGGAATTATTCTATTACTTTTATTTATCATTATTATTTTTTAATTTGGCCAGAAAGAGAGACAGAAAATGAGAACGCAAGTCACCAGGTTTGGGACTCAAACTGCAGTCAGCCATATGGGAGTCCAGCACCTTAATCACCATGCCACCTGTCAGTCCCACATTATTCGTTTTTAAAAATATCTTTACTGGGGCCAGGAGGTGTCGTGGTGGTGGTTAAGGATGCTGGACTCCCACATGGCCAACCTCAATTCAAGTCCCAGACCTAGCGGTTTGCTTTCTCACTACCCCTCTTCCCCTCTCTCTGTTCCTCTCTGCTCAAATTAAAATAAATGAATGAATGAATGAATAAAGTTAAAATAATTCTTTTTTTGTAATCTTTATTTTACTGCCAGAGGGCACATATGTTCACCAGTGAGAGAAAGTAAGAAGAGCCTTCCAATGGGGCATGGCCAAGCTACAATCCTTTTTCTTCCATTTCCTCACCCCATCAGCATTTGGGACATGCAATGCATGCATATCGGGAGTGCTTTTTGCAAGTCACTGGAGTCAAAATTCAAACTGCTGAGCTAGAGGGCCACCCTTAGTTAGTCTTTAGTTAAAATTCTAAACTAGAATATACTCAACATAATAAATATAATCAAGAATATGTTCAAGACTATATATTTCTTTTTTTGTTTGTTTGTTTTAAAGAATTACTTTAGGGCCAGCAGGTGGCATGGTGGTTAAGGTGCTGGCCATTCCCACGTGGCTGACCACAGTTTGAGTCCTGGACCTGGTGGCTTACTTTCTCACTTTCCTTCTCTCTGTGTGCCTTTCTCTGGTCAAATAAACTAAATGAATGAATAAAGAAAATTTTAAAAACAATTATTTATTTAATTTTATTTATTCATTCATTTATTTTTTAATTTGCCTGGCAAGAGACACAGAGAGAAAGAAAGAGAGAGGGAAATTATTTTAATTTGGCTTTCACAGATGCAAAAGACTACATATTGTGCAATTTCATTTATATTATTTGTCTAGAAAGGCCAGTTTATAGAGGCAAAGAGTACAGGTCTAAGACAAGGTAGGGGTGAGAGGAGTGGAAATTAACTGCAAAAGGGCATGAAGGAATACTATGGATGATGGAAATTTTTCTAAAACTGTATCGTGGTTATTGCTCAACTCTATAAATGCACTAAAATCATTGACTTGTACACTTGCAATGGAAGAATTTTATGGTATGTAAATTATAACTCAATACAGCTGTTAAAAATGGGAAATGGTTTTCAGTAAATTGATTGCCAGCATATTAACCTAGAACTATTATTATAAAAATATAGTAATTAAGATAGTGTGGTATTGGTACAGGAGTAGATGAAAAGAACAATGGAGTAGAATAGAAAGCTCAGAAACAGACTCAAATATGTGTAGGACTTTGATGTTTTATAGAAATAGCACTAAAAAATAAGTGGAGAATAATGGGTTATTCAATAATTGGTAGTGTACCACTTGGCTAACCATATAAAAATAAAATAAAATTTGATATCTATATTTATGTACCACATAAAATTAAACTCCAGAATATTAAATAGCTAAATGTGAAAAGTAAAAGTTTAGACTCCCAATTTTTAGTCTAGCATATTAGGAATTTAAAGTCTTCAAGACCAACAAGTGGCATAGTTGTTAAGGTGCTGGACTCCCACATGGTTGACCACAGTTCCAGTCCCAGATCCAGTAACTTGAAACTCATGCCAGGTGCATGTGCATACATACCCAAAATCCTGAGAGGAGGTTAGAGGAGAAGGGACTGCAGCATGGCTTCCCCTTGGGGGTGATATTTTGCTTCTTGTCTCTTTTGTTAGTGCACGTGTCCTATAGAAAAAAAAAAATTCTTTACTCTGTCTAACTGAAAAATCAACAACTCTTCTTAGATCCATCAGAGAATTGAGGTTACAAGACAACCATTGTCCCCAAAATCATAGAAACAGGTGAATACAGAGAATCACAACTTGGGCAGAAACCCATGAGCAGAAATCTCTGTGGAAACCAGCACCTTGCAGGAACACCTGAACAATAATTGACAAATTGCTAGAGGCTGGGTGTGGACAAGACTAAGAGATTAAAAACCCAGGGGACTCGGTCATAGGGGGCTCTTGCACTTTTTAAGTTCTACCTCCAGGAGTTCTACCAAGCCCTCAGAGTAAATATCAAAGAAAAATCCCCATGTGGGGACCAGCAGTTGGCATAATGGCTATGTCGCTGGACTCCCATGTAGTTGACCGCAGTTCAAGTCCTGGACTCGGTGGCTTAAACTCACACTGGGCACATGTGTGTGCATGCCTAAGATCCCAAGAGGAGAATGGAGAAGGGATTGCGGTGTGGCCATCCCCCCACCCCACCCCCACCCCCGCGGGTGATTTCTTGCTTTCTGTCTCTCTGTCTCTGTCTTTCTGGTGAGCACATGCGCCCTATAGCAAAAACCTCTCAAAAAAAAAAAAAAGAAAGAAAGAAAGAAAGAAAGAAAGAAAGAAAGAAAGAAAGAAAGAAAGAAAGAAAGAAAGAAAGAAAGAAAGAAAGAAAGAAAGAAAGAAAGAAAGAAAGAAAGAAAGAAAGAAAGAGAGAAAGAAAGAAAAATCCCCATTTGGCTCCAGGATGAGGAAAGGAAAAGAAACCGTTTTGAAATACACCAGAGCACTCAGTTCTTAACAAGGCTTGTCCTCAGGAACAACTATTTTACCAGTCTCATCTCATCTACCTCATCTAAGTGAAGGCAGATACCTAAATCCAGCCAGTTGTACCCTTCCACACAGGGAAAAAGGAAAAGACAACTCAAGCCCGTTCTAGCCATCTGTCCTACCTAAAGGGGTGGAACTGAGAAGCACTAGTGAAGTTCATAGTCCAGGGGCACAGGCTCACCAAAATGCTGCTCTCATCATGGATCTATAGCACACTTTCCCTTCTCCCACACATTACCACTTCTTTCTTTCTCTCATTTTGTCTTCTTTTTTTTTTTTTTTTTTTTGAGAGAGATTTTTGCTGTAGGGCACATGTGCTCATTGCAGAGATGGAGAGACAAAAAGTGAGAAATAACCCTCCAGGGGATGGCCACACTGCAATCTCTTCTACTCCATTCTCCTCTCAGGATTTTGGGCATGAATGCACATGCATCCAGTGTGAGTTCCAAGCTGTCATAGGGAACCATGGTCAGCCACGTAGGAGCCTAGCACCTTACCACTACACCACCTGCTGGCCCTGTCCACTCTTTTATTGAGAGAGAGATTTTTTGCTATAGGGCGTGTGGACTTGCTGGAGAGACAGAGAGACAGAAAGTGAGAATTCACCGCCCAGGGGGGATGGCCACACAGCAATCCCAGTCCAGCTATACCAACAATATTCTACAACATCATGGATCATACTCAATAATGAGAAACTTAAATCTTTCCTGCTAAGATTATGAACAAGGCAAGGATATTCCCTCTCACTACTGCTTTTCAACGTTGTACTGGAAGTATTACCTAGTACAGTAAGACAGGAAAAGGAAATAGCATGTATACAGATTGGGAAGGAAAAAATAAAACTGTCTGTTCATAGATAATTTGATTACCTATATAGGAAATTTGAAAAAAAAAGATAAAAAAAGAAAATATTTTGAAACTAATAAGTGATTATAGCAAGATTGCAGGATACAAAGTTGACAGAAAAAAAATCTATCACTTTCTCATATACCAGCAATGAACAAGTGGAATCTGGAATTCAAAACATTACCATTTACATTAGCAATCCCCCAAATTAAAACACTCAGGTATAAGTCTAAAAAAATACATGGAAGAGCTATATGAGGGAAACTACAGAACTCTGATGAAAGATATCAAAAAATAAATAAATGGAGAGATAGTTCATATTCATGGATAAGAAGACCAAGTGTTATCAAGAGTCAGTTTTTTCCAACTTGATCTGCAGATTCAACACAATCCCAATCAAACCTCAAAAGGTCATCTTGTGAATATCAATGAATGGATTCTAAGGTTTATATGGAGAGCCTAAAGACCCCGAAGAGCTGACTCAACATTGAAGAACAAAGTCGGAGGACTGACACTACCTAATTCAAAACTTATTATAAAGCTCCAGCAATCAAGACAGAGTGGTATTGGTGCAAAAAGTAGACAAATAGAGCTATGGAACACAACAGAGAGCCTAGAAATAGGCCCACGTGAGTACAGTCAACTGATCTTTCACAAAAGAGCAAAAGCAATACGATAGGGAAATAAAAAGAGTATCTTCTTAATATGGGGCTGGAATAACTGGACATCCAAAAAATTAATTCAAACACAAACTTTATGCCCTTCTCAAAAATTAACTTAAAATGAATCAGAGACCTAAATATTTCTCGCTTTCTGTCTCTCTTTCTGGTGAGTGCACGTGCCCTGTAGCAAAAACCTCTCCAAAATACAACAAAAAAAATCCCTCATAATCAAGTAAAGACCATGCTTGGGATCAGAACATGTCTTGTTCATAGTTAAGTTCTGTCTCTATCCTCTACTTTGAATAAAGCCTAGTCACTGTTTTAGACCTTGCCAAAGCCCCACTCCTCCAGAAAGCCTTCCCTGACAATTCCACCTTACATTCATCTCTCCCTTTTCTGAACTATCACAAGTCCTATTTAAATCTTTTTCTGTCACTAGTGACTGAATACCACACTGGGTGATTTATAAAGGATAAATGTTTGTTGAGCCAGCAGGTGGCGTGGTGGTTAGGGGTGCTAGACTCCCACATGGCCGGCCATGGTTCAAGTCCCGGACCTGGCGGGTTGTTCTCTCTCTCTCTCTCTCTCTCTCTCTCCCTCCCTCTCTGGTCAAATTTAAATAAATAAATAAATAAATAAAGTTAAAAACAAAAACAAACCAAACAAATAAAAACACCCATTGAGGTTTCTGTCTGTTTCTCTAAAAAAAAGAATAGATATTTCTTGAGCTCACTTTAGGTGGTCACTCACTAATATTTATTTCCTGAGTTTTTGATCATCTGAAGCAGGTAAGAGGTTCAAGATCAAAAGGTTGCATTTGATGAGGGTCTTCTGGTTGAGGGGGCTCTCTGTGAAGTCCAAAGAGGCACAGGATATGGTGAGACCGAGCAAGATCAGAGGGTGGGTCCAGGTGTCTGCTTTTCTCATAAAGTTACCAGGAGTCCATCATGAGGGTCCTACCCCAATGACCTCACCTGATCCCAGTCGCTTCCCAAAAGCCCACCTTCGAGTATTATAACTGGATTAATCTCTACCCTTTCAACTGTTACGATGGCTCACCAAATGTTGGTAGATGAATTTCCAGGGGATGTATTCAAATCAGAACAACCCCTAAAGCCGCTACTCACTAGAATATCACTAATTTTTTTTTTTTTGAGAGGTTTTTGCTATAAGGCACATACACTCGCCAGAAAGACGGAGAGAGACAGAGAGATAGAAAGTGAGAAGTCACCCCTCCCATGGGGGATGGCCACGCCGCAATCCCTTCTCCTCCATTCTCCTCTCAGGATCTTGGGCACGCATGCACATGTGCCTGGCGTGAGTTTAAGCACTGGGTCCGGGACTCGAACTGCAGTCGACTACATGAGAGTCCAGTGACATAGCCATTACGCCAGCTGCTGGTCACTCACTAATTATTTATTTCCTGAGTTTTCGATCATCTGAGGCAGTGAGGTTCAAAGCCCTCGAGGGCTGATGGGGGCTACGAGGCAAATGCACAGGGGGGACGCACAGGGACTCCATCTGTTTGTTACATGCCTTCATCGCTGACCATGTCCAGGGCCTCCCTGTCGCTCCCCACGCCATGGAAAACGGGTCTGGACATCACTTGGCTGACAGTGTGCTGCTGGCAGAAACAGGCCCATTTGGGTCCAGCTGTCAGTGCCGATGAACCCCGATCCTTCAGAAGGCATTTTCCTTTTGT
Organism: Tupaia belangeri chinensis; assembly: GCF_000334495.1. Lineage (NCBI taxonomy): Eukaryota > Metazoa > Chordata > Mammalia > Scandentia > Tupaiidae > Tupaia > Tupaia belangeri. Next base: position 2,529,878 of record NW_006160183.1, on the reverse strand, counting down.
GTGATATATGTAAAACACTTCTAATGTGAGGATCCTCGGAGAGAGCTCACACTGCCCGTCTAAGTGTTTTTGAACGAATCGAGCTCTTACCTTTTAAAATTACACCGGGGTGGTATTGTTCAAATATGTAAGACTGACTACTCCAGAAAGCGACAACAACAGGATACAATGCACTAATTTTACCCCACTTTGACTTAGAAAACATAATCGGTACTTAGAAAAATTGTAAATACCAAAGAATCAAGGGAATAGGATTATTCTAAAATAGGGCGCTAATACATCAAGCAAAATAGCTTTTGCAAGTCTTAACTGAGGGCCATTATCTATCAGAGAAGATATACCTCTGGCCTTGATAATGTAAAGAAACACAAATGACTAAAGAAGCTTGCTAATATTTCTGGGAGAGGGAAGAGAGGAAAGGGTCCACAAGATTGAAACTTGAAAGAGCTGAGCGATTCATGGGGTAGATAAATAGCCTCAAGCATGCCTGAGAGGGGGCAAACCCTGCCTGGTCCAATTACTATGATTTCCATGAAGCCCCCATCCCTCTCCTCTCTGAAGTCCAAGACTTCCTTATCCTTAGGGTGGAGTTCAACATTGCAGGTGTTTCCCTAACTAAAATACAGTCCCTTTGGGTAGAAACTGTGCCCTGTATTTCTCTTCCATAGCAGCTCACATCAGCCTACTTCCCAGTCTGCGCACCCAGTTCAGCTGGCCCTCACAGTAGTCCCGAGCTCTGAGCATAGCTCACTTTCTCCCCCTCTCCGTCTCCCTGACTGTGCTAAAGGGCAAGGATTTCCAGATAACTCACCACACAACCCTGGTGGAGTAGCAATGGGGTCTTTCTGAAGGTGTGCAGAGATTAGCAGGAGGTGTTCATTTTGGACCTAATGCCAAGGTAGAGAGGTGAGATATTCTAACTAGAAAATACTTCAGTTGGCAAGTGCTACTAAGTCTAAGACTTAGCATTAAAAGACACTAAAAAGATAAAAGATCCAAATCTCTAAAAAAGAGAAGAAAGATACTAATTTGATTCCAATAGGGACCAAACCTAGTGGCGAGTTGAGGGACAGTGCAAGGAGAAGAGTCCCCAGCCACCTTGTTGAAACCAAGCAGTGTGCATTGTGTCCTTTTTCATAGCTATCATCACGTTTATGGGTATTGCCCAATCTTGACAGGGCCCTATTGTGGCCACCAAATCCATCCCCTGCCTCTGAGCACCACTACACCGAAACGATTCCAAGAACATGAAGCAGAGCATCATTCTGATGGAAATCGGGAGCTGTTGAGTTTTTGTGCTTCTTCCTTCTGTGTGATTCTCAGAAGAGGAAGAAAAAAATGAGTAAAGGAAGACCCCATTTTATATGTGCACATCTTAGAACATTCCTCTTGTTTTAAAGTTGTTTTTTTTTTTCTTCTAAGAAAGAGAGAGCCCACTAACAGGGTACTGTCATGTTGTGATCCCCACCTCAAGTGTTCCAACCAGCCAGGATCATGTGCACACCCATGGGCACCCCCAATGTGTGCAGGTTAACCCAGGAACTGAACCCAGGGTTCTCCCATATGGCTCCAGTATTGGGCACCATACTGCCTGCACCATCATGATTAGACCCCTCTTATTTCCATTCTGCATACCAATCCAGGTTTTTGGTTGTTTTGTTTTGTTTTGTTTTTCCCCAGTTTGATACAGGGCACATGCACTTGCCTAAGAGAGAAAGAGGGAGAAAGAAAAAGTAAGAACGCAGTCCCCAAGGGGGATGACCACGCTGCAATCCCTTCTCCTTGGGATTTTGGGCATGTTCACACATACCCAGCATGTTTTTCAAACCACTGGATCTGGGACTCAAACTGCTATAGACCATGTGGGATCCAGCCACCTTACCCACCATGACACCTGGCTGGCCCAATCCTGGTCATTTTTATCCATGTGCACTTGGATACAATCCAAAGGTCTACATGTTTTCTTTCAGCAACCAAATATAAAACGTATTTATTGGATCTTTATTCTAAGAGAAAAACAAAACATCAAAATTACTAAATTAAATATCTACAATATGTCATATTTTTGTCATCATTAGATTTACTATTTATAAGCATATCATATTTAAAATGGTTTATAAATTAGATATTTTCTTCACAAAATTCCTGGAGAAGCATTATATTGCCAGAAAATAATTGTCAATTATTACTTAAATAAATCCTCTCAACTAGATAACTTACCATTTTTTAATTGACATATGTAGTTATACATATTATGGGATACTGTGTGATTTTTCAACACATGAATACAATGTGTAATGTTAAAATTGGGGTAATTAGCATATTCATCATATCAAACATTTATTATTTGTGTGGAAACTTTCAAAATCTTCTCTTACAGGGCCAGCAGGTGGCATGGTGGTTAAGGTGCTGGATCCCACATGGCCGACAGTGTAATTCAAGTCCCAGACCAGCAGCTTGAAAAATGCAGGGCACAGAGTCAACAGGTGGCATAGTGGTTTAGGCATTGGACTTCCACATGGCTCACTGCAGTTCAAGTCCAAGACCTGGTGACTTGAAACTGATGCTATATGCATCACACATACATGTGTGTGAGTGCCCAAAATCCCAAGAAGAGAATGGAGGAGAAAGGATTGTGGCGTGGTCATCCTCCCTGGGTGGTGATTTCTCACTTTCTGTCGCTCTGTGTCTCTCTGGCAAGCACACATGCTCTAAAGCAAAATAACTAAAACAAACAAACAAAATTCTCTCTTTTAGCTATTTCAAAATATATAATAAATTACTGTTAACTATATTCCATTGCAGTGCTCAAGGACACTAGAACATATTCCTCTTATATTCTTCTTACCTGTGATTTCTGTATCCATTAACGAGCATCTCCCTCTCTCCACCCACACACCCTTTCCACCCTCTAGTGACCACCACTACAATCGCTACTTTTTTTAAATTTACCATTATTATTATCATTATTTTAATTTGCTACCAGGCACATGCACTCACAAGACAGAGACAGAGAGAAAGTAAGAAATCAAGCCACCTGGTCCAGGACTTGAACCATGGTCAGCCATGTAGGAGTCCAGCACCTTATCCACCATGCCACCTGCTGGCCCCTACACCCTCTACTTCTTTTTTTTTTTTTTTTTTCTTTTTTTTTTTTTTTTTTTTTGAGAGGTTTTTGCTATAAGGCGCATGTGCTCACCAGAAAGACAAAGAGAGACAAAGACAGAAAGCCAGAAATCACCCCCCAGGGGGGATTGCCATGCCACAATCCCTTCTCCATTCTCCTCCTCAGGATCTTGGGCATGCACGCACACGCGCCTGGCGTGAGTTTAAGACACCGGGTCCAGGACTGGAACCATGGTCAGCTACATAGGAGACCAGCGACATAGCCATTATGCTAACTACTGGTCCCTACAATCTCTACTTCTATGAAGTAAACTTTTTGGTTTCACATGTGAGTGAGAACATACGATTTTTCTCTTTCTGTACGTGGCTTATTTCGATTAAGTTATGTCCTCTGGGCTCATCCATTGCTTCAGCCTTTTTTTTTTTTTTTTTTTTTTTTTTTAGAGCTTTTTTTTGGGCGCGTGCACTAACCTAACCAGAAGAGACAGAGAGACAGAAAGTGAGAAATCACTCCCCAGGGGGATGGCCATGTCTCAATCCCTTCTCCTTTATTCTCCTCTTGGGATCTTAGGCACGCATACACACATGCCTGGTATGAGTTTAAGCCACCGCGCTTGGGACTCAAACCGCAGTTGGCTACATGGGAGTCCAGCAACATAGCCATTATGCCAACTGCTGGTCCCGTTTCAGCCATTTTTAATGGCTTCATAGTATTCCCTTACATGATGTGTATGTATCACATTTTCTTTATCCATTTATCTATTGGTGGACACTTAGATGATTCCGTATCTTGACTATTGTGAATAGTGCTGTAGTAAACTTAGGGTTCAGATTGTTTTTAAGAATTATTTAATTTTAGTATTTACCCATCCATTTATTTTAATTTGACCAGAGAGAGATACAGAGAGAGAGAGAGAAAGTGAGAAATCAAGTCACCAGGTCTGGGACTCAAACTGTGGTCGGCCATGTGGGAGTGTCCAGCACCTTAACCACCATACTACCTGCTGGTTCCCGGGGTTCAGATATTTTATCATATACTAATTTCCTTTCCTTGGGACATATCCCTAGTAGTGAGATTGCTGGATCATGTGACAATTCTATTTTTAGTATTTTGAGGAGCATCCACATTCAGTCACATAATTGTAAAAGCAAAATTTTTAGAGTATATTGCCCTAGCTGTGGTGACATGCAGGTAGTGCCATTGTTCAGAAGGCTAGAAGTTGTATGGAAATCATGGGTTCAATTCCTGGGCCAACTAAAGGACACCAGGCATGGCTGTTCATGCCTGTAATCTTGGCTTATTGGTAGGCTGGGATAAGAGGATTACAATACAGCCAGACCCTGTATTTATCTTTGGCCAAGTGGTAGAGGTACAAGGCACCCCTATGCAATCGGTGGAGCCACATGGGAGGACTGAGTTCAGATCCCAGGACAACCTGAACATGTAGGGCATGCCTACGCAGATCTATGATCCTGGCTGGCTGGAAGGCTGGGAGGAGTATTTAACGCTCTCTCTCTGAAAGAAATAAACTTAAAATATATACAGCTATCTCTGTCTTCCCTCCCTCACCACCCCCCATCTCATAAAGCACAGGAAAAAAAGTATAAAAACATTTTGTGAGGGATCGGCAGGTGGTGTGGTGGTAAACGGTAATGGACTCCCTCATGGCTAACCACGGTTTGAGTCCTGGACCTGGCAGCTTGCTTTCTCACTTTCCCTCTCTCTCTCTTGCTCTGTTCCTTTCTGGTCAAATTAAAATAAATAAATAAATAAAAGTCAAATAAAAATAATTCTTTAGAAAATTGTTGTGGGGACCAGCAGGTGGCGTGGTGGTTAAAGTGCTGGACACTCCCATGGTTCAAGTCTCGAACCTGGTAGTCTGCTTTCTCACTTTCTCTCTCTCTCTTTCTCTGTCTCTCTCTGGTCAAATTAAAATAAATAAATAATTAATTAATTTTTTAAAAATTTGTGAAAAATGTACGCAACACATATGCATTTAGTGTGGGTGTGAGTACATTTTAATAGACTTGATATGATGTGGGATATGGCTCTAAATGAAAGTAGCTATCTGTGATGGCTTTAATATTATCACTGATTCCGGTTTAGTCTCTACTAAAGATTTCTGTCTTAGTTCCTATGAATGACACATTTCCATTTACTTTGTATGTGTATTTATGTTAAAAATATATTCTGCATAACAGCAAATTTGTAATCTTAACCATTCTATTTACTTTTTAAAATAAACACAAAGTAGTATTATTTAGCCCACATCATTCTTTTGAGTACTTGATCATTCCTGATCTTGGTCGTTCCATAACTGATTTGAGTGTTGCTAATCTTTTCTCTAAGGTGTAAGCTTTTCAGGGTAAAGTAAGTAGTTTCTTTTCTTTCATGAGTTACAGGGCTAAGCACAAGCTGAGCACTTAATTGGAATTCAAAAATACTTGCCAATTGAATGAATAAATATGTGAGTAAATGGCAGAACCCTTGATGAGACACTTGATTGGAAGCCAAGCAGTCCCATACTGGTTTTCAGACTATTTTGTCTGGGAAAACCAACATATCTAACTGACTACAGTGGAAATGCTCTGGGCAAGCTGAAGTGCAGGAACTGATGTCTCCCTGCCACCATGTTTCTGGATGCTTCCCTAAGCCACTCCAAAAAGAAAAAAATATCTTCTAAGATCGAAGTCCTGAGAAATACATAAGACTCTTCCTGGCTACCGGGCACTTCTTGCTCACTTCCACCCATGTCCTGTAGTAGTAAAGAACTGATGGCAGATCATAAGTTACCTCCTTTCCTGGAACAAACAGCTCCCATCTGTTGACCTTACCATTGGTGCTCCTCCTAAAGCCATTCGTTAACAGACGTCTTGCCTCTCCCAGTTCATTCTCTGGTTCACATCATCTGTATGTGTTAGGTTGTTGGAAAAGTCATGACGTATTTTTCTATGCAAAAATGCATCATGACTTTTCTGACAACCTAATATTTTGGGATATAGATATATATATAAAGGTCTTCAGAAAGTTATAGAAAATGTGCATTATGGCAAAACTCTGCATGGATTTCAAAAATTTGTGTACCAGAATCAATTTGTACTTTAATTCCATTTTTCCACAAAATTTTTGAAGTATCCTCATACAAGTGTAAAGATAAAGACAGAAACTTGAGACCGTAACTCAAAATCAAGTGGCTTGGGTCCAAATCCTAGCTAAGACACCAGTTGTGTGACCTGGGACAAGTTACTTTCTTGATTTCTTCCTTTGCAAAACAGAGTTGATAATATATACCTCACCGGTGTGGATTAAATGTGATAATGTATTTGAAAACACCTCGCACACAGTCGATGCTCAATTACCTATGTCTTTTTTTTTCTTAAGTTCTATTCATTTCTTTCATAAGTGAGAGAGACAGACAGAGACATCATCCCCAAAAGAGTCTTGATGCCATGATCCAATCCCTGCCTCAGTCAGTCCTGGATCATGGGCATGTGCATCCCTGGTGTACAGGGATCTGCAGAATCTTCCCACATCATTGCGTTTTACTATGTCACATTTCGTTGTGCATTCTGTTGCTACCTAGCTGGCAAGGTTTTGTGTGTCTTTTTTTTTTTTTTTTCTTTAAGAATTATTTTAACTATTTATTTATTTATTTATTTAAATTTGACCAGAGAGGAACAGAGAGAGAGAGAGAGCAAGCTGCCAGGTCCGGGACTTGAACTGTGGTCGGCCATGTGGGAGTTCAGCACCCTCAATACCATGACATCTGCCAGGCCCAAGGTTTTGTGTCTTAACATAACTTACTTCTGCTTCTGGTTCTACTGCTGTCCCTTCTCATTCCCTGTGATTCTTGCTGAGCACACTGTTGCTCAGGGACATTTTATTAACTACTGTGTGTAGTTATTTATATATTTGGTCTTATATCTGTTGCCTCCTTACAGATGGAATTTGAAGTGGTATTTAGATTTATGTCATTTTCTAAAGAACTCCTTGTGAATTACCTGTAAGATTAACTTGTATGGGGAACCAGAGTTGGTGCAATGGCTATGTCGCTGAACTCCCATGTAGTTGATCATGGTTTGAGTCCTGGACCCAGTGGCTTAAACTCACACCGGGCACGTGTGTGTGCATGCCCAGGATCCCAAGAGGAGAATGGAGGAGAAGGAACTGTGGCGTGGTCATCCCCCCTGGAGGGTGATTTCTCACTTTCTATCTTTCTGTCTCTCTCTGTCTTTCCAGTGAGCACACGTGCCCATTAGCAAAAACCTCTCTCAAAAAAAAAAAGATGAACTTGTCTGACTGGGAGCATGTTGTCCTTGCCTTATTGATCACTCTCAATGGAGTCCTCCTTTTCTTCTCTGTGTCAGAAGTGACAATGGCAGATTTGCATGAGTTCTCTAGAGAACAATGAGGGACTTCACAGAACTTCATTTAGGAAAAGACACAACTGATGTTACAGAGTGTTGCTCTTGTGCCACTTGCAAGTGAGAAATGAACCGGACATCAATGAAGTGAGAGAAGTTTGAGGGAAGAGAAACTTGCTTCTGAAGTGAACAAAAGTGCCTGCGGTCAGGCAGAACTGGGCAGAGGACTCTGTAGATAGAATGTGCGAAGTTAGTTAACCATCGACTGCCTACTTCTGCCATCAACCACTTGGCCACCACTAGATGATGACTCTGAAATCCCCACAGTAAGATCAATTTCTTAAAACGTTCTTTTCTTTTCCCTTTTCCTCTTCATTTCTTTTCTTTTTTAGAGATTTTTGCTGTAGGGTACATGTGCTCGCTGGAGAGACAGAGAGACAGAAAGCTAGAAATCACCCCCCACCCCCCAGGGAGGATGACCATGCTGCAATTCCTTCTCTTCTATTCTCCTCTCAGGATCTTAGGCATGCATGCACATGCTCTCGGCATGAGTTTTAAGCCACCAGGTCTGGGACTTGAACCAACTATATGGGAGTCTAGCAACATAACCATTATGCCATCTGCTAGTCCATTCCTCTTTATTTTTACTTCTTTTCTTTCCTTTTTTGTTTTATTTGAGGGGAGTAGGGCTAATGAGGACCTCATTCCTTGAAATCTCTAACAGCTTTCTAGTGATCATTAACTTGTCATTCGGCAAACAGGTATTGAGCATTTAATGTATGAAGTAGGCAAATCCTGCTTCGCCTGAGTAGTCAGACTCAAAAATAACAAATTAACTCTTCAATATCTTAGAAGGAAACTTTTTCTTCTACTTTTGGCTTATCCATTTTCTTCTTCAGATACTATGATGAATAACTCAATTCCAAATCAATTCAATTCCAAATTTTGCATGAGTGTAGCTAGTTAGGCAAAACCTAATTCAAATCCAGAACCCAAGTTGCAAGAACATTTCAGAAATGTGGTTTTCAGCTTTCATCTCTTCAACAACAATGAGGATGAAGAGAAGGTTGAGTGAACCAGTATAGAGTATAGGGCACATTAATGTACATAGATTGCATGGAGAAGATGGACTTTGGAGTTGGCCTTGAAAAGTGTGTATGATTTGTTTTAAAAGGAATCTTTTAGGGAAGAGAATTTCAGGCGGGTGGAAAAAAATTGAGCATGGGGACAATAAAATAGCTTACATCTTAAAATCTGAACTAGACTGAAGTGGGCATGCTAAGAAGCATGAATGAAGTTAGGAACTTGGAGGTGTGTTTAGAGGAAATGAACTTAACCCTGCAGGCAGGATAGTAGGAGAGAAATTGAAGATGATTAAGGAAGGAAATTCAAAGAAGATAATTTAATGTTACCATTTATATTATTGTAATCTGTGTATACCTGTTAATGGTGATCTCCTACCCTTGTACTTTCACTAAAAACCTACCAATAGAGGGGCCAGCAGGTGGCATGGTGATTGAAGCACTGGACTTCCACATGGGCAAAACATGGTTCAAGTCCTAGACCTAGCTTTCTCACTTTCCCCATCTCTCTCTGGGGAATGCAAATGCCCTAAAGCAAAAAAAAAAAAAAAAAAAAAAAAAAAAAAGAAAGAAAATTACTATTTTATGATTCTCACTTTCCCCACCTCTCTCTGGGGAATACAAAAGCCCTAAAGAAAAAAAAAAAAAAAAAAAAAGTAATAAATAAAATTAAATGAATAATTCTTTAAAAAAAACTATCAGTAGGTTACCACTGTGATAATCACTGATACTTTTAATATAAGAATTATTTGTTTAATTGTATTAATTATTATTATTATTAAATTTGACCAGAGGGGGGAAAATGAGAAGGCAAGCTGCCAGGTCCAGAACTTGAACCATGATTGGCCATGTACGTGTCAAGCACCTTAACCACTACACCACCTGCTGTCCCCTCACTGATACTTTTTTAATGCTTTAATACTTTCAGAATCAGTATGCAACCCTGAGAAATGGAAAATGCTTTAAACAACTAGAAGAAAATAATTTCCACCCTATAATTCTATACCTAGCCAAACTATGGATCCTGCATAATAGAATAATGTACATAATGTGTAGAATAATGTACATTTTTTTAAGAAAGATTTTTGCTATAGGGTGTGTGTGCCCACCAGAGAGACAGAAAGTGAGAAATCACCCACCAAGGGGAATAGCCATGCCGTAATCCCTTCTCCTCCATTCTCCTCTTGGGATCTTGGGCATGCATGCATACGTGCCCGGTGTGAGTTTAAGCTACTGTGTCTGGGACTTGAACCACTGTCGACCAGATGGGAGTCCACAATGTAACCATTACTCCATCTGCTGATTCCCGGATAATGTATGTTTTGTTTATACAAAATTAAAAAAAGGTCACCTTTGTCTTAGATGACCTATCTTTTTACCATGAAGCTTCTGAATGAGTGAACTAAGAAAAAGAAACACATTCAGGACCAGCAGTTAGCATAATGGCTATGTCGCTGGACTCCCACGTAGTTGACCACGGTTCGCGTCCCGGACCCGGTGGCTTACAACTCACTCTGGGCACAGGTGCGTGTGTGCCCAAGATCCCAAGAGGAGAATGGAGGAGAAGGGATTGCAGCATGGCCATCTCCCCCGGGGGGTGATTTCTCGCTTTCTCTCTGTCGCTGTCTATCTGCCTGGTGAGTGCCCGCACTCTATAGCAAAAAAAAAAAAAAGAAAAAGAAAAAAAAAGAATAAAAAAACCTCTCCAAAAAAAAAAAAAGAAGAAAAAGAAACACATTGGATGTCTGAATCAGAGAATCTAATACAAGAGAAAGCTGAAAGAATCATCAGAACAATGATAGAAAAAAATCCTAGGACAATAGCTGTACAATATAGCCTAGGGAATAACCAGTTCACATTGAAGCAGGGAGAGACATGGCTATATAATGGAAGTCTCTAGTGCAAAAAATAAAATACATAAAGTTCCTAACAGCTTGAACCCATCAAGAGATTTATAGTGTTTAGCAATAAAGTAGTAGAAAAAACAAAAGTAATGAAGCAGTGATGAGTATACAGAAAAATGAGCAAAAGAGAACTATTAACTACAAAAAACAAAGTAAATATAAGAAAGAAGATATAACTAAGATATAGCTTCCCAGTAAATAATGGTTTCATAGTCACAGTAATATAAACTCTAATTACTGGCTCTATGGCAAATTACGATATAACTATGTTGAAAGCATGGGAACAAGGAAAGTGCTGGTGGGGCAGGAGCAGGAGTGAATGGAGTGCTGAGGGGAGGCAATAACACATCTTCATCTTCCTTAGTGAGAGGTGAGTAGGCAGGACCAGCAGATGGTGTAGACGTTAAGATGGCTGACAGCACAATTCAAGTCCAGGACCCAGTGGCTTGAAAATCACTCTGGGTGTGTATACGTGCATGCCCAAAATCCCAAGAGGAGAATAGAGAAGGAATTGCCATGTGGCCATACCCTTGGGGGAGGGTGCTTTTTCACTTTTCTTCTTTATCTCTCTCTGGGTCTCTGGTGAGCACATGTACCCTATAGTAATTTTTTTTTTTTACATTATCATCAGCAAATAACTTTTCATTTTTGTGTCAATTAAATATATCATTTTTCTCCCCCATTCCCTTCTCTCCCTCTATTACCTATCCCCATATTACCCCTGTCCTTACTACCTCTAGTAGCTACAGTTGCCCTCCCTGTTACTCTACCTTCCAAGCTTTCCATTTCTGCTATGGAGTATAGACATGTGGTCTACACTGAGTGGAGACATACAAAGTCTGTCTTTCATACTCTGGCTTACTTCGCTTAGCATTAAATCTTCCGTATTCATCCACTTTGTATCAAATGTCAGAGTCTCCATGTTTTTTACGGCTGAGTAGTATTCCATAGAGTACATAGTTGTCTATTTTTGGACATTTGGATTGATTCCTTGTCCTAGCAATTGTAAATAATGCTGCAATAAATATGGATGTGCAGGTGCTTTTCCGACTGAGGGTTTTTCTATCCTTTGGATAAATACCTAAGAGTGGAATTACTGGGTTGTATGGTAGTTCCATTTGTAGGTTTCTTTTTTGTTATAGGGCACGTGCACTCACTGGAGAGACAGAGAAACAGAGAGACAGAAAGTGAGAAATCACCCCCTGGGGGAATGGCCACACCACAGTCCCTTCTCTTCCATACTCCTCTCGGGATCTTGGGCACGCATGCACATGCTTGACATAAGTTTTAAGCTACCAGGTCCGGGACTCAAAACATGGTTGACTATGTGGGAGTCCAGTGACGTAACCATTACACCATCTGCTTGCCCCCTATTTGTAGGTTTCAGAGGAATCTCCATATTGTTCTTCACAGTGGTTGTAGTAATTTGCATTCTCACCAACAGTGTAGGAAAGTTCCCTTTTCTCCACAGCCTCACCAGCACTTATTATTATTTATCTTTTAAATTTTAACCATTCTGACTGGGGTTAAGTGGTGTTTCATTGTGGCTTTGCCTATAGTAAACTTTTTTTTTTAATTATTTTTAAAGAATCATTTTATTCATCATCATTATTTATTTATTTACTTTAAATTTGGCCAGAGAGAGAGGGAAAGTGAGAAAGGAAGCCACCAGGTCCTGGACTTGAACCATGGACCACCATGTGGGAATCCAGTGCCTTAACCACCATACCACCTGCTGGCCCACCTATAATAAACTTTTAAAAAAGAAAGGACTTTGTGGACAGTGTCTGAAATTTGAAAATCTATTGGGTTGTTGGAAAAGTCATGACACATTTTTCTTTTTGGAGAGATTTTTTACCATAGGGCGCGTGAACTCACCAGAGAGACAGAGGAACAGAAAGCAAGAAATCACCCCCCAGGGAGTATGGCCACGCCACAGTCCCTTCTCCTCTGTTTTCCTGCTGGGATCTTGAGCACACATGCACACACGCCTGGCATGAATTTGAAGCTACTGGGTCCGGGACTCAAACAGCAGTAGGTCATGTGGGAGTACAACGACATAACTGCTATGCCATCTGCCGGTTCCAAGTCATGACACATTTTTGCATAGAAAAAATATGCTTCCAACAGCCCAGTAGAAATGATGGTGTGAGGGACCAGCAGGTGGTGTGGTGGTTAATGTGCTGGGCACTCCCACATGGCCGACCATGGTTCAATTCCTGGACCTGGTGGCTTACTTTCCCACTTTCTCTCCCTCTCTCTCTGTCTCTCTCTGGTCAAATTAAAATAAATGAATGAATAAATAGAAATTAAAAAAAAAAGAAATGGTGGCGTGAGTGTGCTATTTAGCTATGTGGATGTAAACAATAGAATAAGCTGCTAAAATATTTAAAGTGTAGCTTTTGGAGACTATGAAAAGGAGTTGACCATAAGCCTTATAAAATTACACTTTTTTACTTTTAAACTATGTACCTATATACCTTTGATAAAAATAATGATTTAAAAAGGTTTACAGTAAATGCTTAGTTCTCTGATCACAGTTCTCTTGACATAAAATCCCTGTAAATTCTCAGACCCATCTAGCTACTATCTACTTACTGGACATTTATATCCAACCATAGCCTCATCTAGGTACTATCTACTTACTGAACATTTATACCAAACCATAGTCTCATCTAGCTACTATCTACTTACTGGACATTTACACCAAACCATAGCCTCATCTAGCTACTATCTACTTACTGGACATTTACACCAAACCACAGCCTCCTGCTAGCAAACGGGTAGTTCAGTTTGTTGAGTTTTGTGTTTGCTGCAAAATCAGAAGCTTTAGCAATCTTTTAAAATATTAATAATGGTCTCAGGCTGTTGTGTACAGCCAAGAGAAGACCAAAAAAAAAAAAAAAGGCATGGAGGAAGCCCACTGTATTAGCAGATCTTCTTTCATTTTTTATTTAAAGAATTATTTTATTTAACTTTATTTATTTATTTTAATTTGACCAGAGAAGGACAGAGTGCGTGTGAGAGAGAAAAAATGAGAAAGCAAGCTGCCAGGTCCAAGACTCAAACCGTGGTCGACCACATGGGAGTTCAGTTCCCTTAACCACCATGCCACCTGCTGACCCCTCTTTTATGTTTTGTAAAGAGCTTGTTTGGTCATATACTCTAGCCAAGGACCACACAAGCTAAAACATTGTAAGTGTGGAGGTACAAAGATATAACACAATCTGAAAATGAATTTCTTTCTACAGCTTAAAATTATGCATTCCATTCCTGTTCAAAACAAGCTGCAAAAATAATGAGTAATTGCTCAAACAAACCAATAAATAGCGCTGCTTCTGGGAGAAGAATCAGGAAAACACGGTAATGTTTTCAAGCCTTCTTCTGTGTGTCACTATTTTACCATATTTCCTTGGGCTGTGTGGCTTTTGGAAGAGGGGGAGATAATCGTTCTTCTTTAGGAGGGAGGGAAAGCCATTTGTTCAATATCAGAAATTTTGAAAGTGTTTCATTTTCTGAGCTCCCAGTTACTAATGTATTAAGTTCACTGAAAAATTCTCTTCATGATTTTCTGTGATTTTTTTTTCTTTCCAAGCAGTATAAAGCTCTAGTAGACAGCAAAGACATATTTCCTTGTCTGAATTACTGCCACCATGAAATAGATTGGAAAAAATGTATCATTTTATATCAACCAGTAGCATCCCAGTCGACGGAGGGGTGTCTCCTAAAGCCATCAAGATGGTATCAGAGTATTAATCATTTCTGGAACAGTGAGAGCCCCAACACCAGCCAGCACCCACAAAGGCTGCAACCCCAGGGCCAGCTGCAGCCGCCCGTGACAATCTCGGAGGTCTGTGACCAAGAGCACGTGCTGGCGGGCTCCTGCTATTTGGCTAAAGGGCTGCTGCTGGGCACAGCAGCTGAGTGGGTCCTGAGTCCCCAAAGCGGGAGACTCACAAAGCCCTGGCCATTGCTAACTGCTGGGAGAGCTGGGGACTGACATAGGAGATTGTTACAAACACACCCACATGCATACCGGTGGGCACTAAATATACATAATCGAGTAAGCTTTCTGAGGATGCACACTTAAATAATGCAAGCTGGCCCCATGTGAAGCCAGAAGACATGCGGTTAAGAATGAGACTGGTTTTAACATTCAGCTGACAGTTACTGAACTTCTCTAAGCCTGTTTTCTCATCAGTAAATTAGGGATAATAATAGTGCCCACCTCAGAGGGTCTTGTAAGGATTAAAGGAAGCCCTGAAGCCCTGAATACAAAAATGATCCACATAGGGGAGTATCTGATTGGTTTGTTTCACTCCCTGGGGAAAGCCTTCAGTACTTCACTCTTCCTGGAAAGGCCTTCCCAAATCCTCCAAAGCCTGACCATGGTTCCCTGGGATAGGGCCCTCTTGCCTGCCGATCTCTCAGTGTGTTGGCCAGCCCTCAGGGGCCAGTGATGTAGGGTGAAAGAGATTTTCTTCTCTTTTCTTTTGTTGTTGGTGCCAGCCAACAAAATAGGCTTTAGGAGCTGGCAGGCCCCGGAAGGAGGTTATTTACAGACATACCTGAAGTCTTTCTCATCCTCTTAACTCATTCCCCTCACTAGGTGTTACTGGCTCCACTTTACATAGGAGGAGATTTGGATAATGTGACACAGGTGACATCAACCTCTCAGTCTCTTGCCCTGAGGTTTTCCCACAAGATACAGAACCAGACTCTTTCTCATCACGGGCACCTCTGGTGAATCCAGACTGGAATTGGCATGTAGTTCCACCAGGCAATTTTCCTGGGGATAGAACATGGAAGCACTGTTCGCCCTTGGGAGCTTATGTTCTAAATCGCCCAAAGAAAGCACCAAGGGCAAGGCTGAAAGGCTCCGATGGTGGGCATAGCAGGAGGGGCTACTTGGGTGTGTGGGGGGACGGTTTGGGAGGAGCCCAAGCCGTCTGAACTGGGAGTTCAAGAACAACTGTCTGGGGCCAGCTGGTGGCAAGGTGTTGAAGTGGCTGACTACAGTTCAAGTACCAGACCATGGCTTGAAAAATACACCACATGTGTGTGCATGTGTGCTCAGAAGTCCCCAGAGAAGAGTTGAGGAGAAGGGATTGTGCATGACCATCCCTCTTCGGGGTGCTTTCCCATGTTCTCTCTTTCTATCTCTCTCTGGCAAGCGCACGTGCCTTATAGCAAAATTTTTAAAAAATACAAAAAGGAGAACAGCTGCATGGAGAGAACTTGAGAGTTTCCGAGCAGGAAGAGGAGTGAGTGTGGCTCCTTCCAGCAGGCGGTGAGCAGTAAGTCAGCCTTGCCGAACTGGAAGGTTCCTGAGAGGGAGAAGTGGATGATGAGTGAGGAGAGACAGTCTAGGCCAGACTGCGGACGTAGAAGGTCTCTGTTTGCCAACGAGGAGTGGAGTAGGAAGAATGTTTGGTAGATGATGATGGCAGGAAGTCCAGGTGCCATGTGACCATAATAGACCAGGCTGATAAAGGCCATGGTACAGCCCAGGTAAAGGAGTGGAGAGTCCTACTTGATGGGGAAGAGCTGTTCTCTGAAGTAAGATAGTCCAGGGTGACAACCCAGGCGTGATACTGGGCAGGTTACTTACCTGTCTGAACCAGGTGCTTACCCGCAGAGGGTCACGTGAAGTTTGACAGGGATAAAGGATGTGAGGTGCTTAGGGCAGGGCCTGGCATGTAGATGCTGTTAGGACAAACAGTGCCACCGTTTATTGTTAGTATTTTCATCAATGTAGGAGAGGAGGGGTTAATGAGATAAGACCAAGAGTCCATGAGCTTCAGAAATAGACAAGTGGACAGGATGAAGACAGATACACAGGGGCATCCAAAAGTTCATGGAAATGCATACTAAGGGGACTAGCAGATGGCATAGCGGTTACCTCGCTGGACTCCCACATGGTGAACCACAGTTTGAGTCCTGGACCCAGTGGCTTGAAAATCACGCTGGGCACACGTAAGCCCAATATCCCAGAAAGAGAATAGAGAAGAAGGAATCATGGTGTGGCCACCCCTCTGGGGAATGATTTCTTACTTTCTCTCTCTCACTGTCTTTGTCTCTCTGTCTGGTGAGCACACACATCCTAAGGCAAAAACCTCTTAAAAATGCATATTAAGATAAATTTAGAGTTCACCCCGTAGCTTAGTGGTTAAGAGAGTGGGACCCCACGTGGCGTACCACAGTTTGAATCCTGACCTGAAAAATACGCCCAGAGTGTATGCATTCATGCCCAATCCCAAAACAATAGAGGAATGGAAGAGAAAGGATTGCGGTATGACCATGCCCACTGTGGGGTGCTTTCTCCTTCTCTCTCCATCTCTTTCTCTGGTAAGTGCACATACTCTCTGGCAATAAAAACAGCAAGAAAAGAAAAGAAAAAAAGAGAAAAGAAGGGCAAAACACTATGCATAGATTTTACATTTTCTTGCACCAAAATGAACTCCTACTTTAATTCCATTTTCCACAAACTTTTGAAATTCCCTCATAGGCAGCCTCAGTGTGCCCCGTGGGAGGCGTAGTGGGGTTGAATGTTCCACAAGCCAAGGCCCTTGGGGGTGGCTCTGCAGAGTAGAAGCTCTCCCTCTCCTGCCCAGTCCTCAAGCCCTCCTTCCCCTCTCCAGTATCCTCTCCTCCTTCTAGAAATCAAGCTCATTCCCGGAAAGATGAGCATACGGCTTATTAGAGGGGATCTAATTCCACAGAGAAAGACTCCACCCTGTCTTCTTCTTTCTCCTTATACAAGGGTAGGGGGTGGGCAAGGCGGGACAGGGTCGAAGCAACCTGGAAACCCAGAGCCAAGGCAGCTCCTGGCTCCGCAGCGCAGCACTCAGAGGCAGCTGGAGCACCAGGCCGAGGGCTTTCCCTGTGAGAATCAGTTTCAAATATGAGGTTGATTTTATTTTCCCCCGTTGCAATTAACTGAGAAAAATATTTCAAAGCTGTATAATTAAAGGCCGGCGTTTTATTAGGGTTTAAAATAGTCGCTATGAAATTTGCTCCTGCCACTGGTAATTACAACGTACATCTTAATATCCCCCTGCTTGCCAGCCCCGAGATAACAGTGCTGTGTGCGCTGCATTCGGCTCCGCAGAGAAGGTAAAATCCTTATCTTATCTCCATCTGCACACAACAACCAGCCTCTCTTCCAATTCAACCCTAATCTTCTTAGTAAATAATACTGATATTTTTCACCATAACAAAATGGAGCTGGTGCCAGATTCTCACTGATAACACCTCTCGTTTACACACCATTCTCTGTCAAAATCGGCCCGATTTTTCTTAATCTCTTTAACTTATCAAAAAAATACTTTTTACATTCGGCCATAGTAAGTTCTTTTCTACCAAATAATAATATTATAAATAAATCCCTTTGCCTACAGCTGACTCATTGAAAAGATACTCAGCCTCCTTATTTTCTTCATGAATGGAAATTGTCCTGCTCTTCAATTTTCCTCCAAGTTCAGGGTCTACACCGAGGGAATTGTTCCCAGGCAGGCCCTGAGCCATCTTTGTATCTCACAGGGGTGTCGGCTTGGTCCAAGTCATGAGCCCTTGTTCTTTATTTTCATTGTCCTGACCGTGGTAGGCTTCCCCCACCCCCGCTCCATCCACCTCCAACTCGCGCTGCCCAGGGAAAAGGCAGAGAATTCAGGCAAATCCTGGCAGGCCCTTCTCTGGCCTGTAGGCCTCCCCACACTAGGACAGACTTTTGCTGAGAGCCCTAGCGGCCCCATCTTGGCAGACACCAGGACCCACTGCCTTCTCCAGCCGCCTTCCAACGTGAGTCCCAGAATTGTCACACAACCAGGGGAGGGAAAACGGAGAAGTGCTCCCCACACAGCAGGCATTTATTGGGCACTTACTGTTTTCTCATTCCAGGCTTAGTCAAGTGGAGATTCCACAGATAGGAAGCCGCAGTTGCTGCCCTCCAGGAGCCACGATGTATACAGTAGGCTTTCTCCAGGCTTAAAGACGATTTCCAACGTAGGAGGACTGGGGCTTAAGAAATTTAAGATGTTATAGGAAAAATAGGATTGGGGCCAGGAGGTTGAGAATGAACCCTTGGAAGCCTTTTGAATATTTGTGTGATCACTAAAATAAAGCAGGAAGAAAAGGACAGTAGCAAAAACGCTATCAATAACAGTTTATGCAGTTCAAATTAATAATAATCGGCACTGTACTGGGAGAGTCCAATTTCCATTTTCAATTTGCTTGTTCGCTAGAAACTTTCTATGGTTGCCCCCTCCTGCAGTTTCCATAATGTGCTTGTCAATTTGCTTTGCTTTGTTGCAGGTCCTGCACGCGTGGGAGGGTTTTATTTGCTGTGTCTCTGTCCTCTCTCCACATGCCCAGAGCTTTCCCTTTCTGACTCCCCAGTGGTTGGAGGATTCCTCCTGTCCCTGCAGCCTTGATCCCTGGAGGCAGAGCTTCATCTCTGTCCCTGAAGACCACAGTGAATCCAAATGCTTGAGCAGCAAAGCCTGGGGGTACCCCATGGTTAGACACGGCCCGACCCTCGTGTCTCCTGCTTTCCCAGGACTGGCAGACATGGGCTCTGTCCATGCGAACGTCTTGCCAAAGCACATGACACCAACTCCTCTGACCCGAGTCCCTCTCACCCTCTCCACACATGCCGAGAGGTGCAGTTCTACCAGTTTGTTCCCTTTGTCTTCCTTTATCATTCCCACAGTACCATCAAAAGCCCCTCCATGTTTTTCTCATCTATCTGCCTTACCTGCCTTTTTAGTCCCAATATAAAATTGCCTTATCATCTAGGAGGTAGGAGAGTGTAGTTATTAAGAACTGAAATCAGGTGCCAGACAGTGGTGCAGTGGTAGAGCGCCATGCTTTGTGAAGCGGTCTCACATGTGAGGGTTGCTGGTTCAGGTCCAGAGACCTCCCTGAGTGTGCTGGACACATGGATGCCCACAATCAGGGGCTGATGAAGGCTGGGAATGGATCACTGCATCAGACCCTGTGGGGGATGTTCTGTCTCTTGGACTCTCTCACTCAAAGTAGAAATAAATGCGGGTTGGGACCAGCAGTAGGTGTAATGGCTATATCACTGGACTCCCATGTAGCTGACCGCGGTTCGAGTCCTAGACCCAGTGGCTTAAACTCACACTGAGTGCGTGTGCGTGTGTGCCTAAGATCCCAAGAGGAGAATGGAGGAGAAGGGATTGTGTCGTGGCCATCCCCTCTGAGAGATGATTTCTCGCTTTCTGTCTCTCTCTCTCTCTGTCTTTCTGGCAAGCGCATGCACCCTATAGCAAAAACCTCTCCAAAAAAAAAAAAGAAAAAGAAAGAAAGAAATGGAGGTCAGCAGGTGGCATGGTGGTTAAGGTGCTGGACTCCCATATGACCAACTTTCTGTGGTTTGAGCCCTGGACCTGGCACTTTGAAAATCATGCCAAGTGCTTGTGCGTCATGCCAAAAATCCCAGAAGGTGAATGGAGGAGAGGGAATTGTAGTGTTACCATCCCCCATGGGGAGTGATTTCTCACTTTGCCTCTCACTGTCTCTCTCTCTCTGGCAAGCACACCCACCCTATAGCAAAAGCCTAAACCAAAAAGAAGAAAAAAAAAAAAAAAAGAAGAAGAAGAAGAAATAAATGAATTAACTTCTTATAAATTAACATCTTATAAATGAGCTTTTCTTAAAAAAAAAAATCAGAATCACACTTGGATTTTAGTCCTAGCTCTGCCATTTGCCTGCTGTGTGACTTTGGGCAAATTACTTAACCTCTCTGGGTCTCAGTTTCCTTCTGTTAAATAGACATAATAATAGAGCCTATCTCATGGGACCAATGTAAGGTATCTTATGAGATGACTGAATGATTTATTCGTGTATCTGCATCATAATAAAGGCTCAATCAATGATAGCTATGGTTAATCTTAATATTAATTAGAACTCAAAGGAGAGATATCAGTGTGAATATCCTTGGCTGGGACTCCATCCAGAGTCGAACATCTGTACGAGTTGATCATAGAAGACCAGGCAAGTTCTTTAAAGAGGCTTCCTGCATTTTGGTTTGGGGACACCTTCAGAAACTCAATGTTTGCTGGATCCACTGACCTCTTGGAAACAGTATGAAGAGCACGGATGGTCCAATAAGCAGCTTCATGCCCTGATTAATAACAACAAAGACAAAACATGTGTAAGAGTTGCTTTTTAAAAATTAAGTTCTTCCTAATCATGCCAAAGTGTCACTTTTACCCAAAGCTTGTCTCCAAAGCTCTCCAAGATCTAGGGTCTGCTGTTTACAGACCCTAGGTAGATGGATCTTGTGAGCGATTTTTGTGCAAAAACAACTAAATAGAGATGGATCTAGGAGCCAGACCTGCCCCTTCCCTGTCTTCATGGGACCCTTGTTCTCTTCAGTCCAGCTGCCCCAGTGATCTCACTTTGGAGCCCTTCACACCCAATCCTTGAGATTCCCTCCTCCTCCTCCTCCTCCTCCTCCTCATACCCGTGAGGTCTGAGCAGAAGATAACCCGGCGTGCCAATCACTCACTAGAGGACATGTTTAGATGTGTGGAAAGGCCTCCTGTACACCAGGCACTCGGCTAGACTCTTCTCATCTTATTATCTCATTTAATCGTCCCAAAACCCTGTTAGACAGGTCTCGTTATTATCCCTCTTAACAGATAAGAAACTGAGGTTCAAGAAGGTTAAGTAATTTACCTAAGGTTATGGGACTGGGCATTGGCAGAGTCAAAGTGACAAGCAGGTTCAACACCAATGTAGCAAGAATAGTACTTGTAGGTGAGGGGTAAAAAGAAAACGGATCTTAGGGCAAACAAACAGAAACGCTTCATTAAAGAGGTAACATGGTTCACTTTCATGGGAACACTACACTCGAAGGAAGCAAAGGCTTGCTTAATTAATTTTCAAGGGGAAAGTCCTCAGGTCACCCAGACCAGGGGAAAGGCACCAAGAAGGGCCTTGGCAACATCGCAGACACCTCTTAGTGGCGCCATCTTTCTGGAGGGAAAATTGTCCTCCTCAGCAAGTCCCTGCTCCTCTCTCTGCTGCTGCCAGACTGGGTCTCTCTTGCTTAGGGAGCCACGTGTTTCCTCACTGACCCACTCCTTGACCTGGCTAAAATCCTCTCCACCCGACTTCTCACTCCTCCCTGAGAACCACTGCCCGCTGTCCGGCCACCCTTACCATCTCTGCTCGGCTCCCACCATCACATTCTGTGTCCCCTCTGCCTTAATGCAGCCCTCCGCTGGTCCTCTCTGGAGAGCTTCTCCATCTTTAAAAGCCCTGCCTTGTCCCATGGCCCAGAAGAAGGCCTTTTAAGACCTCCCACCACCAGCATCTCCCATCGACCCCTGGTCACTACGTCGTGCTTTCATTGGAAGGTGCGTGGGGTGTACTTTTTCCCAGCAAGATTCTGAGGGCCCAGATCTTACATGGAATCCTAGACTGCTGGCGCTGGAAGCCTTGGGCGTGATTTCCCCTGACCCCTCATTTTCTAGATGAGGAAACGGAAGTCTGTAGAGATGGCATGTGTCTTGTTTGGGATCTCTCTGACATCTGCAGAATGTGGGTACTTGGTAACTGCTTGATGAATACCGAGCTCACCTGTTTGGACCCAGCATTGCTCAATCATTTTCTGTGGAAATCTGTGCTACAAGCCTGGTTAAGCTCTCATTTTTTTGTTTAATTGGATCATTGGGAACATCATGATGCATTTTCACATAGAGAAACATGTCATGACTTTCCTGACAACCTAATATTATTTGTTTGAGTCATATTAGACTGTATGTGCAGCATGAGAGAGAGAGAAGCCCCCCACAGGGCACGGTCAGACCATAATCCCCTCTTGCAGCCCTCCAGGGTTCTGGGCATGCACATATGGTCTCAGCAGGTTTTCAGGCCAACCAGGCTGGGGACTAGAACCATGGTAAGCATGTGGCTTTCAGCTCCACAGTCTGGTACGCTACTGACTGCGCCAAAGAGGCTGGGCCTCAAGCACTAGTTTTAATCACCTGTGTTCACAGTGAACACTGCACATAGGTATTCCACTTTAAGAAAATTGAATATGCCTGAACCAGATAAACGAACATGAATTATTCATTTGAAAAAGTAAGGCTCCTTTAAATAGCTACCATATTTATGATAGATCGGATTTTAACATTGAATTTAAACAAAACATTTCAGCCACATATCAAATTGTAGAGAATAGGGGCCTCTTGTACCTCGCTTGCCTTGCAAAGTGGATCTCATGGGGAGTCAGGTGTCCAAGAGTTTTGTCTCCAAATTAAACCCTGACTTGATGAGTCATTGCTAACCCCAGGCTGGCTGGCTGAATGGGCAGATGGACGTGGGTACGTGGGTCTATAACTCTAGGCAGCTGGATTGCCAGACAAAAAGATGGGAGAGGGATCAGGCAGTAGCACAGCAGTTACACAGGTGAATCCATGTGCTAAAGGTCTTGAGTTTGTGACTGAGGCTCCCCTGAGCATACTACATGTGCGTGCATGTATGTGTGTGTGTGTGTGTGTGTGTGTGTGTGCTTGTGTGCAAGGTACTTGTTGGGGATGCTTGCCTCTCTTTCTCTGTCTTTTTCTCTCAAGGGAGAAATAAATAAAAATAAACTTAAAGGGGCCAGCAGATGGCGTGGTGGTTAAGGTGCTGGACACTCCCACATGGCCAACCATGGTTCGAATCCTGGGACTGGTGGCTTGCTTTCTTACTTTCCCTCTCTCTCTCTCTGCGTGTGTGTGTGTGTCTTTCTCTGGTCAAATGAAAATGAATGAATACATAAAATTAAATAAATAATTCTTTAAAAAATAAATAAAACAAACTTAAAAAGAAAAAGAAGGTGGGGGCCAGTGGGTGATGTGGTGTGCTGGACTTCCCCATGGTCAACTTCAATCTGAGTTCTTTTGTTTTGTTTTTTTGCAATCTGAGTTCTGTACCCAGTGGCTTAAAAATCATGCCAAGCTCAGAACCAGCAGTTAGCGTAATGGCTATGTCGCTGGACTCCCACATAGTCAATTGCGGTTCAAGTCCCCGACCAGGTGGCTTAAAAATCATGCCAAGCTCAGAACCAGCAGTTAGCGTAATGGCTATGTCGCTGGACTCCCACATAGTCAATTGCGGTTCAAGTCCCCGACCAGGTGGCTTAAAAATCATGCCAAGCTCAGAACCAGCAGTTAGCGTAATGGCTATGTCGCTGGACTCCCACATAGTCAATTGCGGTTCAAGTCCCCGACCAGGTGGCTTAAAAATCATGCCAAGCACGTGTGTATGTGTGCCCCAAATCCTGAGAGAATGGAAGAGGGATCGCATCATGGTCAATCCCCAAAGGTGTGGTTTTTCACTTCCCTTCTCTCTATCTCTGCTGTCTCAGGCAAGTGCACATACCCTGAAAAAAAAAAGCAGAAGATGGGAGGCAGCTGCTGCCTCTGCTGGGGTGTCGTCCTGCCACTGCCACCAGCTTCCTCAGGCAACCCCAACATGCCTGCCTTTTTAAGAGAGGGTCAGGCCTGAAATGCTGCCCACCACTTTCTTTGCCTGTCATCGTTGGTCATCTGGTCTCTCCTGATGTCCTCTTCCCTCCATCCTTGTTGTCTCTCTTCTCTTCATTCTGGCTCTCTCTCTCTCTCTCTCTCTTTCATTCTCCTCTGTCTTCCTCTTTGTGAGATAGGGGTAAACAGCCATGTGACAGTGTTTTCTTCTTTTTTTAAGTTTTGCTATAGGGCATGTATACTTCCTGGAGAGAGAGAGACAGGGAAAGTGAGAATCACCTCCTGGGGGGATGGCCATGCTGCAGTCCCTTCTCATTCTCCTCTGGGAGTTTGGGCATGAATGCACAGTGCCTGGAGTATTTTTCAAGCTCCTAGGCCTGGGACTTGAACTGTACACTCAGCCGTGTGGGATCCAGCTGCCCTTACCACCATGCCAATCAGCTGTCCCTCCCATGTGACAGCATTTAAAATAGATTTTTATTATTTGGGAGGCCCTTTAGTGTTGAAATGAAAGAAGTTCCGGCCCCTTTAAGAAGTCAGGAGGTAAACAGTGGAAGCTGTCATGAGTAGGGATAGAGCGTTCTCGACAATGAGCTAGCAGCCAACCGCTGGCCAGAGACAGTACGTGTCTGTGTGTACTCTTCGGCCTCCCCAGTCATCGGCCCTGAAGGCCTGTTCTATTGGGCTTCAGTAGACCTGCCCGCAAATAGACCTGCCCATTCACCTGATTCCTGGAGCCACGGGTAAGCCCAGGATCAAGGAACAAATCTGCCTCAGAGGCCTCCAACCTTTGCCAGTGGTCGGAAATGACCAGGCGTCTTTTAGGATCCAAAACACAGAGACGTTCTGTGAAACGTACCTCTTCCAGGCAGCCTTCCTTGCTCAGTCCCACTTTCCCTCTGCTCACTTCCTCACTCTGTGAACCTTCCAACACCTCGAATTTAGTCCATGCTTCAGAGTTTCACACTTGCTGCCATGTTTCCCCACGTGGTTCTATTTTATTTACCCAATGAGAACATAAGCGTATTCATAAGAGCAAACATGTATGAAGGGATTCTTAGGGGCCAGGCACTGTGCTTAGTTATAACCCTCAGACAGCCCAGAAGGTAAGTCTGCTGTGATGTTCCCATTTTACAGATGAGGAAACTGAGGCTTGGAAAAGGTAAACAACCAAGGACTACGCTGCACCTCCGTCCCTCCACCATGGCAGGGTTCTTCCCTGGCCTCCCAGCCCAGGGGGTGGTGGGGATGTCACACTCACTTGGTAAATGCCACTCACCAGGAGCCCTGGGGTATACCCCCTGTCTGGGAGGCTCTAAACCCAGGTTCACAGATGGCAAGATGTGTCTTCTGGCGGCGGGACACTGGTCTGCTGCAAGTCCCAGGAGATTATGGGGGGCAAGGTGGGAGCCCAGGCCTGGAAAGCAGGACCTGCTTAGACGAAAGAAGCGTCTTCCAACACGCGAGAAGGGCAGAGAAGTGGCCAGAGTGTGGCTCTCCGCGGCAGCTGCAGCAGCAGCCCCAGTCTGGGAATGCGGGCTAGGGTGCCTCGGATGCTCTCGGAGTCAAGGGCAAAACCTCCTGCGCCAGCTTTCCCTGCCAAGCGCGGACCTGCCCTGCATGTGGCAGCCTTAATTGGACCCTCGTTTATTATTGTAATGAGGATCCCTTTTCTAATGTGTTTTCCTAGCCCTCATGTGGCTGAACTGTTATTTTTCTCACTTGACTTTTTTTGCCTATGAAATGTTTTGGATAAATATGCAGCTGAAATGGCTTGTTACTGACTGTGTACATTTTCCGTTGAATGAAAAGTAAAGAAATACAGCATTTCGCATATAAAATATTCAGTTAATGTTATATAATTTGGCTGCGGAGTATCATTTTGCTTTTATGAAAGGGTTTGGTGAAACCCTCAGGAATAGCAGATGGCTAACACGCGGTAATTATCGGTTACTAAATATCACTTATATCATACTGATCTATTCATACACTATAGCCACGTTCGATGTGTATTTTCTATAAAGACAATGTCACCTGAGCCTGTGAAACAATGACGGGACTTAAGGAAAACGGAGAAGCTGGTCTAGGTGGAAGCAATTTTAAGAGCCTGTTTCAGGGGAGACAGGCTTCCTTTCCCCCCAACCCTTACCCCATTCACGGTGCCCTTCGCTCCTCTTCTCACAGGGAGCTGGGCACTGCCTGCGCACAAACAGCTGGGCAGGGTGGGACTGTGAGAGGGACATAATGTGGAGGGCAGCACTAGAGCAGATGTTTTGAATTCCCCGCATGGAAGCCAATGTTTAGGACCAGCCGTGACTGTCATTCTTGCCACAATTTCCATTTGGCCGTGACTTTAGTCAGTGATGGGGTTGGCTGCGTGTTGTGTGAGATCTGAAGCCGATTTCCTTCTCGTGGTTCACAGATTTTCCAGTTCCCCTGCCCTTCCCTGCTAACCCCGTTCCCAGAAAATGAAGGCCCAGTCTAGGGAGCTCAAGAAACTGCTCTGCTGGGACAGCCGTATCACTGCACGCAGTCGGTACGCAATCGATGGTCGCTGCCTCGTTGTTACAGAGAAGACACTTCAAATCTATGTCTAAAGGGTTTTAGGTTGCCTACTGGTTTTAGATTAGCAAAACCCAGGGTAGCAAATAGGTTTATTTTGAAAAATATTTTATTTAACTTTATTTATTCATTTATTTATTTCAAATTTGACCAGAGAGGGATAGAGTGAGAGAGAGAGAGAGAGAAAGCAAGTCGCCAGGTCCGGGACTCGAACCACAGTCAGCCATGTGGGAATTCAGCACCCTTAACCACCAAGTCACCTGCCAGCCCCGCAAATAGGTTTTAACTCTTGGGTCAATTCTGCTCAACCAGGAGGAACTTCTTGGAGCAGTCTTCCTGAAGAATCAATCTGAACTTGAACTTAGAAAAGGGGTGCTATAAGCAATTTGTGATGTCTGCTGTGTTCATGGGTATGAGGGAACAGCAACATTTCGTTGCATATCTGAAACTCCAGCACTGCTTATCTCTCTACCTCACCTCAGTTTTCACCTGTGCTCTGCAAGGCTGTTCCCCATGAGAAGCTTTCAGGTTTGCATCCAGAGACCTCTCGGAGTATGTTGGGTGTGTGTGTACCCATGATTCGGGGCTAGGGGTGGACTATGAGGTTGAGACCCTATTGGAAGTACTATCTCTTTCTCTCTTTGTGTGTACCTCTCGCTCATGAGAGAAAACAAAAACTGAAAATTTGCGGGGCTAGCAGATGGCATAATGGTTATATCGCTGGACTTCCACATGGGTGACCGCAATTTGAGTGCCAGATCTTGCAACTTGAAACACACTCCAGACATGTATGCATGTGTGCCCAAAATCCCCAGAGGAGAATGGAGGAGAAGGGATTGCAATGTGGCCATCCTCCCAAGGGGGTGATTTCTCACTTTTTGTCTCTCTGTCTCTCCAACAAGCATAGGCACCCTAGCAAAAATCTCTCTTAAAAAAAAAATAAATAAATTTTAGTTAACTATTATTATTTCCAGTCTAGCTAGGGCCACTCTTGTCTCCTGGCAGAGTTCTTTCTCCTTAGTTTTACTAAGCCAGTTGTATTTCTACATTTGTAGGGTAGGTACTTGGTTAATGTGTTTTTAATCACCATTATATGCTCAGTGTCTGGCGTCTAGTGCCATCCAGTAACTATGTGTGAAATAAATGGGTAACCTCCTGGGCTGGTTGACTCATCCGGCTTGGAGAAATAACTGATAGTTCCTGGGGAAATCCTTAGCCCTCTTCCAGGTTCCTTCCTTCCTCCTTCCCTCCTTCCCTCCCTCCTCCTTCTTCTTCCTCTCTCTGTCTCTCTCTCTCTCTTTTTTTTACTATAGGATACATGTGCTCACCAGAGAGAGAGGGGAAACAATCCCTTCTCCAGTCTCCTCTTGGAATTTTGGGCACACACACACCTGCACCCAGAGTAATTTTCAAGCCTCTGAGTCGGGGACTCAAACCAGATAGACAGCCATGTGGGATCCGGCTGCCTTAACTTCTATGCCACCTGCTGGCCCCCAGATGATTTCTAATCCAATTTATGTTTGTGCCAGCATTGCTGCCAGAGAATGAGAGAAGTGTTTGGGGAGGGGTGGGGGAAATTAGGGGAGAAGGAAAGGAGGAGAAGTAACAATTTGAAGAAGTGAGAGAAAAACTAGACACAGAGAAGAGGAAAAGGGGGAAGAGGTATCCATCGCTTAAAATGTGGCCAGGTCAGCCCTGTAGCCTAGTGGCTAAAGGGAGCTGAATCCTACATGACTGATGGTGGTTTGAAAAACACGTGGGCACGTGTGTGTGGGTGCTCCAAATCCCAAAGAGATGGAGAAATAGAGGAGAAGGAATTGCCCCATGGAAGCAATTTCTCCTTTCCTTTCTCTTTCTCCCTCTCTTTCTAAGAAGTACATGTGCCCTTTAGTAATCAATGAAATGTGGAAAATAAGAAGGAAGAGAATATTAAACAAATACTGTATCTGAGCCTTGGTTTTCTCACCTGTAAACCTGTGATTAAAAGTACCTATTTGGGGAACAAGGTGGCTCCCACATGGACACGGTGGTTCAAGTCTCTGGACCAGGTAACTTGTTCTCTCACTTTCCCCCTCTCTTTCTGCCACTCTCTGGTGAGTGCATATGCCCCATAGAAAAGTAAATAGTAATAATAATAATAAATAAAATAAAATAATTCTTTTAAAAAATACCTATCTTACAAATTCATTGTATTATTGATATGTGAAAAAATTAAAAGTCATTGACACACAGTAAGTTTTCAAGGGGTAACAATATAGAAAATTAGAAAATATAATAACAATAGTAATAATTGTTATTTAAAAATTTCCCGGTGAGTTGAGGGTCTCCATCCACCCCGCTCTGTGGTTTTACCACTCACTGGAAGCTCAGGAGCACTCAGCTCACAGTGATAGAGGTTAGCTCACTTCAGCTCCCTTTTGCCGAGTCTCTCAATTTCTAGTTCTCTGCTGGGCCTTTGGGATAAAGAAAAGTCACAGGGGGCCTCTTGGGCCCTTGGTAGGTCCTAAAACCCATTCTTAGCATTGATATCCCTGGAGACCTTGAACTTTCTCACTCACTCAAAGGGCAAATCTCCATCTCCAAAGAGAAATGAGAGTCAGAAACCATCAGAGAGGGGGAACCAAGGAGAGAAGTGGAAACAGGTCCAGGACAAGACCCAGAACTGGTCCCAGCTCCACTGCAGGGCCACTGTGAGACCTTGAGAGACTCTACTAATCTCTCTGAAGGTTAGTCTGTTTTGCACACTTTTTCTTTTATTGCCAGAGGTGTGTATGCTTGCAGGGGAGGAGGAGGAAACCCACCCCCCCAAGGAGATGTGATTAAGTCACAATCCTTTTTCTTCTTTTCCTCCATCTCATAAGGGTTCTGGGCATGCATACACCTGCAGCTGGCATGTGCCTCAAGTCCATGAGCCCAGGATTGAACTGCTGTTGGACATGAGGAATCTGGCTCCCGATACAAAGTGTTTAACCAACTGCACTACAGGGCCACGCTGCACTTTTTTCGGGTGGAGGAAAGCACACTTCCTATAACCTATTTCATAGACTCACAAGAAAGATTTAGAAAATAGTAGAATCCACTGAAATGTCCGAGGTCTTTATTATTGTGATCATTGTTTGTTATACAAAGGATAATAAAAATCTCAAGCCAAGATAGAAAATCCTTTGGGGGGCTGGCAGGTGGCATGGCAGTTGAGAGTGCTAGACTCCCACATGGCTGACCATGGTTCAAGTCCCAGACCGGGTGGCTTGTTTTCTCGTTGTCCCCCACCCTCTGCTCTTTCCCTCTCTGATCAAATTAAAGTAGTTAAATAAAGTAATTCTTTAAAAAATAAAAAGAAAATTATTTGGGAGAGTTGTTCTTGTTTTGTTTTGTTTTGTTTTAATTTTGTGTTTGTTTTGAAATAAAAAGGCCCTGATTGGTATTAGGAAAACAATGAGAAGAGGGCCTAGGTTGGTGGAGGGGATAAACTCTCAAGGGAGACGTGCTCACGGCAAAGAGGGTAGCCGGATGGTCTGCAAATGGTGAAACTGGGTTGAACCTTTGCCCTTCTCTGAACTTCCTCCTTTAGGGACTGGACAGGAAGACACAATCCTGAAATACCGTAAGAATGGTGTTTCTCATTCCTCTCCAGTCCAAACAAGGAAGCCGGGAAATCATGCAAGGGCACGTTTTAGTTCAAAGGCCTCAAGTCCAAAGAGCAGAATAAGTTCAGCTGGAATCAAGAACCAAGGCCTCAGATGCTCAGATGGTCTAGCCTAGACCTCTGAGCCTTCCCAGACTCCTTCACTTCTAAGAAGGCTTTGACAGACCTCATCTACTGAATCGTGACCACTAATATTTTGGCTGACTTGGTTGTCAATCAGATCAGCAGAAAGTAGTAGCTGGTTAGCAAATGTACAAGTAAATATAAATTTATATGAATAGTTTAAGCAATCTTGTTTGGGGGGCCAGCAGGTGGCATAGTGGTTAAGGGCATTGTACTCCCACATGGCTGACCGTGGTTCAAGTTCTGGACCTGGTGGCTTGCTTTCTCACTTTCTCTCTCTCTCTCTTTGCTCTGTTCCTCTCTGGGCAAATTAAAATACATACATACATACATAAATTTAAATAAAATAATTCTTTTTTTAAAAAAAAAGATCTTGTTTGTCCATTCATTTATTCATTCAACAACTCTCTATATATTTTAAGGGGGAGGTGCTAGAGGGTGTGTATGATTATCAGAGAGAGACACAAAGAGGAGAGAATGAGAAAGCACTCCTCATGGGGAAGGGTCATACCATAATCCTTTCTCCTCTGTTTTTCCCTCCTTTAGGGATTTTAGGCACACACATACCTCAAGTGTCTTTCAAGTCGCTGGGACCAGGACTTAAACTGCGTGTTTGGTCATGTGAGATTTGGTTTCCTTAACCACTAAGCAACAGAACCAGCCTAACAACTCTCTACTAGTAATTTTTACATCCCATAGAATTAAAAGGATAGGAACCAGCAGGTGGCAGGGTGATTGGGGCACTAGACTCCCACATGGCCAACTGTAGTTTGAGTCCCGGACCTGGCAGCTTGCTTTCTCACTTTCTCTCCTTCTCTCTCTCTCTCTGGTAAGCATGCATGCCCTATAGAAAATTTAATAATAATAATAAATAAAATTAATTTTTTTCTTTTTTTGGAGAGGTTTTATTTTTTTGTTGTTTTCTTTGTTTTTTGTTTTTTTGTTTGTTTGTTTGTTTTGGCTACAGGGCATGTGTGCTCGCCAGAGAGACAGAGAAAGACAGAGAGACAAAAAGCAAGAAATCACCCCTCAGGGGGGATGACCCCACCGCAATCCCTTCTCCTCCATTCTCCTCTCGAGATCCTGGGCATGCATGCACATGCACCTGGAGTGAGTTTAAGCCACTGGGTCCGGGACTCGAACCGCAGTCGACTACATGGGAGTCCAGTGACATAGCCATTACACTAACTGCTGGTCCCAATAAAATTAAATTTAAAAAAAGAACTCAGAGGATAATGACTGAATGGATAATAATGACTATGCTGAGTTTATCTAAGAGTCTACGCTCACATGGCTACAATGAAATCCTTTCAGAAATGCAAAACTACAGAAGTAGAGGGACCATGCAGCTACTTTAATTTATTCCATTCCCAAGTCACTTTTCAGAAAGTGACTCAGCGTTATTAAAGATTTCCTCCTGTATCCTCCCAGTCGTACTACCCCCCATCCCCAAGAAGTGATCTGTATCACCAAAGATTCCTTTTGCCTGTTCTTGACCTTCATATAAGTAGAATCATACAATATGTACTCTCTTGTGTCTGATTTCTTTAACTCAACAATGCGCTGTCGGGTATATCAGTAGTTTGTTTCTTTTTATTACTGTATAATACTCTATTACTTGAATATGTCATATTTCATTTATCTACTCAATTGTTGAGGGACATTTGGGTTGTTTCTAATTTAAAGTTATTATGAACAAAGTTGTTAGGAATATTTTGTACATGTCTTCTTACTAACAAAACTAACTACTCATTTATGTCACTTAGTTTTATCATGTTGAATGGGTCTTTATGACCATTGCATTCAAGCAATGCCTACTTTCTTATCTGGAAGCAAATACCTTTGGAATCCACTAGTTTTCCAATCAAGTACCTGAGTAGCCATTCTACCCGAAGATGTTCCATATTGTCTTCATTTCTACTGTACATATTTGAAACCGCAACCAATGTTTCTTAGAGGTAATCGTTTCTAACATATACTCAGAAAAAATATACACTGCAACACACAGTCATATATAAAATTCTGAATCTATGTTCTACCTTAGACTCAGAGCTATTTAAAAATCAGAGGAAAATTTTATCTTTTACATTGAGATTCAACAGGCTTGGTAAAACCAACTTTAGAATGTGTTCGATTGGTTTTTCTGTGGCTATAACCGAACACCACAGACTTGATAATTTATATAGAATACAGGTTTATTCAGCTTGTGACTCTGGAGGCTCAAGATTGCGGGGTGAGGGCATTATTGCTAGTGAGGACTCTCTGGAGAGTAACACAGGACATCATGTGATGAGAGGGTAGGAGTGTGTGTCAACTCTGGTTTCTCTTTCACTTCTTAATAAAGCCACCATTTTTCTTTTTCTTAGAGATATTTTTGTTACAGGGCACTCGTGCTTGCCAGAGAGACAGAGAGAGCAAAAGTGAGAAATCACCCCCCAGCAGGGATGATCATACTGCAATCCCTTCTCTTCCACTCTCCTCTCAGGATTTTCTGCATGCACACACTTGTGCCTGGTGTGAGTTTCAAGCCACCAGGTCCAGGACTCAAACCATGGTCAGTTATGTGGGAGTCCAGCACCTTAACCATAATGCCACCTACTGACCCAAAAAAAACAACTTTTCAGTCATGAGTGTCCCATGCTGGGACCTTATCTAACCATAACTATCTCCCAGAGGCCCTACCTCATAATACCATAGTTAGACTAAGTTTTCATTCTCTTAATACCAACACTAGCAACCAAACTGAACACATGAATTTGGGGGGAATACACACATACTATAACAGATATGGCCCATGAAATTCTGAGCAGATAAAAGGTGAAAGATGTGAAACCCTCACACTGATGTAGGTAGAAAGCCGCAGAGCAAAGGTGAAAGCTGTGACTGCGGCAGACCTACGTGCTGGAGCAAGCCGCTCATCCAGATCCATCCTTCTCTTTTATTAATATGATTTAGCATTATCAGTTGAACTCATGGCCACCTTCTGAATCAGTGTCCCAAGGGCAGAGTTCTCACAGACAGTTTAATGCACCTGTACTACCAGATCTGTAGTACATAGCATGAGTTGATATGGAAAAATCAATTAATTATTGATTAATTATGGACATGTCTTTCACTTATGGGCATGCCATTGTGTTCTCACGAGTGAGAGGAGAAGGATCACGACGTGAGAGACAAGTCACAGCAAGAGTGGTGGAAGGAACTCATTTACTGAGCGCTGGTCATTGTGCCAAGCACCGCACGTTGCTCCTCTCCAGGCTCTTTGCTCCATTGTACATATGTGAACTAGGATTCAGGGAGAGGAAGTGGGTTACCAGGATCAAACTGTTAGTAATCTGCAATGCCAGGATTCAGAACCAGGAGTGTCTGAATAAAACCCAAGCTCACTCCTCCACCTCATCTGCAACCTTACACTTCCATATTACCTTCCAGTTGTCAAGTGTGTCTTCATACATTTATATCATTTAATTTTCATTACAGAGGGTGGTATTGCCATTTTGCTTACTAGTGTCACACGCAGCTTGTAAGTGGCAGAGCCAAGATGGGAACCCAGTTTGCCTGACACCAAATGCAGCTCTTTCCACTATCCACAGCTCCCTTCCAATGCAAAGCTTCTCCCAAAGTTCCTAGAGCAAATCTTGCTTCAGTATACTGCATGGGACGTTACCTACACTAAGGGAGGACAGAAATCACTTGCTTTGCAGGATCAGGCAGTGGTGCAGAGGTAATGCAATGGTCTGCGTTGCCAGACCCACAAGTGCAGGCCTAGCGCTCGCATGCCAAGGCCCCCCTGTACACACTGGACGTGTACACATGGGCCCATGACTCAGGCTGGCTGAGAATAGGCGTGGATTGTGGCATGAAGGTCCTGTTGGGGGTGCTTCTGTGTCTCTCATGGAAGAAATAAATAAATAAGCTTTAAAGACAAGGAAAAAGAAATGGCTTGTTTTGAGAGTACAATGCCTTAAGAAAATTCTAGGCTCTCAGTTGGGTTACAGTTGGTGAGCGGTTGTTACCACTTGGGCCAAGGAAACAGAGTAGTCACATAATCAAAAGGACTAGACCTTGGAAGTAATGAGGTGATCAACAGAATAGATTTCTCTTCCTCAAGAGGAATTCAAAACTGGTAAGGAAAAAGCCCAGGGTACACGCACTGCTACCTGCCCTCCCTAGCCCTATCAAAAATTGTTCCCCTGGCGTACTGTTCTGTTCTCATCCTTTGAAAGATATTATGTGTTGTTCATTGAAAGGTGCAAGCTCTCTGAAGAGTACAGTGTTCCCAATAAATGCAGGGCGGTGGTGTCGCTATTGTTATCGTGATTATTCCCCCACGGGAAGGAGAGGAGGGGCTGGGGGTAGTGGAGGTTCCTTCACCAGCAGGTCCCTCCTGCCGCGTCTGCTAACTGAGCGGCAGGATGCCTCTGCTAGGTGTTGATAGAAGAGTCAGACCAAAAGTATTGTCTGAGGACATCACAAATAATGCAGGCAGAATGATTCAAAAAGAAATCAATGGTCCTAAAAATAGCAAAGAGATGTTCCCAGAATAATGTCTTAATGGGAAAAAGGGAATTGAATGATGTGCTGTATTGTAAAAAGTCAAGTGTTTTCAAAATGTCTATAGAGAAAGATGAGCGATCAGCTTATAACAGGGTGACATCCAGGTTGAG
Source organism: Tupaia belangeri chinensis (assembly GCF_000334495.1). Taxonomy (NCBI): domain Eukaryota; kingdom Metazoa; phylum Chordata; class Mammalia; order Scandentia; family Tupaiidae; genus Tupaia; species Tupaia belangeri. Next base: position 2,494,901 of record NW_006160183.1, on the reverse strand, counting down.
AGGCCCCTGGCGTCCAGCCGGGGCAGGGCCCACTGGGAAAGGATTGCCTTTCCTCTGTTAGCTGCAACTTCTTCCTCTTACCTTGAGAGAAAGAACCGTTGGTGGGAAAGATGGTGATCTCCTGCTGGCAAAAATCATCCAGGAAGGGGGCCGGCAGGTAGCAAGGTGATTAAGGTGCTGGATTCCCACAAGACCAACTGTAGTTCAAGTCCCAGACCTGGCAGCTTGAAAATCATGTCAGATACATGTGCATGCAAGCCCAAAAATCCCAAGAGGAGAATGGAGGAGAAGGAATACAATGTGGCTATCCCCCCTGGGGGGCAACTTCTTCATTTCCCTCTCAATGTCTCTGTCTCTCTCCAGCAAGTGCACAAGTAATAATAATTTTTTAAATCCAGGAAATAAGGAGCATGCAGCCATAATAAGATATGTATCTGTACAGACACACAAGGACACACACACACACACACACACACACACACACGCCTACTCTAGTTTTTGTTGTTGAATTCATTGTGTTGTATTGAATTGTGCAGTTTTAGCTGGATTTTGATTGAACTGTGAAGAATTTGTGATTTTTCTCTATGTGGGGGTAAAGCAGGAAGATATTCCTAATTTCAAACAAAGGGGAGAGGTGCATCTTCACATAAGAATCTTAAATTTCAAAGAAGTACCAATCTGCAAGGAACCTTCAGAGTTCTCTCTGGCCTTGACCTCTTGGGTAATGACTCAGGACCTTATAGAAAATGATGATGGGGGTTCCCAGAAAGAGGGTTGTGGTGTATGTGGTGTATGCCTGTGTGCCCTGCCCCATTACTAGTGTTTGACTCTGTCCTTCCAAAATTTATGTTTTCAAATTTGGTGAGTTGGGCCAGCAAGTGGCATGGCAGTTAAGAAGGCTGGGTCCCACATGGCTGAATGTGTGGTTCAAGTCACACACCTGGAGGCTTAAAAAACACGCCAGGTGCATGTGTGTGCATGCCCAAAACCCCAAGAGGAGAATAGAGAAGAAGGGATTGGAGCCTGGCCATTCCCACGAGGGGGTTGATTTCTCACTTCCCCCCATATGTCTCTTTGTCTCTCTGGTTCTTTCCAGCAAGCACATATGCCCTATAGCAAAACATTTGATGTGCCATGGGAAAGGTATTAAGACGATGGGAACTTAATCAGACATGAAATTGAGAGGTGGAGCCTTTGGGGGGGATTAAGATTGGATAAGGTTATCAGAGTGAGCCTCCCCACTGCCTGAATATTGGTGGGTTCTTTTGTTGCTGTTGTTGTTGTTGTTGTTGCTATAGGGCATGTGCACTCACCAGGAAGACAGAGAGAGAGAGAGAGAGAGAAATCACCCCACGCTGCAACCCTTTCTCCTTCATTCTCCTCTCGGGATCTTGGGCATGCACACACGCATGCCCGGCATGAGTTTAAGTCACTGGGTCCGGGACTCAAACCACGGTCGACTACATGGGAATTCAGTGACATAGCCATTATGCCAACTGCTGGTCCTGGTGGGTTCTAAGGAGAGGTAATGAGACCAGAGAGTGATACACAGACATAGACACACACACTTCTGCCCTCCACCATGTTGTGATGTGACAAGTCCCTCACCAGATGCCAACATAGCGCTCTTGGATTTCTCAGTCTCACAAACCATGAGCCAAATAAACCTCTATTCTTTTAAATTAACCAGACTTGGGTATTTTTTTAATGACTTCTTATGTAAATTAGTTATTTATTTAAATTTGCTGCAGGGTGTGTGCACTTGCCAGAGAGAAAGAGAGAGAAAGTGAGAAATCTCCCCTCCACCGCCCTCCCAGAGCGGATGGCCATAGCACAATCCCTTCTCCTCTCAGGATTGTGGGCACACACGTGCATTTGTCCAGTGTATTTTTCAAGTCACTGGGTACAAAAGTTAAGCTGTGCAGATGGCTTTGTGGGGTCCAGCCACTTAAACCACCATGCCATTGGCTGACCCCAGACTCAGATTGTTTTTTAAGAATTACTTTTTGTTGTTGTTGTTGTTGTTATTTTAATGTACCAGAGAGAGACAGAGAGAGAGGGAGAAAGTGAAAAAGCAAGAAGCCAGGTTCGGGACTTGAACTGTAATCGGCCCTGTAGGATTCCAGTGCCTTAACGACTGTGTCACTTGCTGGCCCCTCAGATATTTTTGTTATTAGCAACAGAATGATCTAGAGCAGCCGCCATGACCACAACCACGGTGAGTTTCTGTTGATCCACTGTAGAATCAGTGTTTAATTTTATTAAGGAAAATTACAGCTGTATTACTAATTGTTATCACAAAATATTTTTTCTTTTTTTTTTTGGAGAGGTTTTCGCTATAGGGCGCATGCACTCGTCAGTCAGACAGACAGAGACATGGAGACAGAAAGCGAGAAATCACCCCCCAGGGGGGATGGCCATGCTGCAATCTCTTCTCCTCCATTCTCCTCTTGGGATCTTGGGCACGCACGCACACGCGCCCGGTGTGAGTTTTAAGCCACCGGGTCCGGGATGCGAACTGAGGTCGACTACGTGGGAGCCCAGTGACATAGCCTTTACGCTAACTGCTGGTTCCCTACAAAAGATTTTTTCAACTCTTACTCCTGAAGATAACATTCTTATTGCCAAGGTTGTTAAAATAATGGACCTTAGCTGGCATTAATAAGTTAATGACTAAATTTTTTTTTCTTTAGGTTTTTGCCTTAGGGTACATGTGCTCACGAGAGAAAGAGAGAGAGAAAGTGAATAAGGGGGAAGGCCGTATAGCAGTCCCTTCTCGTCCTTTCTCCTCTTGAGATTTTAGCACACATGCACATATGCCTGGCTGATTTTCAAGCTGTCAGGTCTGGGACCCAAATCTTAGTTGGCCATGTGGAAGCCCAGCACCTTAACTACCATGCCACCCACTGGCACCCTAATAGGTTCTCAATATTTACCTGTTGTTCAATGTCTGCATTTCTCTAAATGACAGGTATCCTGGGTTTCTAAAGGGCAAGTTTAATACTAGGTTGATACACATAGTGGAAAACTGTTCCTGTGTCCTAAAGTCCTGTGTGTTTCTGTCAGATGGCGGCCACGAGATACAGTCCAGAAAGCCTGTAAACCCAGCTTTTGATTCTGCCTCCCAGAACCAGCCTTACCTGTGAGCAGAAGCAGATGGGCATTCTTCCCCTTGATGCTCATGTACATCCAGTTGTTCTTATGTTAGGCTCAATATATGGTTAGAAACTTAGAGTGGTGATTAGGAAGCTGTCCCTCCTCTCTGGAGTGAATGAAGGGTAATTTCCTTTGTTGCTTCTGCAGCCATCTTGTGGCCGTGAGGCAAGCCAGCCTGTGAACCACACCAGCACACAAGGATAAAGCCCAGAAAAATGCAGAGAAATAGGGCCAAAGCCTTAATCAAATGGCATCTAGAGCCCAACTTCTCTGGGCTTTTTATGAGACAATAAATCCAAGTAATTTTTAAGCCAGTTTGATTGGCTTATATTTCTACTCACAGCCAAAAGCATCCTGGCTAATGAACTCCTGCTCTCCTGTGCCCTTACCTGAGTTTCGTTTGAAGGAAGCGTTGTCTCTGGTTGCCATACCTGAGGAAGAAATGTAACTATCACATGGAAAAATTGAGCTGAGAGTGAGCCCTGACTGAAAGAAGGGGACTTCCTCTGTCGTTACTGTGAATGGAAAGGAATGCAGGGTGGGTGGAAGGAGTCCAAGTGGAGCCTGTAGCCTGGGACAGTCCAGGTGACCAGACGCAAGGACTCCAGACAAGGTGTCTACAAAGAAGTGCTGAGTTTGGGGGGCTAAAATTAAGTTTTCTTAAGAATCTTGAAGGAATGTGAACAAAAAGTTGTGTTGACTGTTTTAGTTCCTTGTGCTTGCTGTGTTTATTTTCCTATTGTCCTCTTTTCAAATTTACTGAGGTCTTTTAAAATGCTCCTCACAGGACCAGCGGATGGCATAATGATTACGTCACCAGACTCCCATGTAGTTAACCACGGTTCGCGTCCTGGACCTAGTGACTTAAAGTTCATGCCAGGGTGTGTGCGTGTGTGCCCAAAATCCTGAGAGGAGAATAGAGGAGAAGGGATTGCAGTGTGGCCATCCCCCCTGGGGGGTGATTTCTCACTTTCTGACTCTCCGTTGCTCTCTGTGTCTCCAGCAAGGACATGTGCCCTATAGCAAAAATCTCTCTCTCAAAAAAAAAAAAAAACAAAAAACAATGCTTCTTAAGTGTCAGGTAAGCTAATGGGTAGGGCATGAAGCTGTAAGGCAAATTGCACTCAGCATCCATTCTTTTTTCTTTCTTTACAAACTGAAGAGACTAGAAAACCAAAAACTAGATTTCTTTGCAGCTGGAGTTCTGGGTGTCAGTTACTTGCACTTCTGTGAGAGGTGAAAGGTGAAGTGTGGGGGGAGTGTCCTCCTTCACTACACGTTGCTCCAGCATAGTCATGAAAATGCCAGACTTCTTTCCCCAGCAGCCATTCATGGGCCACTAGAGGCAGCTGTGTTAGAGGGGATGTCCCAGTTCCTGGATCACGCCATGTTGGTGTGTTCTTGCCCTGATTCTGGCACTGGTCACCTGGTCCTCCACCTCCCATGGTGGCAGAAGTAGCAGCTCCCCAGTAGTTTAGTTCTGTGATGACATTCTGAGAGTCATTCCTGGAGCCCAGGACAAAGCCTGGTTCTTCAGTCCTTCTAATGGTCTCCTAAGCACCCTGTGTTAAATACCTTCCTGTCTAGAATAGACAAAGTGGCTGTGTCTTCTGCAACTCAACCCATCTGCTAGAGGAAATCGAGGTGAATGCATTGTTCCTGCCGAGGACAGCATCGAAGGGCAGAAGCACTCCTTGGTATTCAGTGGGGCAGGACTAGTTCTGGGAGGTCAGCGGCAGATTCTCTTCGTCGGCTGAATTCTTAAAAGTTCTAGGTTTTGTCTACTAAGCAAAACTGCATCATCTTGTAGAAGACAATGGCACTATGTCACACACTGCCATTTGTGGCACTTCATCTGCATGTCCTCAGTCAGTCACCACATCCTCTATGACAGAAGTATGATGTAGGTCTGATATTATAATCTCCATTTTATAATTAAGAGTCTAGTACTAGAGCGACCAGCAGATGGCATAATGGTTACATTGCTGGACTCCCACATAGTTGGGCATGGTTCAAGTCCTGGACCTGGGACTTAAAACTCATGCCAGGTATGTGTGCAAGCATACCCAAGATCTCAAGAGGAGAATGGAAGAGAAGGGATTGTGGCATGGTCATTGCCCCAAGGGGTAATTTCTCACTTTCTGTCTCTCTGTCTCTGTCTCTCTGGTGAGCACATGTGCCCTATAGCACAAATCTCTCTTAAAAATTAACAAATAAAAGATTTTAATACCCAGAGAGTATGACTAAAGGACCCTGACATATATCTCTCCCGATTTCCCTGTGGTCAGCTCTTTCACTCCCCACAATCCTACCTGAGAGGGTCATTTCTCTGGACTAAGCACTGATCTCCACGAGGTTGTTTTTAATTTCTTCCTTTTTTTTTATCAAATTCTCTAAGATGAAAGACCATACGCTGAGTTCCTAATATACCACCATAAATGAGTCTATGATCTTGCTCCTAATAAAAGGGATGTGGCTTCATAAAAGCACGTGAAGGCTGTAGAGTGGGTTTGGGGAGGGGGGAGTTTGAGAAGGCAGTTGCCGGGGGGAAGGCTCTTGCTGACCAATGCCAACATTCTATTTTATTTCTTGGACACTCTAACTTTGCTAATAGCCCACCCTGCTGTCTCACATCTTTTTCTCTTCAGGATGGAGAAAGGTCACAGATCTGTTCTGGGGCCAACCCTTATAGCTGGAGGGGTGATGGGTGGATCTGAGAGTGTGAAACTGGAACAGGAGCCAGGCTCATTCCTTTGCCAGGAGGCTTGGCAGGATCGGGCCCCTAGAAAACACTGTGTGGTCTGGGCCCTGCCAGGGACCCTGGAGCTAGAACAGTAGAATTACCAGCCTAGGTAAAGAGGTGACAGCTAGGGAAGATTTACTTGTCAGCAGTTTATTGGATGATTTCCCCACCCTCAGACAAGGATCTCAATTGGCACGGCCTTACCCACCCTTCCTGCAAACTGTAAAGGAGTGGTGCCGTTGCCCTGCCCCAGTGGCCCCCCTTCCTCTGCCTCCTACCAGCAGGGTCGAACTTGCCGGGCAGCCCAGCGCCAGCTGGGAGACACCAACCCAGGAGGATGTGACTGCAGACTGCATTCCAGGTCGAAGCCGCCAAAACTTCATTTCCCCCCTTTATTTGTGTTTCCCAAAGGAGGCACCTGACTCGGGTGGCTCACAAAGGAATTTGATAGGAAGATGTGACACCTCATCTTAAATTCCTTCACCGCATTTATGAAGTTGATGGGACTGTCGGGAAGTGAAGCTGATAAAGTCCGCTGTCCCCTCCAAGTGGACTAATCAGACGTGAAGTCTTGGCAAGAGATAACCAGGTTATAGGAAAGCCAAAATGACATCACATCAACTGCGTTTCAGATCCTGTATACACCAGTGCCTATCACCACTCCAGGTGGCTGGCATCCCCCACACAGAGGAGATATTTTCAGACCAGGGCGCCTGTTCCCCCTTTTCCCCATAGCTGTCACTCCAGGGAATACCAGGAACATGTTTGTCACTTTGTGTAAAGCCACACGCATTCAGGAGCGGTCACAATGGAGGTGCAGTCTGCTTTGTACAGCCCTCCTCCCTGGCCTTGGTATTTCTAACCGGAAGACCTAGCCCTGGGCATCTGCAGCAGAGGCCAGGGGTGTGCCTTCCTGACCCACACCCGGGTAATAGGTCGGGGCTTTCCATCTGAAGAGTTGTTCACATCAGTCATGAATTTTGAATAATTTATTCACTTCAGGAGTAAGTGGTTGGCATAGCATTCTTACCGCTGGTTCGCAGAGATAATTGATTTCATGTAGTTTAAAGACGAGGAAAAGAAACAAATGACAACTCGAGCAGGTTTGGAGGCAATCGTGCACCATATCAGTTTAATTATAGCTCCATCTTTAGCTGCCATGGGTTCTTTCCTCTTCGAATGAAAACATCCAAGCCACGTGAAATGTAGGAGTGATGAATTTTTCATGTGCTGCGCCGTACCTTGCATCCTGGCTCCCGGCACTGGTACAAGCACACTTCGAGCTTTCCTCAATAGATAGTTAACGTGACATGCAGGAGTCGTCTGCGTGACACAGATAACTCAGGGGAACAGCACAAAGTAAATGAGATGCATTAATGTCTGGATGGGAACGGAAGATGGAAGTTCTCAGAACTTCTTGTTTAATTTATAGAAACGGATTTCCCTCCTGTGCTTAAGATTTCAAAATAGTAATCATATTCTGAAGAGGAGATGTTCCCACTCCAGGTACTAATATCAATATGTAAAAGAAAATCATTAACTAGATGTACCTCTCAGCGGCATCTATTATATGTCAACAAGCTAACTGAGGTGATAAAACAAACTGTTAGTGGAAATTTAATTACTAGCCATTGAGATTTGGGCAAGGGCTGGGGATTCTAGAGTCATTACTCTGGCACTGGAGGCTGCTGGAGGCAACCATCAGTCCGGAACGAACATTTTTAATAGGTGTTTTCCTTCCGTCTAAAAAAATCAGAGCACCAAAGGCCAATCAGAAACTTTTCAAATTTGGTTCCTTAGGGATGCCAAGGGTAACATGGAATGGAGGCTTGGAAGAAAAAAAAAAAAGAAGAAGAAGAAGAAGAAAGAAAATGAAACTATTTCCAAGCACAGGTCTAGTCAACTTCAGGGATGATCAGGGCCCGCAAGGTCATTTTGTAAGTGACTTCTGCACATTCAGTTATGTTGGATTCCTGGCCAATGGCCACCTTTCAAGCTGGCATGATTTATAATTTATAATATATAAAATCTATTTTCCTTCCCCAAATGTCCCATCTGTGCCAGCCTCGCTGCCCCAGCCCTGCCCCACCCTGCAACGAGCCCCTAACAGTGACTTCACTGCAGTAATTTCATGCTTTCTTTCCTTCCATACCCACCATCTTCATTCACCCTGCCTGTCAATCCAGGCACAGTGTCCAGCAAATAGAAGATGTGCAGGGCCAAGTGGTGGCACCGTAGTAACACCATTGTATCCACATGGGAAAGGTCCTGGGTTCACATCCTGCAAACTCCCTGAGCACTCCTGGTGCACGTGATCCAGGCCAGTTGAGACTGGGGGTAGACCCCAGTGTGGGGGTGCCATTCTCTCTCTTTGAAAAAGTGAATAAACAAACTTTTTAAAAAGCATCCAGTAAAAAGTTGAGTGTATGGGGCTGGCAGGTGATGTGATGGTTGAGGTACTGGACATGGCCCACTACAGCTGACCATGAATTGGACCTGGAGGCTTGCTTTCTCAGATTTCTTCTCTCTCTCGTCAAATTAAAAAATAATAATGATAATAAGGGGCCAGCAGGTGGCATGGTGGCTAAGGGCACTGGACTCCCACATGGCCGACCATGGTTTGAGTCCCGGACCAGACAGCTTGCTTTTGCACTTTCTCTCTTCTTTGCTCTCTTATTCTGTCCTCTCTAGTCAAATTAAAATAAATTTTTTTAAAATGAAGTTTAATTAAATAATTCTTTAAAAAACAATAAATAAAATCAGACAAATAATCCTTTAAAGAAAAAACATCGAGTGTATTAGACCAGCTGGTGGCATGATAGTGGGAGAGGGCTGAATCTCATATCACTGACTGCATGGTTCAAGGCTTGAAAACACTACCCCATTTTCTGAAAGGAATTTCAATGTAGTCATTCCTTGAGGGGGACGAGGGTACTTTCTCACTTTACTCTCTCTCTCTCTCTCTCTCCAGTGAGCACAGGTGCCCTCTTACAACTTAAAAATAAATAAATGAATAAGGAAGTTCCGTAAAAAGAAAAAAAATTGAGTGCAGGGTGGATGCCATTGTGACTGAACTATCACCTGGGAGCTGCCTTCCTCCAAGATACAGATAAAAATGGCCTCAAAGCACAACTCCCCCACGTCCAGAGCCTTCTTCGTATCTGCACATTTTTGAGGGGCTTTTCATCTCAAGGCCACGGCAGCCTCAAGGGACATGCCAGTCTCCCATACTAATTCAACCCCGAAATTTCAGTTTTCTGAAGAAAAAAGTTCTCCGTATTAGGTACTTATGAACGGGTGGACTTTCTTTAAGTTTTGGGCTCGTGAAATTTTACCTGTACCTTGGAGCGATTACCAGCCCCAGCCTTCCAGCAACCTGTCTCTGCACCCCCTTTGCTGCTTCCTCATGTCCCTCTTGAAATGCCTGGGAAGCTCTGAGCTACTCTCCTTCCGTTATGCAGGAAGACTAAGTCAACACACGGGTGATAGAAGGGGCACCAACTTGCCGGGTTTGGCTAGGACTGAGGCGTTTCCTGGGGCATGAGCATTTCAGGGCTAAAACTGGATGGTGAGTTGGGCTGGTAGGTGGTTTGGTGGTTAAGGGCACTGGACTCCCACGTGGCCGACCGTGATTCGAGTCCTGGACCTGGCAGCTTGGTTTCTCACTTTCCCTCTCTCTCTCTTTTTCTCTCTTACTCTGTCCTTCTCTGTCAAATTAAAATAAATAAAGTTAAATAAAATCATTATTAAAAAAAAAAAAAAAAAAACAAGAGGGTGGTGTGACTGAACTATCACCTGGGAGCTGCCTTCCTCCAAGATACAGATAAAAATGGCCTCAAAGCACAACTCCCCCACGTCCAGAGCCTTCTTCGTATCTGCACATTTTTGAGGGGCTTTTCATCTCAAGGCCACGGCAGCCTCAAGGGACATGCCAGTCTCCCATACTAATTCAACCCCGAAATTTCAGTTTTCTGAAGAAAAAAGTTCTCCGTATTAGGTACTTATGAACGGGTGGACTTTCTTTAAGTTTTGGGCTCGTGAAATTTTACCTGTACCTTGGAGCGATTACCAGCCCCAGCCTTCCAGCAACCTGTCTCTGCACCCCCTTTGCTGCTTCCTCATGTCCCTCTTGAAATGCCTGGGAAGCTCTGAGCTACTCTCCTTCCGTTATGCAGGAAGACTAAGTCAACACACGGGTGATAGAAGGGGCACCAACTTGCCGGGTTTGGCTAGGACTGAGGCGTTTCCTGGGGCATGAGCATTTCAGGGCTAAAACTGGATGGTGAGTTGGGCTGGTAGGTGGTTTGGTGGTTAAGGGCACTGGACTCCCACGTGGCCGACCGTGATTCGAGTCCTGGACCTGGCAGCTTGGTTTCTCACTTTCCCTCTCTCTCTCTCTTTTTCTCTCTTACTCTGTCCTTCTCTGTCAAATTAAAATAAATAAAGTTAAATAAAATCATATAAAAAAAAAAAAAAAAAAAAACTAGATGGTGGATCATGTTAGTGGTGACTGTCCCAGCACAGATGAGGCAAGCTATCAAAGAAATGACATTTTTCATTCTTTTACATTAGTGTCTTCTTCCTTGCTCGCCTGGAACAGCCATTTATAGATCATTTCTCAACCTTAGCTGCACCTCAGAATCATCTGCAGAGATTGAAAACATCTCAGTGTCCAGACCTCCTCCCGGAACAATTGAATCAGGGTCTATGGGGGTGGAACTTAGGGCAGTGCTTTATAAAGCTCCCAGACAATTCCAACTGCAGCCAAGGTTGAGGACCAAGGCACAGAAAGGATTTCAAGGAGCTCTTAAGGTCGGCCTCCCTTTGGCTGTGTCTATTCAGCTGCTTGGGTTATCTTAGAAGCCACAAAAGGAGTTCGGGATTTGGTAACATGAATGATGTCAGAATGTGTTGCATTTCTATCTGAATTTTTTCAGCCTCATTAAAATAGCTAAATCGAGTTTACTGCTTCTCTTCTCCCTCCTTGAAAAAAAAAAAAAAAAAAAGTCTCAGGCTGGCAACCTTCTTGGCAGGTGGCTAGAACTGATTGACATCTTGGGCAATCCAAATGCAAATGCCATGAAACCCTGAGGCTCTGTCACCAGGAACCTTTTGTAAAGGGAGGTGATGGCTGCACTAAAAATAAATATTCAGCTACCTGGATGACCTTGACAAGCCCAGGTAACTCCCTGACTTAGTTACCCAGATGTAAGTCAAGTCTAAATAATCTTGTCAGTTCCTTCCTGTACAGAACTTCTGAGTTCTGGGTCTATACAGTCTCTTCAGGAATTGTCTTCTGTGTAATGTCTTCTTTTCCTAGTAAAATAGAGCTTCCGCAAGAAGAGGACTTCTTCTCATTCCCAATTCTACCCACTATGCCTAGAACAGTGACTGATCCATACCAAGTGCTAAGTAACCATTTTCACATTACTGAAAGCCTTTGCATGCACTCTCTCTGAGATAGCGAGGGCAAGAAAGCTAGCACAAAGAATGGAAGTGCATGCCCCAGTTTTTTCAGCAAGGCAAGTTAGCTGCTGGTTCTGTGCCTCAGTTTTTTGCCTGGAAAGTTGGACAGCGTACCACCAGAGGGTCTGAGGAAGGAGGTGCTGAAGACCAAATGAGAAAATGGTGGTAAAAGTACTTTGACAAGTGAAAATGCGAGTTAAGTGGGAGATGTTATTATCTTCCACCATCTGCTTTACTTTAATCTTTTTTCCTCAGTAAACGGACCTATTGATTGTAGCTTGCTGGAGGAAGCTCTCACTGTCTAATAACTGCCCCAGCTCAGCCTGTCACTATGTCCTCTGCAGTCAGCACGTCCTGACACTGACCCCTGATGCCACAGCCCTTTACAGAGCAGCCAGCCCTGGTGCTCTGCACTCAGCACAGAGGGGGCAGGTCTCCTGGGCAGCAGAAGGACTGCTCTCCTCTCCAGGGAGCCGACGCCCCTGCCAGGCAGGCAGCCCAGCCAGGGAGAGCAAGGACACAGGTGCTGCCACAGCCAAAGGCAGCAGGCACGCAGTTCTGCCAGGCCAGAGGCCTGCAGCCAGACAGGGATGTGACCCGGGATGACACACAGTTTTGAGCGTTCTCAGACTGTGGCTGCTTCCAAGAGAATAATCCCTGCAAATTTGTTCTGGCTTGGGATATTACTAAGGGTGAGAGGCTTGAGAATAAATCATTTCTTTTCTTTTACTTTTTTTTTTCTAATAATTACTTGGGGCCAGCAGGTGGTGTGGTGGACAGGGGCACTGGATTCCCACATGGCCGAACCATGGTTTGAGTCCTGGACCTGGTGGCTTGCTTTTTCACTTTCTCTCTCTCCTCTCTTATTTCTCTCTGGTGAGCATGTATGCCTTATGGCAAATTTAAAATAATAATAATAATAATAATAATAATGAAGATTAAATAAATATTTTTAAAAGAATTGTTTTATTTAACTTTATTTACTTATTTACTTATTTTTAAATTTGGACAGAGAAGGACAGAGAAAAAAAGAGAGAGAGAGAAAGTGAGAAAGCAAGTTGCCAGATCCAGGACTCGAACCATGGTTGGGCATGTGGGAGTCTAGTGCCCCTAATCACTATGCCACCTGCCAGCCCAGAGAATAAATCATTTCTAATACTGGGCAATAATAAATCCTTTTCCTTAAATGGTAGAAAATGTCAAAATTTCTCGGGTATTTTCATCTACATTACCTCATTTGACCCTCATAACCTGCGATTAGTATCCCTAGTTCATAGAAATGGGATGTGTGATCTTTAGAGTCAAGAAGTATGACTTTCTTTAGTTCAAATGTCAACGTGGAGGGGGGAATTATAACACACTTTTTCTAACTCGTGGTCTAAACTGACATCCTTGTCTCTCACAGGGCTGGTCCTGGCTGTAAACATGTAGCTTGAGTTAAAATCAGCCCTAAAGAGGAATTCCCCAAAGGTACTGAGACTTCATATTAAAAGAGCTCTTAAAGGAACATTTTGTTGACCAGCAAAGGAAATACAGTATGTTAGAAAATACATGTCAGATTTATGTTTGCCATTTAGAAGAAGAAAAAATAATATATAAATAAATCATGTGGGATTTTTAAAGTTTTTTAAATAAACCATAATTTTGTCTTGGGCTCAACACTTCAGAAAATAATTAAGTCAGGAAACCCCTAAGCTAGAAAGTGCCACATAGAATATGCTTAGCAAATGCTTGTTAACTGAATAAATGAGTATTGACCTAGATTACAAATAACCTATACTAGCGTTCTCCACGTTTTTTAAAGATTTTTTTAAAGATTTTATCAGATTCAGATTCATGAAATGCTCTAATATTTGTATACTGTTTTATTTTTTAGTTTAAAAGATTTTTTTTCTTTTTTGTGCATTTCAACTGATCCTCAAATAACCCTTGTAAATAGGCAATTTTATAGGTGAGGAGGCTGAGGTTTGGAGCCATCAGTTGTCTGCCCAGGGTCAGTAAGACAGTAGATCAAAGGACATATTTTAATGTGCTGATGAATTGATAAGAAATTAAGGATTATTCCAAATCCGAAACTAGTGAAATTAAAAATCCAGACAATTAGGTAAAGCACTGAGGTTGACTGTGGCCTTGAGGGCATTTGCCAAGTCAGGTAAGCGTTGGCTCCAGTTTTTCACAGGTTCTCAAGGCCAGCAGGAAAGTAGAAAAGGCCTAGTGCTTGCTAGAGGTAGAGAACAAATAGAGATCCTCATCACTGCACCGACAGTGTAAAAATGAATGAGGAATGAACCAGACTCATTCTCACCGTAAAGACTAGAAGGAACATCACAGGTATCCAACTTTGACACTAAATAGAGGGGAAGAATTGACAACCATATACCAACACTTTCATGGGTTTGCACCTCAAATTTACACTCCTTGAATTGTCTAAGCGGCTTCAAATTAAGAATTTGAGCTTTTAGTGGCCCCAGGAACCTAGGAAATAAAATACTATTTCTCTGAAGGAACTTTAATGCAAACCTCAAAGAATTCCCATAATAAAACTTCAAAGACAAAAATCTCATAGTATATTATAAAAACCATAATATACTCAGGGGCACAAAGCACCATAAGCAAGAGTCAGCAGAGAGCAGATCTGGATCCAAAATACTATTAGATATTAAAATTGTTAGATATAAATGTAAATAATATGCTTAAAATACATTTAAAGAAATAAAAGACTCAACATGTGACTAAGAAGTAAGAAGCTATAGAAATGTCCAGACTAGAAGACGTTTCAAACAGAACTCTCATCAATAAAAGCATATAATCATTGCCAGGCATGGTGGTACATACATACCTGTAGTTCCAGCTACTTGGAAGGCTGAGGGAGGATAGTGAGTTCCACACCAGCCTGGACAACATAGTGCAACTCTGTCTTTAAAATACATCTAATATTAAAAACTCGGTAGATGGCTTCAATAGAACAATAGACATACAGAATGCAGCTCAGAAAGATGAAGAGGAGAAAAATGTAAAAGGAATGTTAAAATATGAAGGACAGAGTAAATGTGTCTACCTGTATCTCAAGAAAATTAGGGCAGACAGGAAAGTTTGAAGACTAGGGCAGAGACAATACTTGAAAAATAATCTCCCATGGGATAGGCAGGTGGCATGGTGGTTGAGGATGCTGGATTCCCACATGGCCAACCATGGCATGAGTCCCAGACTTGGTGACTTGCTTTCTCAGTTTCTCTCTCTCTCTCTTTCTCTCACTCTATCCCTTTCTGCTCAAGTTAAAATAAATAAATAAATAAAATTTAAAAGTTAAATAAAATAATTCTTTAAAAAATAAAATAAAAAATTTTTGAGAGGTTTTCGCTATAGGGCACGTGCGCTTGCCAGACAGACAGAGAGAGACATAGAGACAGAAAGCGAAAAATCACCCCCTAGGGGGGATGGTCATGCCGCAATCCCTTCTCCTCCATTCTCCTCTCGGGATCTTGGGCATGCATGCACACGCGCCTGGCGTGAGTTTTAAGCCACCGGGTCTGGGACATGAACCATGGTCAACTACGTGGGAGTCCAGCGACATAGCCAGTACACTAACTGCTGGTTCCAAAATTAAATAATTAAAAAAAAAATAGGGACTAACAGGTAGCATGGTGGTTAAGGTGCTGGACACATGGGCAATCACAGTTTGACTTTTGGACCTGGTGGCTTGCTTTCTCACATTCTCTCTTTTTCTCTCTCTCTCTCTCTGTGTCTCTCTCTGGTAAAATTAAAAATAAATAAATAAATAAATAAATAAATAAATAAAACAAAAACTAATAAATAATTCTTTAGAAAAAGAAAAATAATATCCCATAGATTCTGAAAGTCTCACAGATCCCAAGGAGAATAAACAAAAGGTAAAACTAGATGGCAGAGTGCGCTGGTAGGACTTACAGCGGTATTTGAGTCCCGATGCTCAATCCAGCTCCATATCACAAGCTAGAACTTACTATGAGGACTGTGTTCACGTACAAGACTGCTGTATTATACTGTAGTTTGTGGTCATACTACATATTATATAACACCACAATTGAATGCAAAATTGAGTTTGGAAGGGGAAGATATTTTTTCTAGAAAAACTGATATGACTCCCTGTTGACTTAGAAATTGCCATTGACAGGGGGCTGGCTTGGTGGCACAGTGGTAATGAGCTGCTCAATGCTGGATCCATATAGAAGGTCATGGGGTCGATTCTCCGGTCAACCTGTATGCACCAGGTATGTGTGCCCATGGTCCTCACTGGCTGGGAAGCTGAGGGAGGGAGAGGAGGAGCAAAGAGAGAGGGGAGAAGGAAAAAAGGAGAGGGGAGGAGCAGATTACATTGAGACCCTGTTAAGGATGCTTGTCTCTCTCTCTCATTCTCATGAAATAAATAAAAGAACTTTAAAAAAAGAAAGAAAGAAAGAAAAGAAAGAAAGAAAGAAATTCCCATCTATGACAATGTTCTCTTCAGTGAAGATTTGGTTCCATAAACTCATATATCTAACTTTCTCGACTGAGTATTCTCATTGTGCTAACTTCTGACTGTATTTTCTTTTTTTTTTTTATTTGTTATAGGGTACATGCACTCACTGAAGAGAGATAGAGTACAAAGAGAAACAGATATAGAGGGAGAGAAAGCAAGAAATAATTCCTCCAGGGGAGATAGCCACACCTCAATCCCTTCTCCTCCATTCTTCTCTCAGGATCTTGGGTGCGTCCACACATGCCCAGCGTGGTTTCTTAAGCCACCAGGTCCAGGACTCCAACCATGCGGTCAGCCATGTGGAATCCAGCTGCCTTAACCACCGTGCCAT
Source organism: Tupaia belangeri chinensis (assembly GCF_000334495.1). Lineage (NCBI taxonomy): Eukaryota > Metazoa > Chordata > Mammalia > Scandentia > Tupaiidae > Tupaia > Tupaia belangeri. Next base: position 2,478,707 of record NW_006160183.1, on the reverse strand, counting down.
CTTCTGGCCCTCAACTGTATTATTTAGAGAACCAAACTCATCTAAATTATCCAGGTGATGTCCATGCCTGGTTTTTGTTATCATTCTTAACCTATGGCTGATGTGTATCAATACAGTAAGTTATGTTCACACCTATACTCACTACACTGCAATTACAGAATACAAAAGACAAAAAGAAAACCTCGAAAGTAGCCAGAGAGTAGAACCATCCTTTTTAAAGGAATGATTAATACAGTAGCAACTGCCTTCCCAGTAGCAACAATGGAAGCCAAAAGATAGTGGCAAAATATCTTCAAATTGCCCAAAGAAATTACCTAGCAACCCAAAAGTCTGTACTTAGGACAACCCCATTTGAATGCATTTTCAGACAAACTGATGTTTCTACCAACCTACTCTCACTAAGGAAAATGAAAAAGTTCTGCAAGATAAAATTCTACATTTCAAAAATTGTAGGATACTGCTAAAACAGTTCTTAGGGAGAAAATTTTAACTTTAACTGGTCATATTAGAAGTGAGGAAATAAACGCCAGTAACAAATGAGTCAAGCATCTGACTTAAGAAAATAGGTACAGCCAGGGATTAACTTCAGCCTAAATACTTGCCACAGTTCAAGATAACTGTCTCTGAAAGAACATTGCATCTGAGAGCACTTAAAGAGGTGGAAACAAGTAGAGGTGAAATTATTGAAGACCACACGTTAAAAATGACGCCGAATTTTCAGGTGCCCTGGGATTTGGGTTCTGAATGTTGGAGAGGCAAGGAGGACGCAGGAGAACCTGAAGTTGGAGAGTGCGGCCAGAGGCAGAACCAACTTCCTTTTGGTTCTGCCTGTGTCCTCCTTTCTTTGGGCCCTGGTGTCCCACTCTGCTAGAGCCAACAGAGGCCTGTGAGAATGGAGACAGAATGATCCAGAAAGAGCATCCCTTAAATGCAGAGTATAAGACTAAATGAGGCACAGTCCCTGATGGGTTAGATTTCCTCTATGAGGTCAGGGTCACACAGTAAGGGAACTCTCCTGTACTCTGGAAAATGTAGACCTCTGGACCTCTCTAAATAAATGGATAACTTTGCCATCTGCCTTGGGACAGAATCCACAAGTAGTTGGGAGCCCTCCTGACACGATTCACACAGAGCCTGGTAGCCAGAGTTGACAGGAACTCTCTATTTGTTTAACACCCATCCCCTGGGCACCTCAGTCTTGTGTCTGACACCGATTGGCTGTGTGATCTTGAAACAAATTGCAGCACTTCCCTGGGACTCCCAGTCTCAGTCTGGCTGATGTTGTGACTATAACTGAGCTGGAAATGTGCTTTGGTGGGAAGGTGTTATGAAATACAAGATGTGGATTGTCACCAAAGGGTAGGCTCCTTTGGGAGTCTTATAGAAAGCCCCGACTCTCCGCTGGCATCCTGCAAACATTCCTTCCTATCACAGCCAATAGTCTGATCCAACGGTGTGGGTAAGAAGTGAAATTAGAAAATTTAATTCTATGTGGGCTGAAATAATTCACATTTCTCTGAGTTTCTGAGCTGTTGTTGTTGATTTGCTAATTAAATTGCTTTTTTAACATTTTTGTGGAATGTTTGCTTTTTTTCTTTTTCACCATAAAATAAAGGATTTGGATTAGAGAATGATTCTTAGCCCCGACTTCAATTTAGTTCAGCTAGGAGACGTTAAAATGCACTGTTGCCTGGGTCCTTCCCAGGCTGGTCAGATCACAATCTCCAAGTGTGGGATCCTAGATCTAGCTTTCTTATTTATTTATTTATTTCTGGAGAGGTTTTTGCTATAGGGTGCGTGCACTCGCCAGAAATTCAGAGAGAGACAGAGAGACAGAAAGCAAGAAATTGCACCCTTAGGGAGGATGGCCACCCCAGATTCCCTTCTCCATTCTCCTTTCAGGATCCTGAGCATGCATGCACACGTGCCCAGCGTGAGTTTAAACCACTGGGTCTGGAACTCAAACTGTGGTTGACTACATGGGAATCCAGCAACGTAGCCATTACGCCCTCTGTTGGTTCCTTTTTTTTTTTTTTTTTTTGACAGTCTCACTGTGTCATGACACTCCTGCCTCAGCCTTCTGAGTAGTTGGGACTACAGGCATGTGACACTGTGCCTGGCTTTTATGGTGGGCCAGAAATCAAGCTCAGGCCTCCCACGTGACCTCAGCCTGCAGAGCACGTTCCATAAGCTTGCAGAGGAATTCCAGTGCACAGTGAGGGCTTGAGTCCCTAGACTGATGATGTCTGTGGTCCTTTCCAGGTCCCTGATCCTGGGACCCATGCATCTATAAGGCTGCAGCCTGTAGCTCCTTGGAATTCACCATAGACAGGTTGTGTGAATCACATATATTCTGAACACAATTCACTGACCGTGGCCAACACTGAGGGTCACTATTCCAGACTCCCTCAATTTCTATGAAACTGCCTTTCAGTACCCCAAATCAGTCTCGGCCCTGGCCTACAGAGCCATTCTGGTATGTTAGGGCAGAGGAAACCTAGTGCTAAACTAGTAAACCAATAACCGAACAGCTCCTCTGTACCCGGCATATACATACCTAAATGCTAAACCTCACTATCACCTTCCAAGACAGGATGGACAGGATGCATTATTTCCATATGAAAAGCAAATAAGAGGCTCAGAAAGATTAAGTAACTTGACTAAAGTGGTAGCTGGTAAGTTGGTGGGGCTGAGATTCAAGTTCAGGTTCTGGATCCAAACCCCACATTCCTTCCATTACATCCAATTGACCAAAGCTGGGGCCATGTTTTGGGCCAGGATAAGACGAAGGTTACCTAAGGCAGAACCACTAGGTTATTGGCTATTAGGGGGTCCCAAGAGAAGACCCTCAGTCCAGTGGTCTGCTTAGCTCCAGGCCTCCCTGTGTGGGAAGACGTTGCTCTCAACTAACACACATTAGGCTGCCAGCCTCAGTTTGTATTTTTACAGTCCACTAATTAGGCCATTTTAACTAATTTGTTTGCATTTTGTATGAGCAAGTTGGGCTTTTGGATTGACTAATGTAATTGCAGCTGGTTTCTGCCAAATACAAATTACTCAGTCTAGTGTGGGCTAGGGAGAAAAGCAAATATTTAATAGACATCAATACCGTTGTAGCTTTTTAGTGGAGCCTTTTTCTCCCCAATGGAAAGTTGAAATAATTTCTGCAGCATCTGATTGAACTTTCATGTTAGGGAATTACTTTTTAATCATTTTTTGAAAAAATTATGAGGCAAATGCTTTAGTGACTCGGTTGGGGTTTATCTCTGATCCATTTACCCCTAAGCTTGGGAAACTCCCGGGACTTTTCTATTTCCAGGCTGTCTCCCCACAATCCCTTTCTGCTTGAGCTACCCCAGTGACCACCAGCCGATCTGCCTGACCGAGTATCACAACTAGAAGGGGCCTAAGAGGTCATCTAGCCCAGTCGTTCTCGAAATTACCCCTGGACCAGCAGCATCAGCAACACCTGGGAACTTGTTAGAAAAAGAAATTCTCAGACCTACTGATTCAGAAACTCGGGGAGTGGGGCCCAGCAAATTGGCGAACTGTTTTGACAAGCCTTCCAGGTGATACTGATGCATGCTTAAAATTCGAGAACCATTGATCCAGTGCAACCACCTCGTTTTACAGAAGAAGAAACTGAGGCCAAGAAAGAACCTACACTTCTGGTCACAGCACTTTCCAAGTTTAGCACAGAGCTGGCTGTGGTAAGTACTCGAGAACTCTCTGTTGGATGAGAGAATAATAGAATAGGCCAGAAGGAAAAACAAAGTCTTAATTCTATTACACTTCACTTCATTGTTTCCTCTTGCTCTGGAGAAGGATAGAGAGATGACGGGGGAACAGTTTCTTGACTCTTGCTTTGTGAGAGAGAGAGTAATGGGGCTTGAAACATGGCATTCTGTGGCCCAAGTGTTGGAATAATGGCAGACCTACTCCCAGTGTCTTGCTTCCAAAACATGGGTGAGTCTGGTTCACCATCCCTAGACCAGCAGATCGACCAGGCCCATACACCACTGGGAATTATTTCTGCTCCTTTCATAGATCCTAACATGATCTAGGCAGAACCACAACCCCCTGTCTGGATATTTGATTCCCTAATCAATTACTTCAGCTCAGGGGCCAGCAGGTGGTGAGGTTAGGACACTGGACTCCCAATGGCCAACCATAGTTTGAGTCCTGGACCTGGCTGCTTGCTTTCTCACTTTCTCTATCTCTGGTGAGCATGCGAGTCCTGTAGCAAACTAAAATATTATTATTGTAAATAAATAAAATAAGTAATTCTTTTTAAACAATAACAAAATAACCTCAGCTCAGCTACTGAATGAGAATAAAGCTGAGATCCAATTCATGACCAAAGGAGTTTCTAAGCAGAAGACGCTAGGGAGGTGGGTGTTTCAGGTTAGATTACTGGATCCAGTGAAGAGAAAGAGAGAGAATGTTCTGCTCCTCAAAGCTTCCAACTGCAAGGTATGGAGGTCTGTTACCCGGATCTGAATGAAGTAAATACCCTTGTTCCAGGCCTGGCCTGCTGACCGTCTAGAAGTGAAAAGAAAGAGAAGGCAAATAGTTCTCATGAGTTTTCAAACAGACAAGGGACTCTCTTGGGGCATGAAGAACAGGCTTCCAGAGAAGGTTCCTGAGTCCTCACTCCTGTTAAATTCTTGTAAGAACTAAGCAATTAAAAGTATCAATTCATAAGGATTCAGCCTTTCTAAGAGTTTATGTCTTCCTTTTTTTTTTTTAAGGAAAAATTACTTAATTTTATTTATCATCATTTTTTTTAAAATTTGCTGCAGGACACATGTGCTCACCAGAGAGAGACAGAGAAGGAAAGAGAGAGGGGAGGGAAAATGAGAAAGCAAGTCACCTGGTCTGGGACTCGAACCGCAGTCGGCCATGTGAGAGTCCAGTGCCAGAAGCACCACACCACCTGCTGGCCCCAAAATGTATGTTCTTCTGACCTCAAGTTCACATGGCTTTCATGACAAACAGCTACCCAGTCCCTTGCCTCTTCTTGTCTATCTGCCTATAGAGCCCACAGAAGAATAGTATGATCTTTTCGATGCTCGTGGCATCTTCTTACCCTCTCTTGGGCACTCAATCCCTTCATAATTATTTCCACATTTCCCTGAGAACTCTCTTCAGGAAAGAACCTGGTAAGTGCGTTCACTTACAGGTAACAATGAATAGGAGCTACCACTTCCTCCCTTACAGAAGATGCAAACTTGCTCTTCATACCCTAGCGCTCACTATTAATTCCTGATTTGTGGACTGTACTCCATCTTGACCTGCAGTTATTGAGTCATCTGGGAACTCTGGTCCCTCCTGCCCACCTGCTGCAGTGATTTTCACACTTGAATCCCATTACATCTACTCATTCTTGCCAAGTCGGTCATTCACCGAAGTTCCAGCCTTCCAATCCATTTCCCTCACAAAACCATTTAGGCACATTGGAAATCAGCATAGCTCCTATCGCTTCAATAACTTCGATAACTTCCCTAAGCGCTTTCTCCTCTTCTCACACTGACCGAAGCCTATTCTCCCTGAGGACTATTCTTGCTGCCCTCTCAGAGGCTATTTTACATCCTGCATGCCCTAAACCAGTTGAGTCTGGATGTGAGGTGGAGCCATGTTTGTTCCCATACTAGATAACTCTACTACGAGACCACTCTCCTTTCTCCTCTCTCCTTCCACAGCACTGCCATCAAACAGTGTCCCCTGCTTCTCCTCCCTTCTTGCTGTCTTTTTAGGCAGTCCCTTCCCCTTCTCACTGAGGACCCTAGCCCCGACTCACTCCCTCTCCAGAGCATTGCTTGTCAGTTAGGGTTACTGTAGGTGGCCTCCCAGTGTCTTGGCGTCCCTGACTTCCTTACTTTTCTCAGCCTCCCACTCCTATGGCCCGACCCTGGACCCTACCATTTCCAGGAACCGTTCACCTCTAGAATCTGGATGTTGGGCACCCCACTCTCTGACCTCTGATCCTTCCAGTTCTCTTATTCTCCAAATGCTCTGTCCTCATCAAGACCTCCAGTTCATTCATTGACCCTTCTACCTCTTCCACTATCCAGCTTCCTCATTCCTTATCACTCCTCTCCAGTTTAGATTCCATGACTCTTTATTAGTCATCGTTCCCAGTACATTTAGGCCCATTGCTCCTCACTCCATCCATCGGAGTGGCCTGACCACACCCCAACCTTGATTAAACCCAGACACCTACCTACTTTGTACTTGCACCGGAGCTGCGGTGGTTCGACTGTGTCCCTCCAAAAGTTCATGTATTGGAACTTGGATGTATCGCAATGGTATTGAGAGGAAAATAGCTCCAATTATGGTGTTGAAAGATGGAGACTTTTTGAAATGATTAGGCATTGCTGAGGGGCCCCCATGATTGAATCCTGATGGCTTTATAACAAGAGAGGGAACAAGACAGAGACACAGACACGTCCTGCTCTGCTCAATTCACTAGTGAGAAGACCCTCACCAGATGCACCCTCTGGACCTTGGACCTCCAAACTATAAGCTGAATAAGCCTATATTTTTATAAATTACCCAGACTCAGGTGATCCGTTTTCATTTTATTTTAATTTTTCATGAGAGAGAGAGATAGAGAGACAGGCATCCTTAACAGGGTCTTGGTGTGCCGTGATCCTCTTGCCCCAGTCATCCAGTTAATTAGGATCTTGGGCACAAGCCCAGTATGTTTCAGGTCAAAAAGGGATCAGAATCCATGGTCAGCCTCATGGTTTTTAGTACTGCAGAACATCATGCCACTGCCCACAGTACAACAGCTGGGCCTCAGGCGATTTTGGTATTAGCAACAGAACAGGCTAGAACAGAAGCCAATGAACATTCATGGAGAATACAACATTATTGTGCTCACCGCTTTTGCTTAAAATTCATGACCACGATACTGCCCAGGCATCTTAATAAAATGTCCTCATATGTTCAGTTTCCCCACCCTCTGCAAATCCTCTTTTGTCCTTAAACTTTTATCACACTACCATTACCTCCACGCCCACCTTAAACTTGCAGCCTATGGCCTTTCTTCACACTTCATTAAGACAGAGCTGATAGGGCCAGTAGGTGGTGTGGTTTTTGTGGTGCTGGACCCCCATACGACCGACTGCAGTTTGAGTCCCAGACCTGGCAGCTTGCTTTCTCATTCTTTCTCTCTCTGTGTCTCTCTCTGGTAAGCACATGTGCCCTATAATAAATTGAAAATAATAATAATAGTAAAATTAATAAATAATTTTTGAGAGGTTTTTGCTATAGGGCGTGTGCACTCGCCGGAAAGACAGAGAGAGATGGAGAGATAGAAAGCGGGAAATCACCCCCCAGGGGGGATGGCCACACCACAATCCCTTCTCCATTCTCCTCTCAGAACCTTGGGCACGCATACACATGCACTCAGTGTAAGTTTAAGCTGGGACTCAAACAGCGGTCGACTACATGGGAGTCCAGCGACATTGCCATTAGCCAACTTCTGGTCCCATAAATAATTCTTAAAAAAGAAAAAAAGACAGAGCTAATAGAAGCAATTGGTAGGCCCTCATTTTCTACCTGCCTACATCATACTATACTCATACTGTGCCTTCCAACTTGTTCCAATGAATGAAACATCCCTGTTCTTTTTAAAAGCCATTCCTGGGACCAGCAGATAGAGTAATGGCATGTCACTGGACTCCCATGTGGTCAACTGTGGTTTGAGTCCTGACCTAGTGGCTTAAACTCATGCCCTGCGCATGTGCATGCATGCCCAAGATCCCAAGAGGAAAATGGAGGAGAAGGGTTTGCAGCGTGGCCATCCCACTGGGGGGGGGGGTGATTTCTCACTTCCATCTCTCTGTCTCTCTCTGTCTTTCTGGTGAGCACACACACCCTATAGCAAAAACCTCTCCAAAAACAAAACAAAACAACAACAACAAAAAAGCCATTCCTTTGCTTGGGCTCTAGAACATGTTGGCTGTCTACTGCTTGTGGATTGTGCCCCTGTAGTCCTGTCTCTGCACCTCTAAGCTCTAGTACCATCAGTTCCTCACCTTTATTGGGTCATTCTCCTCTATAATCTAACACAGAGATCCACAAACTTTCTCTGCAAAAGGCGTTATAGCAAGAAAAGCTACCACAGATGATATGCAAGTGAGCTGGTATGGCTGGGCTCCAATAAGACTGGCTTTACCACAAAAAGGGGGTATGGAGGAGCCAGAGGTGGTGTGGAGGGTAGGGCAGCTAGATGCCACATGGCCATGTTCATAGTCCAAGTCCCAGACTCGGCAGCTTGGAAATTATGCTGGGTGTGTTGAGTGTGTACCCAGGATCCAGAGAGGAGAATGGAGAAGAAAGAGTTATGACATGGACATCCCCAATGGGGATTTCTCTCCCTCTCTCTCTCTCTCTCTGGTGAACACACACATCCTATGGCAAGAACTTAAAAAACAAACAAAAAATGCCTTGTGGATTTGGCCCATGAGCCATTGTTTGCCTAACCAAAAATGATATGTAGCCTCTTACTGGTTAAGCAACTACTCTGTCAGGCACGTGATGATGGAAGTTCAGAGGCTGAGAGTCATGATGGTAGGCAGGGGCAGAAAAGAGAAAGTGAAATAGGAACCAATGGGGGTGGTCAGAGTGATGAAGAGCCTTGGAGAGGGAACCACAGGGGAGGGAGCCAGCTGGAGAGCCCTTGAGAAGCTGCTTGGCCTGAATCAGACTTGGAACCTAGGATCAGTGTGTGGGGAAAATTAAAGAAAAGGGAAATTTCCTGTAGAGCTCAGAAGGGACAGACCTGGCTGAGAAGGACCTGGAATTAGGATAAATAGATTCAGGCTAACTTACATGTCCCTTGTACTGAACCTACTCGGGCTCTGCCTATGTTCTCTGTCCCCATCATTCCCAAGTAATTACTCTGCACCCAGATTTCTCCTTTTTCTCAACTGTCTCAGGTTTGCTCAGTAAATACTGGCAAACCTACTACATAACCACAGCCAAGACAGCCACTGGCCAGAGCCAGCAGGTGGCATGGTGGTTAAGGTGTTGGACTCCCACATGGCTGACCATGCTTCAAGTCCCGGACCTGGCCGCTTCCTTTCTCACTTTCTCTCTCTCTCTCTCTCTCTCTCTCTCTCTCTCTGTGTGTGTGTGTGTGTTTGTGTGTGTGTGTGTGTGTCTGCCTTTCTCTGGCAAATGCATGTGTAGTATAGCAAACAATAATGATAAATAAAATTAAATAAATATTTTTTTTAGAAAAAGACAGCCACTGGCCACAAGGACCTTACCATCTAGTGACAAAGAGGGTGCAGAACATTGACTAAGTACTGCAGGATGCGAGGAGAAGAAAGGGGTTCCTGGAGGAGATGATGCCTGGGGGAGCTTGAAGGACAAAGGTGCAGAAAGAGAAGGAAAGGCACCAGAGATTTCCAAACAAGGACCAGTGCAAACAAAGGAGGTGTGCAGATGGCCAACCAGGGTGCTTTAGCCCTCTTGGCAACAGTGTCTTAGCCCTGGACACCACTGGAGGGGGACAAGAGACAGCAAGCCAGGTTCCACACATTGCACCATGGTTCCACCAAGCAGAGAACATATCCGATCGAAGGTACTTCAGCAGAGCATCCCTAACCTGTGGTCTGAAACGGTTAAATAAAAGGAAGAACATCTAGAATGTATGAGAATGTCTAAAAAGGCAACCTCATATTAATTATTATATGCAGGCTATAATTATGGACTAAAAGGAAGGCTGTTTTATTTGTCAGGTGAGAAAACTGGATGCCAGGCAGCCATACAGTTTTTTTGATTCTGAAAAGTGCTTCCCTCATCTTCACTTCTCACCCTTCCAGAGCATCTCCTAAACATGTACACACCTTTACACTAACATGCACAACACACACACACACACACACACACTACACTTTATCTCAGAGGACCCAGGAATCACAAATCTCATCTGGGGTCCAATCCCTAGTGCAAATATTGTGATCCTCAGGTAAGAGACAATAGCATTGCCATTAATTTGGGGGAAAAAAACTACTTTTTTTTTTTAAGAAAGATTGAAGGGGCCAGCAGGTGGCATGGTGGTTGAGGTGCTGGACTCACATGGCCAACCATGGTTCAAGTCCCGAACCTGGCAGCTTGCTTTCTCATGCTCCCTTTCTCTCTGTCTCTCTCTGGTCAAAATTGAAGACTAATGATAATAAATAAAATTAAATATAAATCTTAAAAAAAAGAAAGAATGGAAAAATTTAACAATAATGAATATAGGATATGGCTCTCTCCCTTTTGCCCATTGTTTCCAAAGCAGCTTACAGGCATGCACAGAACAGGTAAATAAAGACATAACCGTTTTCATTAATAGTAACCCTTATCAGGTGGTGCAGAGCTTAAGGAAGCTGGATCCCACATGGCCGACTTCACAGTTGAGTCCCAGATCCAGTGGCTTGAAAAACACACTGGGGGAGGGGCTGGCAGGTGGCGTGGTGGTTAAGGGCACTGGACTCACATGTGGCCGACCATGGTTCAAGTCTTGGACCTGGCGGCTTCCTTTCTCACTCTCTCTCTCTTGCTCTCGCCCTCGCTCTATTGCTCTCTGGTCAAAATTTTAATTAATTAATTAATTAATTAATAATGTTAAGTAAAAATTAATAATTATTTTTAAGAAAAACACTGGGAAACCACCAAATAGCACATTGGTTACATCACTGGACTCCCATGTAGTCAACTGCAGTTCAAGGCCCAGACCCAGCAGCTTGAAACTCATGCTGGTACATGAGTGTACGTGCCCAACGTCCCAAGAGGAAAATGGAGACGAAGGGATTGCAGCATGGCCATCCCCCTTGGGGTGGGGGGGTGATTTCTTGCTTTTTATCTCCCTGTCTCTCTGGCGAGTGCATGTATCCTATAGCAAAAAATCTCACAAAAGAAAAAAAGAAAAGAAAAGAAAGGAAGGAAGGAAGTCATGCCCAAAATCTCAAGAGAAGAATGGAGAAGATGATGCCGTGCATGGCCATTACCCCGAGGGGTGATTTCTCACTGTCTCTCTCTATCTCTGTCTCTCTGTCTCTGGCAAGCCCATGCTCCCTATTGCAAAAACTTAAAAAAATAAAATAAAATAAAGCCACCCCCACCCTGCTTTTGGTTGTTTAGTAGGTTTCAAAAATTATGACACAGTTTTCTCTTCCTCAGCTATCCAGTTTGATTGTCTACCCTACCCAAGGTACATGGACAGTAGGCAGGTCTTTTCTTCTGTGATGTCTGGGCCTGCTAAGATCAATCGCTCCAGGTGTACCAGGACCTGAGACAGTCTGACATCCACCCTACCCCCAGGTAGTTAACCTGGGATCCTCCATACCCTCTGCCCTTGCTGGCAGGTATTTAGCAAGGCTTGATTCTCCTCTGCCCTACCATGCCTGGCTGCCAGGAGTCCAATTGATTTGCCTTTTCTATCCTAACTAGGGTATGAGAAAAGGTGAAATTTTTAGTCAAATTCTGGCACAATTAAAAGATTTCAGAAATGGAGCCAGCAGGTAGCATGGTGGTTAAGGCTCTGCTCTCCCACATGGCTAACTATGGTGCAAGTCTTGGACCTGGCAGCTTGCTTTCTCATTTTCCCCCTCTTCCCCTCTCTCTCTGTTTCTCTCTCTGGTAAACACACATGCCCTGTAGCAAATTTTTTAAATAATAATGATAAATAAATAAAGTTAAATAAATAATTATTTTTAAAAAACATTTCAGAAAGATGGGGCCAGTCAGTGGCATAGTGGTTAAAGTCACTGGACTCTCACCTGGCCAACTGCAGTTCAAGTCCTGAACCTGGTGGATTGCTTTCTCACTTTCCCTCTCTCTCTCTCTCTCTCTCTCTCTCTGTCTGATCAAACTGGAAAATAATAATAATAAATGAATTTAAATAAAATAATTATTTAAAAAACATTTCAGGAAGAACTCAAAGCTAGAGAACAATAAACACATACACACAAAACAGTGGCACTTACAGATTTTAGATTGTTAGCACTGTTAGACTCTTAACTCTCTGTGTGACCAAAGACCTGAACTTGTGGGAGGGGTCCCAGAGGTCTGGGGGCCAGAGGGGACAATTACTCAACCCGAGAACCAAGAGACCAAACTGAAGGATAAGAAAAGCCAGAGATGATGGTTTAAAAAAGGGGGAAAAAAAAGGTAAAACAAAACAGAAGACCCTGGGAAGTATCCAAACCAAGGAGTCTAGAAGCAGATATTAAAATTAGAGCTCGGGGGCCAGCAGGTGTTGTGCTGGTTAAGGGCGCTGGACTCCTACATGGGTGACCATGGTTCGAGTCCCCGACCTGGCGGCTTGCTTTCACACTTTTCATCTCTCTCTCACTCTCTCTCTCTGGTAAAATTAAAATAAATAAATAAAGTTAAATAAAATAATTCTTTAAGAAAAAAAAGTTAGAACTTCTGTGGGACTCAGAGCCAAAACATCCCAACCTTAATATCTAGTCAGAGATGAACCTGGCTGTTACAAATGTAATGCCATTCTTTTCTTTTCTTTTTTTTCTTTTTTTTTTAAAGAGAGGTTTGCTTTTTTTTTTTTTTTTTTTTTTTTTTTTTTTTTTTTTAGGTGACACA
>NW_006160183.1:2451511-2466073 GCF_000334495.1 Tupaia belangeri chinensis | reverse complement strand
GGCACATGCGCTTGCCAGAGAGACAGAGAGAGACAGAGAGACAGAAAGTGAGAAATCACCCCCCAGGGGGGATGGCCACACCACAATCCTTTCTCCTCCATTCTCCTCTCGGGATCTTGGGCACACACGCACATGCACCCAGCGTAAGTTTTAAGCCACCGGGTCCAGGACTCGAACTGCGGTCGACTACATGGGAGTCCAGCGACATAGCCATTACGCTAACTGCTGATCCCATGCCATTCTTTTCTTTGGCATCAGGATATCCCCTTCCCAACTCATTTAACCTTCAAACATCGATTGGAGAATTAACGTTAGTTGATTACAGTGCTTTCATTGGGGTACACCACAGACACATGCAAATCAGCAAGTTCTCCCCTGAGTATGATGGCAGCTTAGTCCCTTTGGGCTGCTATAACAAAATACCACAGGCTAAGTGGCTTGTAAACCACTGACATTTATTTCCCACTGGTCTAGAGGCTGGGAAATCCAAGATGAGGATTCAACCACTGACTGATTCAGCGTCTGCTGAGGACATGTTTTCCAGATGGTGTCTCATGTGGTGGAAGGGGCAGCTCTCTAGGGCCTCTCCTATGAGACTCTACCCTCAGGACCTAACAGCCTGCCCCAGGCCTGGGGTCCTCTCTACACTCTGCCCTTGCTGGGCAGGCATTTAACAAGCATTGATACTCTGTCTGCCCTCTCAGGCCTGGCTGCAGGGGGTCTGACTGATTTCCCTTCTTTATCCTAACTGGGGTATGAAAAAAGGTGAAGTCTTTAGCAACCCATTGGGGATTAGGCTACAACATATGAATTTTGGGAGGACACAAACATTCAAAGCATAACAGGTAGGTGAGGGCTGGTTCCCCCTTGGATCACATTCTGGGGAATAGAGCCCACCTGTTCAAGGGTTAGTGAGTGCCTGTCGGCCACTCCCCTGAGAGCTGCATGACAGTGGCGACCAGACAGGCAGATGGGCCTTTTAGTGGTGATGGGAAACTCTCCGCCACCTGGTAGGATGGCCAGACATCCTGGAAAGGGATAGCAGGGTGACAGGGGAAAGGACCCTTCCAGCCCAACATCACAGATGCTTTCAATGACCTCATAATAGCCAATGTTTTCGGGGACAGGATTTACGATTCTGAATCAGGTTTTCAGGGAGGAAGAAGTCCTGGTGATTTTGAGTCTTAAAGGAAATGAATAAAACTGTTAGGGAGAAGGTTGAGTGAAGGAGTGGATTACAAGCTTGTGTGGGGGCCAGTAGGGTTTCACCCACTTAATTAGAGTAACAGATTGCTCATACCTGGCATATTTGCTGAGTAGAAAAGGAAGTAGCAAAAATGGAGTGAGAATAATAATAATAGTAGAGAATTAGCTGATATCAGATGTTTGCTCCTTGGTTTCTGCTTGCCCAGGTCTGACTGGTGTAGCTTATAATTAGTCTCTGCTTGCAGATGTGTGGTTCCAAAGACTTGTGGATTAAGGAGAAACTCTAGAATTTCTCAGTACCTGACAAGTTGTAACGTGAAAAGCTACACTTAGTCCATTAAAGATTTTTCACAGTGACATTTGAGTGCAGCTTGAGAAATATGCCACCTTGCCATTTATCATTTTCAGGGCACGGGTGTTGGAAAGGAGGTCGCTATGAAGAACAAAACAAAATGGATTGCATGTGTAGAGGTGAGCTGGCGAATACTGATAAATGTACTTCACTGAATGTCAGCAAATGTCACTTGAGAAGCCATTTGCAGCTACCATAACAGCCTCCCCAACCCAACAAAGAGTAGCAAAAACAGGCAAAATGAACTGGGCGTCTTGCTTCCGCATGAATAAGCAATCAGTCCTCTCAGAAGTTACACCAGAAAGTTGTTAAACTTGATAGAAGGAGCTTTTCAACCACGCTGACGCATACTAGAGATTGCTACAGAGGGCTGGAGACCTTCTGAGGACGTCAGCACTGAGGCTCAGGGCAGGACTTAATAACCCCTTCTATCCCAGGGAGATGTCTTTCGAACGTGAAGAGACCAGCTGTCTCTGAGAAATGCTTTCTAGGATGCTCTCTGGCCTAGCTTGAAGCTTTCGCAGCCCCACTCTCCATCCCTTGCTAACATCCTCCCTTGCCGTGTGTTCTAGGAGTGGTTGCAGATGTGGCCTGGGTGCCAGGGCCAGGGGATGTGGCTCACACATGCCATATCAAGAGAAGACCCCACAGAACCAGCCTGTAGTCAAGTCTGGAGTCTCTCACTCAAGAAATGAATTTTCAGCGCGTCCCCTGGTGAACTGGGAAACCTGAGTAACGGGCTCAGCTTCTGTTTCCTTCTTGGTAACCTTGGCCAAAACTTTACTATGTGCGAATTAGGACTTCTAGAAGTCAGGGCCGAGTTTTCTTCCAAATTCAGCTTGTGCTGAAATGTTCCTCCCTTCCTCCTCAGCTTGGTGAGTCTCCATAATTTGCTGCCGAGAAGTAAATGGGAAAGACGATCAGATTCTCAGAAAAGCTCTCCAGGGAAATGTGAGACTAATTAAAACAAAATTCCAGCCCTCTTCATTTTCTAATCTCTAGGGGCTCCTCCTCCTCCTCCTCAACACACACACACAAGGTCACCTAATACTTCTTTTCTCCTTTATACCAGGAGACTTACAGAGTGGCCTGCGTTCGGCTGACCTTGTGAATGCGCCATACACATGCACATGCGCGTGCACACGCGCGCACGCACATTGCCCGCACAAATTGAGGTCAGTTCAGCTTTCACTGGAGCAATGCTGTGGCATAGGGCTCCCGTACAAGAAGCCCTTTGTTGAACGTCCATCCCAGACTCTGTCCCTGAATGTGCTAATGGATAGACTTCCCTTTTCACACTGCCCCACCATATGTTTAGCCTGCGTACGTTGGAATTGAACACATTTTACAACCAGGAAAAGATGGGCTCTTGGGAAAGCAAGCTTCCCTCAGATGAACCCAGAAGGAAGGGGCATGGAGGAGGGGTAGAGGCTGGCTCCTCTTCATCCCCAGTCATTGCAGAGTCCTTCATAATTCTTGTGTTTCCTCCTTTTGAATTACGGGCTTCCCGTGGAAGGACCTTTACTTGGGTCTCGGGAACTCAAAAGACATCTGTTTATTATTGAAATTGAATTGCCCTCAACTTGTTGACTTTCATGCTTAGTTTAGGAAGAAACAGTGGCTTGTTTAAGAAAAAAAGAAAAAGAAGATGATGATGAAAGCCAGATCTCTGGATCAGAGGTGGACGGGAGGGCAGAGTGGAGGAGAGTCTGCAGGGAGAACTGGGATGTGGACTGTCCTGCTTTTCAGAAATACACGTGCATCCGTACTACAGCCTGGCACCATTTCATCAGCTAAAGCTGTTTTCTGAAAAGCAAACCTCTGCTGTGTCCCAATAGGGATTGCATGTCCCAGAGATGGAACACCCTACTAAAACATGAACACATTCTAAGCAAAAGACAATAGAGACAATGTAGACTTCTCATCTTTCCAGCATTCTTTATTTTTCTGGGTGCTGTGATTTTTAAATTTCTGTCTTACAGCTCAAACTAATAAGGAAAAAAATTGTTTGTAAGAGATTCATATCACCCCAATCCTGCAATTGCCAGAGGCCAGAGCTATGTAGAAACTTACCTTTCTATTGCTTTGGATTTTAAAAACAAAAATAAAAGCCTCGTTTCATAGGCAAGAATAGCCAATATTGCTCCATCTCTCAGATGAGAAAACGCAAAGCCTGTTCGGGTGAGCTACTTTATCAACCCATTAATTAGTGACAGTACCTGGTCCCCTGTTTCCAATTCAGAGGCCACTTTCAGTGGACTCTTCTCTGTGCATAAGAACCTAACAACCCCCCCCTTCAACCATTTTGCATTTTGAGATGTCTCCCAAAAATATTACATTGGTGTCATAAGAGAGAGTTAGATACAAAACTCCTTAGAATTGCAGTAATCCTCTTATTCTTGCAAGAACGTAAACAGGACATCAATACAGGGAATGCTTGCTTGCCCATCCAGATGTCCCCTGTGAAGCACCTTCAACCACTGCATGGTTCCAACAATGTCATTTTTCCAGCTTCATCAGCAACCTCAAACTGAGCTCCATTGGTCTTGAAGGAAGAAAGGATATAACATTAATATGGGAGAGAAACAAGCAAATTTCAGATCAACACAGCAGGCAGGCAACCCTAAGAAAAACATTCAGAGGAATTTATTATCAGGCTTCTGAATAATGTCATTCATTCATTTAAATAAGCACTTTTATTTGCCTACCTGATATATATTTTAACTGGACCGATGTTGTTTACATCATACTCACCTTTTAGAATCATACTCAACCTTTACAGCTCAGTTCAAAACCCACCTCTTCCAGGCAGCCTTCTGAGATTTCTCCCATGCTTCCTTCCTGCATGGTCCCAGCCTCATAGAACAGCACTGTTCAGTGCTATCCAGAACTGTGTAGTCCTCTCTCCAACAAGATAAGATCAGCTCCCTTATCTTATCTTTACATCACTGAGATGGTCTCCCCTAATCTGCTCTTTGAAATGGGATTTAAAGCAAGGGAAAGCTGGGTTATCTCTCATACATATTGAGATTTAAACCACTTGGGCTCAAATATACAGGAAATAGCCTTCTTCTCCTTGGCTATTGGTAGTGTCTGTACTCAGCATACAATGCACAGGAGAGATGCAAGTGAGAGAGAAGCGGGTGAGTGGCCCGTCTGGATTATTTGGGCATACCCTGTAGTAGAGGAAAAAATCAGTCTAGTTAATGTGGGGTAAGGGGACCTGGATTATCCAAATAATCATGTAGAATCAGCCTTCACTGGCAAGAGTCAACCCTCTGTGATCCACTTAGGTTTAAAAGCCATTTTCCCTAATTCTGTGTCAAATGTGCTTTAGAGACTTGGGAGTTGATACTTCATCCAGATATAATGGGATAGAAATGGAGAGAGTTCACATTTTTTTCTTTTCTAGAGTGGCCAGCATTGAGGCACCCAAGCTTCTTAATATGGTGACCTTTGCTATTTCCCAGCAGGAAATGTTGGGTGTAGGCATTGCTATGCTCTGCCTCCTCTGTCTCTTCATAGGTAGCCACAGGAGAAAGTGGGCCTGCCCCTATCAGCACCACACAGCCAATTTCACTATTGACATGAAGTCTGCAAATGTTATTGGCAACTTTAATGGAGAGATTTTCTTTTTTAAAGCAAAGTTTCAGGAATTTCCTTTGTTCCTTCTGATGCCTGTTATTTTCTTTTTTAAGACTTATTTTATTGAACTTTATTTTAATTAATTAATTTGACGAGAGAGAGAGAGAGAGAGAGAGAGAGAAAGAAAGAGAGAGAGGAGGAAAGTGAGAAAACAAGCCACCACGTCCGATACTCGAACCGTGGTCAGCCATGCGAGAGTCCAGCGCCCTTAACCACCACACCACCTGCCGGCCCCTGATACCTGTTATTTTCATATGGGCCTTTCAGAAAAGCACCTTTACCCATAATTTTCAATCTTTTTAATGCAGAGTCTCCCAAGCAGGCAGAATTCACCATGATGGAGCCAAGTGTCAAACGGAAAAAACTGCGCTTCTTGTTGCTTGATAAATGCACAGTTTAACAAGCTCATATAACTATTTTATTTCCTCAAATAAAAAACTCACCTAACATACTTAAAAATAACCCCTTTTTGTCACCTCAAATGTTCATTTCATTTCCTGTTAAATTTATTTCCCTGCCCAATGGGAAAAGGGGAGCCGCCTCAATTTCTAAAAGAAAATGATCTTTAGAGTTTCTGAAAGTAAGAATGGTTGAAAAGTTTTTCCCCCTTCTCAAATAGGCATTCAGAAAAATATATTTATATATTTATTTTCTTCTGGTCTGAAAGCAGAACTGCCACTTCTGCTGAAAGGAAAAGGTTTTTGAAATGACACAATTCTATATGTGCGTGTTAATTCGCATGTATTCACTGTAGCCGTGGGATTTCCTATTTGGGAATCCGCTTTGGGAGAAGTATCTCGGTCTTGGGAGCATTTAATGAAATTTTAATATCCAAACAAAAGTAGTATTACCACTGTTACCTACTCCTTCCCCCAGAGGAAAAACAATTAATAATTTGCATATACTCATGACAAATTAAAGACAAAGAGCCCCTCACAGGCAGCGGCTAGAACGAAACCTTCTGCAAGCTACCAGGTTCCAGCCCTCACTTTTCTGGCTTCCAAATGAATACCATTAAACTGCATAACAAAAAGTAGAGGTTCTGGGCCTTCGGACCCATTCCCACTGGGATAGTGTTTCCCCAATCAGAAACATCTCCCAATCGCATCCTGATCTTCTAGGCAAAAAAAGAACTTATAGTTCCAAGGGAAAAAAATTCGTATATACTTTGCCCTTTTTATTTTAATGGCCAAACATTGTAATGCTAGCTAAATAGAAATTCTTGTCTGCTAATAGGTTCCTTTAGTTTGTAATAAATAGGAATGCTAATGACTAAAATTTGGTATTTGGTATGCATTAGCTTTTGTGAGCTTTTCTTTACAGTCCTCATTGACATGCAATATGGCAAGCTTCCTTTGAAACATATTTATAAAATAACTACAGTATAATTAAACCAACAAAGCCATCTTTTAAGTAAGCTTAATAGCTCAGGTTTTTTTTTTCACCTCGGTAAAAATTTATTTTAAAAAGAAAAATAGTTATGCCTCAGTCCCACTGTATATTTTATTCTGTGTATCTAATATTTCCTTTGCATCTACAATCTATGCATATCTAATTCTTTTTGACAACTGTGATTATTAATAAAGTGCTCGTGAAAGATATGCTTCATAGCTTCTTCAACAAGAATAATGTTTTTTTGTTAATGGAAATTGTAACATATCTTGACAGATACAATATATAAGATGTGCTTTTTTCCCTTAATTGTTAATATTGCTTTGCTGAATACACAAGGAGCAGATCAACAGATATGGCAGGTAATAATCAGAGTGGGTACTATGTTATACAATGTAACTAAAAATATTTTAATAATATAAAAGGAATAGATAAATAAAAGCAATTATATTTAATTTTGCTTTCGGCATGCCAACAGTTTTTGGCTGTTGCCGCCGTTGCCTCCGTGTTTGAAAGAGGAGGAAGCCCGGAGCGCAGAGTGATCGTGCAGGGGCGGCTCTGCCTTCTTGCGGCCGAAGAGTCCAACAAGAAGCCGCCCTTTCTCTGCTCGCCGCTGCTTCAGCGTCCCAGGCGCTTAGGGCCCGGCTGAACGCCAATTCTGGAAACGCAGTGGCTCAGACTCACCGCTTTCCGCGGTTTTGCAAACTGTTTTCCTGCGCGGCGCTCGCGGCTCCGGGCTCCGGAAACTCCGTCCTCTCCGCCCAGGGGCTGCCTCGCCCCTAACCCACCACCCGCGCGCCGAATAAACACAGTTGACATCACAGTTATAATCTTTATTTAAAACTGTTTCCAAGGTTACAAATTACCGTGCCTCGTAAGCAACAGGTTCCTCCGAAGCGGTATCATTACAGATTAACTGTAATGTGTAGGATTAGAATAAAAGCGTAAGGGATTAGGTAAAGGGGGCGACGCTCGAGAAATAACGCCCGAGCGCATCTCGCCTGCGAGGCGGCTAGGCGAGACTGCGAAGATGCGGGCTGTTAGGGCGCAGCCGAGCTGGACCCGGTTTCTCGGCTCCCTGCCCCATCCAGGGAGCCGTCTGGGGCCGCCCCGCCCCGGAAGGGCCTAAGCGCCAGCGGTTTGGGGCAAGGTCTCCTGGGCGCCAGAGATGAGGCCCCGGGCCCCGGGGCTGGGGAAGGCGGAGGGCTGCCAGGCTGCGGAGGCAGAAGGCGCCGGCAGGCCTGAGACCCGCCTGGGAGCGGCGGGCAGCGCGGCGCGGGAGACCGGGGTCCACCGCGGTGCAAAGCGCCGGGAACGCAGAGCGGGGGACCGCACTCCCACTTGGGTCACCGGGTTGATCTTCGTGCCTGACACCGCATTCTAGGCCCTAGGCCCGGTCCTGATGCGGTCCCTCATGGCGTCCTCCAAGTCCTCGCACCGTCATCCCTGTCCTTGCGCAGTTGGGGCTGGGGACCAGGGGCCGCCGGGGGGGGGGCCCGGGGCCCCGCCGACAGCGGGTGGCAGCGGCGCAGGCCGCCTGCACCCTTCCTAGTCCCGGACTCGTGCCCTCGCCGCCCGCCGAGGCCATACACCCTACTGGGCCGCCCTTCTCGTTCGGCCATCCCCTGTCCCAGTCGCTCCTGGAAGGCTCCAGAGCGCCTTGTCCCCTCACAACGCTTCCCGCGGGGCCAGACTTGGCCGCGCTGGCCCCTGCTGGACTCGGGCCTGGCCTGGGCCGCCGCCTGCGGCCGCTGAGCAACCCCAAGGGCAGTGTGCAGGGCAGTGTGCGTGCCGGGGTGGAGGGCGCGGGCTGGAAAAACAAACAGGGCCCTGGCGGAGGCTTGGGGTGGGGGCCCGGGGGGGGCTGGAAGGAAGTGCTCCGTGTGGCAGGAGCGCCAAACAAAGCCCTCTCGGGAGCCCGGTCACCCCGCGGTGACCCTGGGCCCGCCCCGCTGAGCCCCCCGGGGCGCCCGGGCCTGCCTTGGGAGCAGGCCGCACCGCTCGGAGGGCGCACGCCAGGCTTGCAGGGGGCTCCGGACCGCCGCCCGGGCTCTCCTCGGTCCCCCAGGCCGAGCCCGCAGCAAGAAGGTTCGAGGGCCAGCGTGGCCAGCGATTAAGCCTCACCCCGCCAGGGAGCCAACAGAGCGAGGCCTAGGGAAGACTCCACGCTGGTGTCCTCCACCAGGAGACCCGGCGACTATGGAGTGCGCGGGAGCCACAGCCCTGCCCGCAGCCTGGGAGGGGCCGAGCGGGCTCCCAAATGGACGCAAGTGGGCAACCAACTTCTCTGCCACTCCTGCTCGGAGAGAAGGGCCCTGGCTGAGGAGGAGGCGGGAGGGGACTGTTGCAAACAGCTGTTCCTCATACATATTTCATTACACAATCAGATAATGCGTCCCACCACCTTCTCAATTATTCACAGATAAACATTTTCAAGACGTTTTGACATCTGTCTTAGTGCCTGCTATTAATTTAGTAATCACTGTAGTTAAAAATGTATGGGGGTTTTGCCGTAGGAGCGCCTCCTCTCCGGCGCGCGGGCCCAGTGTAGGGCTGCGGCTGGGAGCCAGGGGCCTCCGGGAGTGAAGACACCTTCGGAGGTGAGATGGCCTCTCTAGCGCGTTGACACTGTTGATGAAAGGGATTAAAAGGGTATCTGGTTATTTTAATTTATCCGTGAAGATGATGACTGTCCCCTCCCCCGCTGACATATCCCCCTCACTTTCCGATCCCAGCCCTGGACTAGAAACAACAGTCAACCCTTTGCCTGGGGTAGCAGAAATGGTTAGCTTCATCTAGGAGACGGGTTTTCTGCTGAGTTAGATGCAAGCAACCCCAATTGGCTTATTTGGGTCCAAAAGAGGCACAGAGAGAACGCTGAGAATTTCTCTCTCTCTCTCTCTCTCTCACACACACACACACACACACACACATACACAAATACGAAGAGCCCCACTCAAAAATACTGTGAGCCCTGTGGCCTGGCAGAGGGGACAAGGGCATTTGGAAAAGGGAGAAAAATAAATTCACTCCAGTGACTGTACATGGAGCATTTGGGGCGATGAGGAAATGAGTTGCTTTTCTGCTTGAGTGACAAATGTTGCAGCAGGCAAAGCTATGTATACGCCAACAGTTTTTAAAATCAGATTTCAAAGACTCTTGCAGAAATGGAAAGTAACAGCAAACGTTTCCAACTCGAAAATGCTGTTATGACCAGAAAGGCTTTAGATAAACTACCCAAAGAGGAAGAAGAGACACAAAGGTAAATGAGTTTGCTTCTTTGTGTTCTGAATCTCAGTTACAAGGGAATGAAAGTTACACTTGGTGTTTCGGAGTGATGCCTTCCTATTTATCTCTTTCTGTCAAAATCTCTTTCCGAGGTGAATTTGTAAGTGGGCTCTCGTTTGAGAATAAGGAAAACGAATCTGGGGAAGGAAAAAATGGCCTTGGAAGACCCTGTCCTTCCAATGAAGATTAAGTGACTCTAAAGTGATTTTCACTCTTTATTGTTCAAAACATCCAAGAACAAAATATTGCTAAAATTGCCATGAATTCAGAGTAACTCAAAAAAGAAAGGGACACAGTACAGTGTTTGCCCCCCCAAACCGAAGAAATTCTTCCCTGCTCACACCCCCAGGCCCCCTCTGTTTCTAGGGCAACTACATCTGCTGAAACTTGTCCTCCTGCAGTGTTTTCCGGGTGGCTCATTTCTTCTTCACAAAATGGACCCTCCTCTGCCCCTTGGAGGGTGGTCATCCAACTTGCTGGCCCAGAAAGTCTTTTTTTTTCTTCCTTTTTTGTCTAAATGAATCTTCCTGGACTTACCCTCTACTTTCAGATGAGACAGAGAGGCTCAGAAAATGTGCTCAAAGAGAGAAAGTTGGGAAGTGAGGTGAAGTGGAAGGGAGGGCACCGATGCTCCCAGCGTGCCTGCTCTTCTACACAAAACCTCGTGGTAGCCACTCTCCGGGAACGTTCAGCCGCACTGGACAGGCAAATGGAGCTGACACTGAAGTAAGCCTGTACGCTGGCTCAGGTCTTGGTGGTGAGTCATGCTAGGAATCCCTTTCTGCAACCCCCTCAGCTGGGTGGGGGCCATGAGCTCTGCCTGGGTTGGGGAGCAGCAGGTGAGAACTGCCCAAAGTTACAAAGAAAAGTGGTTTAACAAGCTAAATCATTCCGTTTGCTCTAGAGTGCTCTTTTGCAAACTTACTTGATGTACAGGAGATTGAAATGCAAGTAGGCACTGGAGGGCAGGCATGAAACTGAGCTAAGGGTTCTATTTAACCACTAAATTTAGAAGATGAGTGAAAGGGGCAAAATAAGGGTCTCCCTGCTTTTTGGACCCTTTTGAGCTGGAAGTTCCCCTTATGAATTAGGGATCCCTGGCCAGTGAGTGAGAATGTTTATGCTACAACCAAATCCTCCTTCGGAAAGCAATCTCAGGCTAAAAATAATAAACAAGCAAGCAAATAAAAATAATCCCTGTCAAAATGAATCCTTCCTGGGTTGCTCTTATCTCAGTGTCCCTAGCAGAGTAGAGAGGAAGGCGAAAACATTGGCTTAGGGGTGTCAAGGAGTTGCTTCTTTCTAGTTACCAGGACTTGACCTAAAACCTTTCACCCAGTCGGCTCAACAAAGTTTGTCTCTGCAGCCAACGTCTGTCTAGCAGGAAGCCCCTGGCCTTGCCGCCTGCATCCTTCTTTGGCCTGCTCTCCCTGTGTGCAGCTTCCTTTACATCGGCCTGTGTGGCTGAGGTCAGTCCCTTGCTGGCACTGTGGCTTTTGTCTGCATCTGAGCAACTGGGTGTGTCTAAGCCCAGCTGTTCGCGTTTCTTTCACTGTCCCAGGTGTATTTGGGCACAGAGGACTCCTTGAACTTGCGCTCAGCCTTGCGGGAGCCCCTAGGTTTGTGCGATACAAGGAGAGGTGTGCAAGTGCACACAGAGGGCTTTGGGTGAGGTGGGAAACTGTTAAGTATTCCAGGAGCCAAGGCCCTTTAGGCCTCCTTTAAACTTTCATCTGCCTAGTTTCTGAACCGGTCAGGAAATGGGGGGAGACCTTCTTGAAGGATTCTGAACCCCATATCCATCAAGAAGAGTGAGACCAGACCCTAATCTCTCCTGGTGGATGGTGAATAGGGAGGGACTGAGGTTGCAGATCACCTGCTGGTTGGAGACAAAATTCCCTACCCGTCCAGGCCACCTGGGAGACAATAACCCCTACCCCATCCGGGCTACCAAGTGGTCAAATGCCCCTTGGAGCTCTGAGAGGGCCGAGGACCCAAGAGTGGAAGTCCTGGGTCCTCACAGTGAGTAATATGTGCGCTTTGAGGGCAAAATTATCCTTGGCTTCCCGGAACCGCTGTATTTGTAACTGGGAACTGGCCTGGGCCCGCCCCCTTGGCCCCTCCTCCAGACCTCCTCCCTCCTCACCACGAGGCGGTGGCTCGGTGGCTCTTCGGGCTGCCAGGGCTCCAGTCTTGGCCACCCACAAGCACCTTCAGGCCGCAGCATCCTTCGAGGTCCTGGACTGGTCTAGGGGCCTGGATTGTGGAGGAAAGGACCTAAAAAGAGTGCACAGGACTCTCCTTGGGCAGTCCTGCAGCGTGTTCCTCCACCGGAATCCACCTTGCCAGGCGCGCACCTCGTCTCAAAGGCCGGCGGGCGTGAGGATAAGACGCGTGTGCACGTGCTCACGTGTGTCTAGAAGCGGTCCCTTGTGCCTTCCTGGAATCTTGTAGATGTGTTTTTCTCGTGAGTGTGAGAGAAAAAGATGCGGACTTGCGGCTAACTTCAGGTCAGTCTGTTCATAAAGGATGAATGTCAGTCCGACTGGGTTGGCGAGCCTCTCCTGCGCATCCACAGTGAAGGTCTCTTCCCCTCCCCCTTCCAGCCTACCTGGTGGGTCAAAAGGCCAAGGCCGGGTCCTTGAGGCCTAGAAGGCTGAAGTCCTAGATGTGTTCTCCCTTGCTCTTACCATAAGACCCAAACTAGCCTGATACCCACTCAGGGTCAGGCTGGAAAACTGATGTGGAGAGGCAGGTGGGGGGAGCTACCCCCACATCCAATGCAGAATAAAGTCCCCACCTCAGAGCATCCGACCTGCCACCCTGGCATCTCACTGCAGACTCAGTCTGGGATCCGTACTGGTGGTGGCAGGGAGGGAGGGATGGTTAGAGTTGGGTTGGTACTGGATGGAGGAAAAGATAAGAAGAGGAAGAAATGAGCCTGGCTGGAGTTGTGGAGATGGTTGAGGATGGAGTGGAGATGGAGTTGGGGCTGCTTCGGAGAGTGCCAGCTTGTCACCCAGCTATGGGGAGGTGCATTTCGTATTGCCATTGCCCCCCGGGGGGGGGATGAAGCTAATGATGTAGTAATTTAGGAGAGAGTGAGGGGCCGGGCAAATGGAGGGAGGGGAGAGGACGGGGGAGCTTGCGCCCCAGGAGCGAAGCAAACAGCTGTGGAGGCGCTGCCCAGGGCTCAAGCTTCCGAACAGGTTAGCTAGACTGGGATCCACCCGGTAATTCACAGGAGGGGGGGAGACAGAGGGAGAGGGGGAGAGAGCCTCACTAGAGGACAGAGGGAGGGAGGGCGAGAGAGATAGGAGCGAGAGAGCGAGCGCACCGCGGTTTAAAAGGAGAGACTTACACTTCCTAATGAATATTTATCCGCCGCTGCTTCCTGCTCCCGGTTTCCCTTACCTTTCTGCAGGTAAGTTCCTCCCTGTGCCCCAAACCTGGAAGCCCTCCCAGCTCCCGCAGTCTGGGAGCCGGTGCAGGGCTGGGAGGGCTCTGGTCTGGTGGCTGGGAGAGGGGAGCCGCAGTGCTCTGCGCTGGGCGTTGGTTGCCGGGGTGTGCGACCCTGCACGGCCAAGAACCGCATGCGTGGGCTACCTGAGTGGAATGGGTGTGAGTACGCGTGGAAGAGTGAGTGTATGCGCGTGAGAAAAGCTGTGCGCTGCGGGCGCAGGCGCCTGTTTGTGGCGTGCTATGGGGACAATTTCTGACTTTTCACTCACTCGGACACCCTGGATTTCGCGCCTTCGCTCCCCTCGTTCCCTCTTGTTCCCTCCACCGTCTTCGCTGTTACCCTTGCCCGTACCCCTGGCTGCCCAGACGCTTTTCCTCCGGCCATTGTAGGGCTTGCCCGGCTTCCCCCCGGCCAGATCCCGGATCTCTTATAAAAGAGGATGAATAGCCCAGTTTCTTCTGTAAACCCCCACACAAAGGCCGCCCGGCCTTCGGGTCCCCAGCCCCCCTTCCTGCTGGCTTCGCCCTTAAGGTGCTGCGGCGCGCTCTCCGTCCCCCTCTAGAGTTCCGCGGCCCAGGCAAGCAGTTGAGAGTGATTGGGACCCGGAGATTATGGGTGGAACTTCGCGGGGGACGTTCGTCACCCTTTGTGGTCTAGAACCCTGAGCTTGGAGAACCCCAGGATGAGGGAGCCTCTCCCACTCCCCTCCCCGCCCTCCGCCCCATTTCCGCCCACGCCTGCGGGAGAAGCACCGGGAACTCAAGCTCCACCAGGGGGAAAGGGAGGGAGAAGGAAGGGGATGGGGAGGGGCTGAGATGGAACCACAGTCTTTAAACCGACTTACCCGGCCACCTGTTGAGAATCCAGTTGGGGTTGGCTGGCTCCGGAGCTGCGTGAGGTGGGCACACAAAACCAAAAGGCGAAGTTGGAAAAGAAAAATCTTTCTCTGATCATGCCAGACACGGCCCGTCAGGCTCGAAGCCCTGAGCTAGCCTCCGTGAGCGGTAGAGAGAGGCAAGAGCGACTTTCCAATGTCCCCGCCGCCCCAGGGCTCCCGTCATCCCACGCCTCCCCGACTGGAAGGTTGGGGACTCAGAGCCCGCGGACTCGGCAGGCCGGGCCCAGCACCTGCGGCTCGGCTTAAGCCAGGGCAGGCTTTCTAAACCCTGCCCAGAAGTCAAGAGCAGCGGGGCCGCCGCGCCCCGCGGCCGCTCAT
>NW_006160183.1:2447180-2451397 GCF_000334495.1 Tupaia belangeri chinensis | reverse complement strand
CCGACGCCTGAGATCCCTGCTGCCCCGACGGTTGCCCGCGGACTCCCAGCCCCCTCCCCTTGCCTCCTCCCTCGAGCAGCCTGTGGGCCTGGCCTCGGGGCCACAGGGCTGAGTTCTACCCTCCGCCTCTGGTCCCTTTTTCTCCAATAGCGCCCACCCCTCGCTTCCCCGCCCCTACTATTGCCCCTTGGTTGGATCATGGCCTGGGTATGGCCTTTGCCCAGTTCACAGATGATCCCTAAAGATTGTCAGTTTGGGTTTGAACTAGTGTGGGACAGAAAGCCGGACAGGGCATGCTGATGGAGCGAGAGGAAGAAGAGGAGCAGACCAGATGGGCTTAGAGGGCTCTGCTATCTCAGGGCCCACCTGGCCCTATCTGACTCCTTCCTAGAGACAGCTGCCTGGGATGGGATCCTGAGGTCACCAACCTAACCAGGTCCATGATATGTCTGAGGCACCATGGGCATGGGGAGGAGGACCCCCAGAAGGCTCTAGTGTAAACCCAGAGCAGCCTGTTTCTCACGCCCAGTGCACTAATCCCACAAACATAACCTTTAAGGACCCAAGAGCTGGGTGTGCAAGGACGGAGTGAGGGGGGACCTTGAATTAATAACATTGTTCAGGGAAAAGTGCATCAGAGGAAAGGGGATTTAGAGAGAAGAAAAGTCTCCTCTCTATAAGGCTGAAGTACAAATAGGTCTTTTATATTTACTGACCAACCATGTTACCTACCCCAAGAAAAGAGGAAAGTGGGAAGTAGGTGGTTGCTTTGATTCCCTTTCCTGCCAGGGCACTCACTCCTTCACTCTCCTTCAGGTCTATATTGGGCACCATCTCTGCCCCTGAACCGAGTGGTCCTGCCCAGGACACTCACACCCCCTAGAACTAGAAACAAGATTAAAGAAAGACTGGAGAAGGGATGATGGAGGGTGGGAGGCTGGATGAGATTAGCTGTGATAACCTGCCGTCCCTACTGCCAAGGACCATAGCAGCTGACTGTATTTGGGTTCTGTGGATGGTGGGGGGCAGTGATGACTTGGGGAGCTGAGCCTGCCTACCCTTTCTGAAATCTAGCTCTAGCACACCAATTCTGCCTGTCAGAAGAGGTTTAGTGGGAAGACATGTGGACTTCCTGGTCAGTGAAGGCCAGAGAAATTAGGGAGGAAGGAGGATAGAAAGCTGACACTCCCCTGGGTAGCTGTTCTCTACAACCCCAACATTAGGCCAGATGCACCTTTAAGGCACTGGGGTGACTAATTGATTTGCAATTGGTCCTGTTGGGAGAAGTTGGCAGTGTACACCCTGGGTTAGGCCTCCTGCAAAAGCCACACTGATCCCTAAAGATTGTCAGTTTGGGTTTGAACTAGTGTGGGACAGAAAGCCGGACAGGGCATGCTGATGGAGCGAGAGGAAGAAGAGGAGCAGACCAGATGGGCTTAGAGGGCTCTGCTATCTCAGGGCCCACCTGGCCCTATCTGACTCCTTCCTAGAGACAGCTGCCTGGGATGGGATCCTGAGGTCACCAACCTAACCAGGTCCATGATATGTCTGAGGCACCATGGGCATGGGGAGGAGGACCCCCAGAAGGCTCTAGTGTAAACCCAGAGCAGCCTGTTTCTCACGCCCAGTGCACTAATCCCACAAACATAACCTTTAAGGACCCAAGAGCTGGGTGTGCAAGGACGGAGTGAGGGGGGACCTTGAATTAATAACATTGTTCAGGGAAAAGTGCATCAGAGGAAAGGGGATTTAGAGAGAAGAAAAGTCTCCTCTCTATAAGGCTGAAGTACAAATAGGTCTTTTATATTTACTGACCAACCATGTTACCTACCCCAAGAAAAGAGGAAAGTGGGAAGTAGGTGGTTGCTTTGATTCCCTTTCCTGCCAGGGCACTCACTCCTTCACTCTCCTTCAGGTCTATATTGGGCACCATCTCTGCCCCTGAACCGAGTGGTCCTGCCCAGGACACTCACACCCCCTAGAACTAGAAACAAGATTAAAGAAAGACTGGAGAAGGGATGATGGAGGGTGGGAGGCTGGATGAGATTAGCTGTGATAACCTGCCGTCCCTACTGCCAAGGACCATAGCAGCTGACTGTATTTGGGTTCTGTGGATGGTGGGGGGCAGTGATGACTTGGGGAGCTGAGCCTGCCTACCCTTTCTGAAATCTAGCTCTAGCACACCAATTCTGCCTGTCAGAAGAGGTTTAGTGGGAAGACATGTGGACTTCCTGGTCAGTGAAGGCCAGAGAAATTAGGGAGGAAGGAGGATAGAAAGCTGACACTCCCCTGGGTAGCTGTTCTCTACAACCCCAACATTAGGCCAGATGCACCTTTAAGGCACTGGGGTGACTAATTGATTTGCAATTGGTCCTGTTGGGAGAAGTTGGCAGTGTACACCCTGGGTTAGGCCTCCTGCAAAAGCCACACACACACACACACACACACACACAACTAATGTAGGTATATCCCCCAAGGCTCCAGCTTCTGTCTTGGGCTAGGTCACCACTACCTGCTAGGCTGGGTTCGTGCCCACCCTCCTGGGCCTGGCAATGGGATGTGCAGTGGCCCAAGACAGCCAAACTTCTCTTGTTTGAGGATGTGGGGGGCGGAGGAGCCTTTAGCGGGCGACAGGGCTCATTAGGCAGAGCCGGGTGCCGAGAGGTGCGCGCCGCCGGCCCCAAGGCCGCCTTTGAGCGGTAGGGGCGGCTTCATTAAGCGGCGCTAACAAGGCGTACAAATGCCGGGCCCAGCAGCTTTCTTGCAATGCCGGGGCCTTAGCAGGGCGCCGGGCTAATGAGGGTCACTCAAAGGGGCTGATCAAATATTCAAATTTCCCCGCACGCCGGGAACTTTTATGCACGGAGAAAGTTGAGGCAACTGAGCTGTGTTTACTGTCCCAGGCGACAATTGCTTGGAGCGCCGGTCCCCGGAGGCTAAGGCGGGGGGCGGGGGCGCGGGGAGAGAGCAGTTGTTGTTGTTGTTGTTTTTCAAAGGAAAGTAATCGGGGTCCTTGAAGGGCTCCGCGGCCTCCCCGCCGGCGTGCCGCGCTCCTCTGCGCCCTCCCTGGCAGTTGGCGCCTAGCGCCTCAGTTTGCAGCTTTCGGGGAGGCCCAGACTCTGGGCCACCAGGCCAGCCCCCGCCTCCGGACGTCTTAGGGGCCGGAAGGGGCGTTGTCCCCCCCCCTGGACAAACCTTTCCCCTGCGATCTGGGACTGCGGTTTAGAGCTGAGCAAGGCTGATTGGGTGTAGCTGCCCCAGACCTCAGGATCCTCCTCTCCCGGGGTCTGCAGACCCTTAGTTTTCCCTGTTACGGGAAACAGGGAGAGAATGGGGGTCTTTCCTGCACTTCTGCTGGGGTTGAGACAGTCCCAGTTCTTGGGGAGGGTTGACATTTGTACATAAACGCCTTGTAGGTCCTGGTGCTACCAGAACACTCTCCAGCCCAAACGCCCTCTCTTCCTGCATTACCTGCACGCCTTTCTTCGGGTTGCCGCCCGGGACTGCACTGGGACGATGGCGGCAGTCTCGTTCTGCACAGGTGACCTCGACCTGTACTGCCGCCGAGCCCCAGATAGAGGAGTCTGAGCGGCCGTAGGGCACGGGAGAGAGACCAAGAGACCCTGGGAGCTGAGCTGTCCACTCTCGGGCCTCGCTGCTCTGAGGCACCCGGAGCGCAGGCGCCCTCCCGGTGCTCCCCCACCCAGGAGTCCGCCAGGCTCATATCTCGGTGCTGGCTCTGCCCAATGACGGTCCCCAGATCAGCGAGGAAGAGGGCCTGGGCCCTGGAACCCGAGGTCCTTCTCCTCCTACTCCTTTCCCCAATTGCCCAGCGCCTGGGAATTTGGGAGGGAACGCTCTGACGCCCAATGGCCCCCCTTCCCACCCAACCGCACAATCAGCACCCCTAAACCGAGACCCTGGGGAGTCCGCGAGTCAGGCGGCCATCCTCGAGGAGACCTACCGCCCCGCCTTCCTCCCAGCTTTCCGGACGCTCAACTTACCCGCTTCAGGCTCCGGCGTGGTGCTTAGAGCCGGAGCCCAGAGACGCCGGTGGCAGAGGGACTGCGAGGTGGACGCTGTGGGCGGCGTGGACCTCGGCTCTGCGGGGAGGCGCGGACAACCCCGGGCTGCAGCCTTCCCCGCTGCGCCCGACCAGGTCCAGGCTCACAAAGCTGCGCGCCTCGCGGGTGCCCACCTCGCGACTTCATGTCCCA
>NW_006160183.1:2444090-2447155 GCF_000334495.1 Tupaia belangeri chinensis | reverse complement strand
GCGTCAGGTCGGCAAGCGTCAGGGCAGAGGTTGGGGTGCGGAGGGTGTTGCGGAGAGGATTCTCCATCTCGCTAGCCTCAGTTCTCCCGGAGCCGCAACGGTTTTCGATTTCTGCGCCGCCGCCCCGGCCCAGCCTCCCTCCGGGGGCTGGCCGGGCAAAGGCTGGGAGAGGCCAGGTCGCCCCCACCCAGAGGCGGGGGTTGCGGGGGACTGGGAGGGGACTGGCCGGGTTCACCCGCCCGTCCGGCGCCTGGATCCCCGGCTCCGGGGGGATGCAGTTTCGGGGTCACGAGCTGCTTTCAAAAAGTTGAACACAATATTCGGAAACCCACCCGTAGGAATTCTCCCCCCACACGCGGCACAATACCCACTCCCCTCCCCTTTTTCATTCCTTCCTCCCCCGCTTCCTCCTCCTGCCCCTTCCCCCTCCCACCCTACAGTCTGTAATCCTTCCCCTACGAGAGAAAGGGATCGGGTAGAAAAGATGAAGTGTCGGTTTTTGTGTCCCAACCTTTGGGTTCTTTCTGGGCCCTGCAGTGAACGGCCGCCCAGAGCTTCTCAGCTAAGCAGAAAAGGACCCAGGGCCCGGAGGGAGACATTTGGGGGCGGGGGGAGAGCCCTAAATGCTGCGACTTGGAGGAGCTTCCCTTTGGGGGTATTGTTTCTGTGCCCCAGTCAGCGGGATTAGGACTCGCTACCTGCAGCTAACACGGGCTGAGTAAACCATCATCGGCCCCTCGCCCAACCCAGAGCTTTCTGGCAGCCCTAGAACCTCCTAAACTGCTTTCACTTCATCTTCATCTTCCAGGCCTGGCACGATGGGAGTCAAGCCTAAGCAGGGCCTGAGCAGGGCCTGAGCTCAGGGTTTAGGGGCTGGGACACTGGCAGCCCCAATCACATTAGATTTTTCCATTTAAATTCTCTCTCAATCTCTTTTTCTCTCTTCCCTCATTGAGATCTCCAAAGTGGAGTGGACTCAGTGCCTCACCCCCAGATCTGCATCGGAATGCAGAAAAGATCTTTAAAAAAAAAAAGTTTTGAATTCCTCAATGATTTTTCTTCTGGAAAGGCAGCTTAGGATAATTATTTCAGCTTTATTGAGGGCAGATTAGTTGAAGTCTGGGCGCTGCGTTTCAATACGCGTTGTACACGGGCCGACAATGTGGGCATTGTTGGCTACTGTGTGTGAATCCATTCAACATATACACTTTTTAACACCAAACCGAGTCCTGTCTAAATATACACAGTGCGCGGGCAAAGACGTCTCTGACCCCGACAAATCTGCGTAAATCACACTTCCATAGTTACAGAAACCTCACAAAGGGAAGTCCCGCTCAAGATGCTGATTATATCTTCTTAAAAGCAACACACCTAAGCAAAAATACCCATGCCCGGCCTGGGGACTGTGTTGACCAGAGAAAGGGAGGGCCCTGTGCATTCTATGGGCCTTTTGAGGTCTGTTACTTTCTACAGAGAAATTAAGACAGTTTTATTATTATTTACAATATAAGCAAACAAGCAATTTTCAGATCATATCTCCTTCCTGTGGTGGCCTCCAAAGTTTGAGTTTCAAGAAGGCCTGGGGCTGGTGGGCAGGTTCAGGGCTCCTTTAGTGAGTGTGTATGTGCATGGGGGGTGGGGGGGTGAGAAATGAGCATTGGCCTCCGGTCCAAGGAGCTCCCAGGCTTCTGGGCTCCCGAAGCTCCTCCCTATCTCCTCAGGGAGGCAGCTGAATTCTAGGGGCGAACAAAGAATCCGGTTGCTTTTTTAAATGGTGAGAAGTGTAGTGTTGTTTAGACTGTTATTTTAAAATACAGAGTAATGGGGGACATCAGAGCTTCTTGGCCTGGAGTAAAGAGAAGCCCAGCAGATACAGACAGAGCTGGAGTGACTGTAGATGAGGGCACCGACCTCCAGCACCCTGGGTACTGGGCTCAGGCTCCCTGGCGCCAGATGCCCCCCAGAATCCTGGATCCCTGGCAGGCACTGAGGCCTGCAAGGCCAGGGTCAGAGCTCGGTGGGCCCCATGATCTCATCTCTCCTTTCTTCCTCGCCACTATTAGTGCTCACATAGGCAGAAAGAGGCAGCCCGACGTGCACACCATGTGCAAACCGTGCCTGCACGGCCGGCCCAGGACCTCTCCTTGCAGCGGGCTGGACTGCCAGCCTTCCTGAGGGGTGGGGAGCCTGTTGCCTCCCACCAAAATACCTCGTCCCAATTGCTCATCCCTTTCAACTACTCTGTGCCCATGGCATTTCGAATTTCTATATCAACTTCTTTGGAGAAAAGGGAAGAAAAAGGCTTAGGGATAGCGAGGGAAAAGAGGAGACAGAAAAGAGGCCACAGAAGAGGGGGAAGTGGCGAGATTAAGAGTTGCAAAGATTTTTTTTAAAAATTCTCTTTCTCCCCCTTCTCCCTCCTTCCCCCCCCCTCTGGCTAAGTGGTAAAACCGTCCTTACGTTCTCGGTATTGATTGGCAGGGCTGACAGTGATTGGCAGTGGTTGCTGTGGCAACGCCACAACGACACGCCGCAGACCAATAGAAAAGCGAAACAAAATGTTTCAATGCTGCACTCACTGTGGATTTAGGGGAGATATTATGAGGCTGTTGTCATTAGGGCGATTGCTGTGGAATCGCTGAATCTTGACTCGGCGGTGGTTGGCTCTCGCTCTCCTCTCTCTCTCTCCCTCTCTGTCTCGGGTTCTCTCTCTGCGCGCGCGCACCGGGCCGCTCTCCTTCCTCCCTCTCTATGTGGCTGCGCGGGTGTGTGTGTGTGTGGATGTGTGTGGGGTGTGGGTGTCCCTTACGCCCTTCCTCCTCCCCCTCCTCCTCCTTCTGCTCCCCCCTCCTTCCCCTCTCCTCCTCCCCCCTCTCCTCTCCCTCCTCCTGGTCCTCATCGCCCCTCTCCTCCTCTTCCTCCCCTCTCTCTTCCTCTCCCTGAATTTTCTCCTCTCCTCTCAGGTCAGTCCATGGTATTCCGCTCCCCCCTAGACCTCTATTCCTCCCACTTCTTGTTGCCAAACTTCGCCGATTCTCACCACCGCTCCCTACTTCTGGCGAGTA
>NW_006160183.1:2440262-2442551 GCF_000334495.1 Tupaia belangeri chinensis | reverse complement strand
GCGACATCGAGCGGCTGGGCCGCTTCCTCTGGTCGCTGCCGGTGGCCCCCGGGGCGTGCGAGGCCATCAACAAACACGAGTCGATCCTGCGAGCGCGCGCCGTGGTCGCCTTCCACACGGGCAACTTCCGCGACCTCTACCACATCCTGGAGAACCACAAGTTCACCAAGGAGTCTCACGGCAAGCTGCAGGCCATGTGGCTTGAGGCGCACTACCAGGAGGCCGAGAAGCTGCGCGGCCGCCCACTCGGCCCGGTGGACAAGTACCGGGTGCGCAAGAAGTTCCCGCTGCCGCGCACCATCTGGGACGGCGAGCAGAAGACGCATTGCTTCAAGGAGCGGACTCGGAGTCTGCTGCGGGAGTGGTACCTGCAGGACCCCTACCCCAACCCCAGCAAGAAACGCGAACTGGCGCAGGCCACCGGCCTCACTCCCACACAAGTAGGCAACTGGTTTAAGAACCGGCGGCAGCGCGACCGCGCCGCGGCGGCCAAGAACAGGTCAGTGGCATGGCCCGCAGCCTCGCTCAACCTCGGCTGCTGAGGAAGGGGAGAGGGGTTGAAATGGGGGCGAGTGGAGCCTGGTGGGAGCTGCGGGGGCCCCGCCGCCGGGAAAGCCGCGACTCGCTGGCTTGTTGGAGAAAGTTTCTGTTTGGGACTCGCGGAGGAGGGGGCGGGCTGTGGGTTTATTGATTGCTTTGCTGGAGAGGGGCTTTCGTTCGGGCGGAGAGTGTGTGCGTACCGCCCGAGTTCCCATAGTCCCCAGTCCCAGGTCCTGGGAGCCTTAACCGTGCACTGAACGGCTCCTCAGCCGGGGTCCCAGCTCTGTGCTCCTCTGGAGCCTGGAGACAGAGGGGAAGGAAAGCGCTCTTTGCCATCTGGTTATTTATTTCCATGCATTCTAAAAACCCCAAGAGGAATCCTGGAACGTCAGGGCGAGGAAAGGGAACCTGGGTCCCTGCCACAAAGGGACAAGGCCTGCGGTCACTGCGCACAGGCTTCTTTCCCCAAGCATTGCATGTTGCCTGACCCAGAGCAGGAGAGCCAGGCTAGGAGTAGAGAGGCCTGCTGTGTGTGTGTGTGTGTGTGTGTGTGTGCATGCATATGTACGCGGCGTGCATGTATGTACTCACCTTCTGCCCCAACCAGGAGCACCCTTTGGTCAGCTAAATTGGGAAGCAGCAGCAATCGCAGGGTGCCTGTAAGTTGGCCACAAAGTCACAAAGTTGTTTTGGACTCAACGGTGCTGAGCCTGGGGCAAGTAGAGGTGAAAGGAACTAGAGGGTAAAGGAGAGAGGGAGAGGAGGAGGAAAGGAGGGGGTAGAGATGAGAGAAGGAAGGGAGGAAATTGGTGGAAGCCCTAATAAGAAATCTGTATCTGTACCCAGCTAGGAGGGCACAGGGCCTGCTACCAGAGTAAGCAGGGCCCCAGCTGCTGACAGCTGGTAGGGAATGTGTGTGCTTCTGGAGCGTGTTTAGGTTGAGGTGGCCCACGTCTGGGCCCTTGGGCCCCCTCACCCTTGCTATGGAGCCTACTTTTCATTTCGCCCGATGGGGGCAGGGCCCAGGGCCCTGCGAAAGCCTCTCCTTGGGGAGAACTCAGATACTAGGTTCAGGCAGCAGGTTCCCTGTTTGGGAAAGGAGCGGCCAGACTGTTCCTTGTTCATCTCCTGTCTCCCTCTCCCTCCTCTTTCTCCACTTTTCTGCTTCAAGCTTCCCTATTTTCTTTTGCCCCGATTCTGCGCTCCGCGCAGAAATCCAGAAAGTAAAGCTGGCGGATCCTACCCCAGGGGAAGCAGTGGGTGAGAAATCCACAGTTCTGGGTGTGTGTTTGGGGAAGCAGAGGCCGTCGGCCCTGCGGGAACCCGAGTGCTCCCGGGGCAGTCGGCTCTGCGAAGTCCCAGGGGCTGGGGAGAAGCGCCCAGTCTGTTCACGACTTCCGCTATCCAGGGTTCCGCGTCCTTTGCTAAGTGCCCCCAAGGCTCCCCAGGCCACACTCAGGTTCCACTTCTCCTCCGAGGCCAGCCGGTACTGGGAGATCTGGAGAAGAAAGCCTTAGCTCCCGAAAGCGCTGGGGAAGGGAGCCGAGAGTCAAGACCAGGCTGGGGAGGCTTTTCGGGCGTTCATGGAAGGGTGGGTAGCTTGGAGGAGCGGATGAGC
This sequence comes from Tupaia belangeri chinensis, assembly GCF_000334495.1. Taxonomy (NCBI): domain Eukaryota; kingdom Metazoa; phylum Chordata; class Mammalia; order Scandentia; family Tupaiidae; genus Tupaia; species Tupaia belangeri. The sequence goes on along the minus strand of NW_006160183.1, from coordinate 2,440,393 downwards.
GCAGAGTGGAGTCAGGGGCGGCTTGTGGCGCCGAATGGAGGAGACAGGGGAGCGCGAGCGGCTTGCAGGCCCGGCTCCTGGAGGCGCGGGCGCTGGGCGGCGGCGCAGGGGAGCCGGGTGGCGGGCCGCTG
>NW_006160183.1:2438040-2438706 GCF_000334495.1 Tupaia belangeri chinensis | reverse complement strand
GGCCAGCCCGACCACCAGCGTGTCCAGCCTGACGGAGCGCGCGGACACCGGCACCTCCATCCTCTCGGTAACCTCCAGCGACTCGGAATGTGATGTATGATAGCCAAGGCCGCCCTCCTCCCCTCTTTCCCCTCCTCCCTCCCCTCCTCCTCTTCCTCCTCCTTCTCCATCCCCAGAATGAACCGAAATCAGGATACACAACCATACACACACATACGTCCACACACTCCCACCCCGGTCAAAAAATATATATAAAACCCAAGAAAAATAACAAATTATCCGCAAACCATCTACAACCCCCAACCACCATCTACCACCTCGGCCACCCCAAAGGACCGCGACGCCAACAGACAGTCACAAACGCTGATGTTGCGGGCAAAAAAAAAAGCATAAGAAGTGACAATTGTATACTTTCTAGGACAAGCACGGCTTCTCCTTTCTGTTCCCACGGACCTGGCACCCCACCTGCATGACGATTTATTTGTATCTGGGAAAATATTCTCTCTAGTCTAAAATGGTTTAAAGAGTCAACTATACAAAAACCAACCGCCACCACGACGACAAGACGACAAAAGCAAAACAGACAAAAGAAAAAAAAAACCGCCATCTCCGTTCCGAATTTGTTAAAAAAGAAAAAAGAAAGGAAAAAAAAAAAAAAAAACCCCT
>NW_006160183.1:2437061-2437957 GCF_000334495.1 Tupaia belangeri chinensis | reverse complement strand
AGACAAAAAACCACCCCCCCCCCACGACGACAAGACGACAAAAGCAAAACAGACAAAAGAAAAAAAAAACCGCCATCTCCGTTCCGAATTTGTTAAAAAAAGAAAAAGAAAGGAAAAAAAAAAAAAAAGAACTCCTTGAGAGGGAAATAGCAAATGTTTCTCGCCTTTGTTGCTCTCCCCCTTTTCCTCTCTCTCTCTTTCTTCTCTCTGTTTTTGAGTCCAAGTATTGGTCAAACAAGATGCAATCTTCTGTTTTTTGTTCAGCAGACAATCATTTTCTTCGTAAGCACCTTTTTCTCTCCACTCTGTCACTGCCTGTGTGGGTACTGGTTATAAATGTGGAAAAAGAATAGTTATGACTGTAACAGATTTTTATTTTTATTTCAAAATTTTATATGAATTATGTATATCTTAATGATCGGTCATTTTCCCAGTTTGTAATATATGTGTAGAAATTGCCTGTATATGATATTGCTTTTTCTCCTCTCCCTTTCTCTTCCTTTCTCTCTTCTCCTTTCTTCTTCCTTCCTCTCCGCTCACCTGTCCCTCTCCTTTTTGGGGTTCCCTGCCCTCTCGTGTTCCTGGCATTGACTTGGCAGTCAAGGCACTGCGAGGTGGCCTGGGTTAGGAAGAGGGACCCCGTCGCTGGAGAAAGCAGAGAGTGAGATTGTAGTATTCTTATGCAAAAGCTATTTCAAGTATTTCTTAGCTGCTTTCCGAAGTATCTCTCACTCCCAATAGGGCGCTTTTACTGTTATCCTAACTGCGTGTTTATCTATATGTAAAAACTTTCTAAAGCAAATACAGTATTCTCCATTTTCTTATCATTCCCGGAGACTGGTGTTTTTGTCCATCCCTGGTCGGCAGTCCCCAGTGCAGCAGCCATGCCTTTGCTT
>NW_006160183.1:2430156-2437030 GCF_000334495.1 Tupaia belangeri chinensis | reverse complement strand
ATTCCTGCTCTGCTGCAGGAACGGGACAGGATTTCAAGGCTGGATCTGAACTTTTTCCAGGAGGAGAGGAGGTGGAAAGGTACAAACAGGCATTTCAGGGAAGAACCAAAGCCGAATCCTGAACAAAAAGTCAGAGAGGGCCCAGGGAGGGAGCTAAGAATGTTTTTTTCTGTGCCAGACGCCAGGCCCAGATCCCCCAGGCCAGCATTCATGGGGGAACTAGCTTATAGAGGCCCTTGTGAGTCCTTAGGGTGTGTGGGACATCTCTTGGCTGTTGTTGCTTGTTTTTAAAAAGGGGAAACAAACAAGGTCACCAAATCCAGCATCCATTGGAATGAAGCGGACAGGTTTTGCCTTCATTGTTTTTTGGGGGTGGGAGAGACTTTGGCCCAGGTAGAGAGGATAGGAGGATGGCAGGAAGAGATAGTATGCAGAGTTTAGAGCCCAGCATCGGGATGAACCACCCTCCTCGCCACCGGTGTGTGCTTCTGTGTGACCACGTAACATTCCTGATGGCTCTCGATCTGTCTCCCTGCAATTGCCTCCTGTCTTTTGGTATCAGCCAGAGTCTCCTGAGCCCTAAGATATTTCAGGGTGGGTTTACACTTTAAAACAAAAAAAAAAAAAAAAAAAAAGAAAGAAAGAAAGAAAAAAGAAAAAGAAAGAAAGAAAAGAAAAAACACACCACTGCCTCTTGCTAACCGCAATTCTGGTGGCCCCAGGCCTCCCAGGCCCGTGGGTGGGGGGAGGGGGTACACACTCTTCTGGGATGGCTTGGCTGACAGCGCCTCCACTGCTTTGGGTCTGGGCGGCCTGTGCCCCCGGAGGAGGGAGCCAAGGAGGTAATTTCAGAAAACTTGCCTTCACTTGAAAGTTCGATTTCCAAAGCAAGGAGGATTAGGGAGAAACGTGCCTGGAATTTTGCGTTCCTTTCCAAACTAATTTTGACTTCCGATTTCCTTTTGTCCTCATCCTGGGCAATGCCAGAAGGTTTTCCCAGACTAGGCTGGGCCTTGAAGTGCCCTGGGCTCCCGTCTGCCTCACAGGGAAGGTTCCCAGGCTGTCCCTACTCAAAACACAAGCACTCAGCCCATCTCTTGAACTTCCAGGTCCTCCGGCCCAGCTTGCAGTGTCACCATCTCTGCATGTGTTCACTGCCCAGAAAAACACCCTTCTTGCTTCCAGGAAATGTTGACCCAGGTGGCAGGACTTGGAGAAAGGGGCTGCTGTTCTGGAATGAAGGAATATGTCGCCTTCCTTTGTCACTTAGTCAGTCCTGTATTTGACACAGAACTTGGCCAAGAAATCTGGATGGACTCTGCCTAGCCAACTAACCAGAAATGATAGGTGGCAAGGGGGTGGCACCATTGGAGAGTGACTCCTGTCACCTAGGCAGGTGACACCAGGAGGTAGGTGCCTTTTTGACTGAGAACAAGGAACAAACCTGGGAATTAAAATGCTTCCTTCTGTCAACATACCCCACACAGAAAGCAGCTTTGGGACGTCCAGTGCCCACTCCTTCTCCACTGTAGAAAACAGACCATTGGAGTCCACACCAGTCTTCAGGTTTGGAGAGTCTGGACCCTGTTGGTGTCACCAGCCTGTTGTCTGTCTTGCTATCTGTAATACCATCTGCCACTCTCTCTCATTGCTTAGGTTTCTCCCCAGGTCTGCACATACCAGTGCTCTCCTCTGTAGTTTGGGCCCTCCCCTACAGATTCCCTGCAGGAGGGACATGTGGGTGTGCTTGCTGTAGGTGCTGTATGTGTGTGCAATTCTGAATGCTGGGTTTTCACCACTCAGTCAGGGCCTACCTACAAAAGGGTGTGTGAGTGATGTTTGGTGTAAACGAGTGTACAGTGTATTGCACATGTAGTCCGGCGGTGTTTTCCCGTGTACTGCACAGTGTGGGGATTTGTGTGTAGCTTGAGTAATTTATAGGTACCAAGTTCTACAGAGTGGTTATTACACTTACGGAATGCTATTTGTGCACGACCCTCTGTGTTGTGGACATGTATCTTGCAGGACTCAGTTCTGGTATAGATATGGTGGGGAGCGGTTCCCTCATGCCAGTCAGTCTACAGATATGACCCTGTGAGGCTGCCCACCCCTACTAACTGGCCCTTTTGTCTCTTTAAAAAATGAGGGGTCATAATGGGTGTGCATTGACTGCAGGGCACAGGGGGTTGGGGCTCCTTGACTTTTCCAGGCCACCCTTTACCCTGCTACCCTGGGAAGATTATGGTCAGTTTGCCCTCTGCTTCTTGGAACATTGCAACAGAGCCACTCTTCTGGTCTGATCTCTCCTACTGACTGCTGGCTGATTCTCTTTCTATGTCCCTCAAAGCCATGACCAAAACAGTCAACATCTCACAGGCTGCTCAGGTAGAGCAACTTGCTTGCAGAAAAACCATCTCAGTCTCTGTGCCCAGCTCCCACCTCCTGGGAGTGTTGTCCCTGGGTCGGAAGAGTCTGTGCATCCTGCTTGCTCCCCTGTGGGTCTCTTGGGCCTGGGTCAGGATGGATAGGTGGTCCTTCCTGTCTAGGCACCACAGGAGCCAGAGGGCTGGCACTCACTGCCCTGTGTGCTACACCATTCCGGCTGTTGTCCCAGCAGGTTGCTCTGGTTTGGGGGCTTTTGTGTTTAGGCCTCTGTGTACCTGAGCCTTCTACTCCAGCGTGTGAGGGGCTTGAGGAATAACAGTCAACTTGGAAATATTCTCTTGGTTCCTGCTTTTCTCAAAGAAAAACAATGAGAAACCAGGATTTGCATTGGAAACCTGACTGGGCAGGGTGGAGTGTGAAGCTGGGAAAATCTATCAAAGTCCTTGACCAGGAGAAGCCCACTGCCTAAAGAAAGCTAGGCTCCCCACCCCTTCCAGACTGCTGGCTCACCTCTTCTCCCTCCCTGCCTATCTTCCCTCCCTGTCCCAGCCACAGTCCAAGGGCCCTGGCCCTCTTTTTGCCCTCCTCGAATCATGCGGCACGACTGTGGTGCCAGCGCAGTTGGTTAACCCGGCCAGACGCACAACTGATTACAATGAAATGACCCGGAAGCTGCCACCGCGCAGGGCAGGATGCCGATCAATCGTGCCTCTTGGCTGGGACTGGGGTTGGAGGCGGTGGGAACCAGCCCAGCCGGGGTGGCCGGACTTTGGGCGTAGAGCTGGCACCAGGAAGGAGCTGGGATGGCTAGGCTCTGGCCTAGGCGAGCGGAGTTGGACTAACCGTGAGCCCTAGTGTAGGCCATAGTGGCCGAGTGGCCCCAGTTTCTTCTGAAAGGAAGATGGAACAGCCTGGCTCATTCTGGACCCAGTGCATCGCAGGGGCGCGGGAGCTCACCGCCTACTTCCTGCAGTCTCAATGGACACGCTTGGCCTTCCTAAGCAGGGAGGGTTCCATCTCTTCTCCCTCTCCCTGTCTTCCTTTGCCTTCCTCTGTCTTCCAGACCCTCTCGCCCGCCTAGGCCTTTGTGTGGCTGTCACCTGGAACACCCGCTGCTGTCTCAGGGGCTTTCCCGGGCCTTCCCTCTGTCCTCTGCCGGCAAGTGCTTAGGTTGAGATTCACCGCTGCCGGGGCTCAGCCCCAAGCCTTCGCGTTCAGGCCCCCGCAGCTTCCCACCGCCCGGGCCCTTTCCGGCCCCAGCGGAGCTGAGCTTCCCCGCGCCGCGCCGGTGTGTGCTGTGACCGTCTGGCCCGAGGGAGGTGGGGGAGGGTGAGAGGGAGCCAGGGAGGAGGGGAGCAGGACTAGCCCGGCTCCGATTTCTCCGGTCAGCTGAGCACAACTTTCCATTCGAGTGTATTCATGCAGCGGCTGATTGAGCTCCACTGCGCCGGGCGGGGCTCCGCGGGAGGGGGCAGCGCAGCGAGGCTGATAGAGGCTACACCACACACACACACACACACACACACACACACACACACACACTCAGTTCATCTACATAAACATACCCCCCACATGTTAGACACGACCTCACTCTAAAGCCATTTCCTCATAAACACAGTATAGCCCTGTCCCTCACAAACCCACCTGCCCCCAGAGCAGTTTCCCAACACCCAGGAGCCCCTTTCCTTGGTGGGGTAAGGCCTGCCTTTCTGATTTCCCCATACACATCCTACACTGGTCCTCAGACACAAATGCAACAATCCTTCAGCCTCCTCTGCCCTGCAGGCACACTCTCCAGGACACAGGCTCCAAACCTGCACAGATGCATACACAAACATTCCCAGTTGCACAATCACTACCTCCTACAGAGCTATGCAAATCTACAGCACAATAGAAATACACATCTGCATAAAACGGCATTAGCACCAATAAATGTCAGCCTGTTGTGCACCATGGGCTGGGGGTCCCCAAAAGTTCATGCCCAAGAGCTGGAGCAGATGAGCAACCAATTTGCCCAGAGAACACAGCCACTGCGCACTCAATAAGACAAGCAGGCAAAGGCCACACAAGGGAACTGTCACACACATGCACACACCGGAAGTGAACCCAAAGGTGTGAGAGAAATTCCACCCAGAGTCTCTTCATCCCAAACCCAAGGAACCTGACTTTAGGTACTCTGTGGCCACCTGTTTGCCTAACCTCACCTGCTTCCAGACACTCCCTCCAACACACACGCACACACACCAGGCTAGTGCCCCAAAGAAGACAGACAAGCGCCTTCAGAGAACCATGCCTACTCTTGGGCGTGGGCAGGTGAATGGAGGCCTCCATGGTATAGTCCATCCCTAAATGCTCAGGATATGCTGTTTTGCAGAGAGAGAAGGGAAAGGAGAACAAAGAAGTGGGAGAGAACATATTTAGTGGGGAGAAAGGCAAAAGAAGAAGGAGAGAGAAATAGAGAAGGAGAGACCAAAAGAGGGAGAAAGTGAGGAAGGGACAGGCTTAGAGAAAAAATGGGGAGTACCTGCTGCCCATGCTGATGGGGGGTCGGGGGAGTATGGTACACAACCAAAACGGGTTGGGGAGGTTCCCACGGTAGCAAGGGGAACATTTCAGTGTCTAAGAAAACATCAAGGAGCACACCGATTTGTGGCCAGCTGGACCTGGAACCCCATCCGAGTACTGCTAGTATGCAATGCAGCCGGAAGCCCAAGTTACCCACTCGCTTTGTGGGCTGGAGAAGTCCAGGCAACTCCCTCTGCCCAGAGGAAGCCCACCCAAAAGCACCTTCTTCACATTCCAGCCCACCTTGCACTAGGTGGTAGCATCTCCCCTCACACTGCAGGCTCTCAGAGATGCCTCCCCCCCCCATGTCTCTATTCACGTGACATGCATGGCCACTCCTAGCACACCCATGCACTCACAACCCCACCTCCTACAGTGGGTGTGGGCACACTACCTCCTTCTGCATGGGATGGAAGCTCAGCTCCACTTCTAGCACCAACTTCCCACTTTGTACAAATAAGCCCATGGCTTGAGTACACACACTCTTTTTGGACAAAAGGGGCGTAACTTTTTTCAGGAGTGTAACTCTTCAGACACTAAGGACCTGACAAACGAACATGCTGCAAGAAACGAAAGCACAGGCGATCACGTATACACACATGTATGGACACAGGTGTTGTGCCTACATCGCGTTACCCCCAGGCTGCTCAAGGGGCGCCGCGGCTTGGGGAACAGAGGATCTCTGTGGGTGGGTAGAAACAGGTGAATGACTGGGGCAGCTACAGACCAGGCAAGCACAGGCTATTCTACCCTTGAAAAAGAAGGGGTCCGGGATGAGTAATGAGTGCCCTGGAGCCTCTTCAGATCCCCAAAGGTGAATGCAGGGGAGTATGTGTGGCCCAGCTACACAGTCCGAGAGGCCGAGGCGAGGTCCAGCGCCCAGTGGGAGCGCGGCTGTGTGTCGAAGGCAGTTCCCCGCGGCGGGCGTTGGGAGCCTGTGGACAGGGCTGCGGCTGTGCGCTCCGCTTGGTCCGCGCTCGGCCTTGCGGCCTTCCCGGCGCTCTAGCTAGGCCTTTGTCCCCATTTCTCTGTTCGGACTCTTCTTTCAGGCCGCTGGTAGGCGCTGTAGCCGAAGTCCCAGCCTCTCCTGGCCTGGCGCTGTGGTCCTCCCGCAGCGCGGTCTTTCCTGGGCCCCGCCGGGTTTCCGCGGTGCTGAGCCGCCCCAGGGCGAAAGCTGTGCTGTGGCTGGGGGTGGCCTGGAGCCCTTCCAGACGGGCACTGGCTTCAGTTTGTTGGGTTTTGAGATGAGTATTTACTGGCATAATTAATTTGCGACCATTATTAAACAGGAATGCTTAGCAAGGCCCCTTAAAGACTGAACGCGCTGCTAATTACCGGCATGCGCGCCTCTGGCCCTGCAGCCCCAGACCTGCGCGGTCGCCTGCTGTCTGCCCCCACCTCTTCCAGGACGCACTGGCGAGGCCTGGCCAGGAGGTACTGGGAAGAAGGACGGCTTACAGACAGACACACGGACATATGCAGAAGTAGGGAACCCAGACAGCCACCACTGCCTTTTCCCGTGTATCTGAGCCGTAGCGGCTACAGTTACGCGGAAAGGGGCAACTGAAACTCGGAGAGGCCATGACTTGGCCCCCCACCTCTTCCAGGACGCACTGGCGAGGCCTGGCCAGGAGGTACTGGGAAGAAGGACGGCTTACAGACAGACACACGGACATATGCAGAAGTAGGGAACCCAGACAGCCACCACTGCCTTTTCCCGTGTATCTGAGCCGTAGCGGCTACAGTTACGCGGAAAGGGGCAACTGAAACTCGGAGAGGCCATGACTTGGCCACTGCCACACGGCCAGCCGGCCACACTGCCACCCCGCGACACCTGCACACCGGCCCCACTCCAGCTTTCCTTGCCGGTGCGCTCCGATAGCAGGGCGAATATTTTTCTGAGGTCCTTCGTCAGGCGTTCAGC
>NW_006160183.1:2420878-2429467 GCF_000334495.1 Tupaia belangeri chinensis | reverse complement strand
AGGGGAATGCTGGAGAACCCAGGGGTAGGGCTGGCAACGACAGCCGGCCCCAAGCTCTGCCCGTCTGGGCGTGCCACCTCTTCGCATCCTGCACTTGGACCTTGCAGGAGATAGCCCCTCGGCGAAAGCGCCTCCTTCGCGCCGCCTACTGGGACCAGACAGAAGAGACGCGCCTGGCCCGGGGCTAGGGCAGGCGGTCCTAAGAAGCCCAGGGACTGAACCCGGATTTCAGCGCGCTTTCCCTCGCAGAGAGGACCGGCCTCCGCCTGAACCACCAGCGCTTCGCACTGGGCTGGGACTTGATGTGTAGTTGAGTGTGAAGTGTAGGGGTCCACGTGGATTTTATTGCGTGTGCAGTGAGGCTGTTGGGTAGAATCCCGTGAAATGAGAGAAAAATATTTATTTTGTGCTGGTGACACAAAAGCCTACAGATATGCCTGGGGGGGGAGGGCTGAAGGGTGATGTCTGCTTGTGGGTATGATACATCTGGCTTAGTCCAAAAAAGATCACCCAAGTTCTCAAAGAGCAGAGCACAACTTAACCCAGCCCTTGAGTTGCTGGCAATCCAGTGGGAGGGACAGTCAGGTCATCACTTGCGAACCAACGCTCACAGTGTCTCCTGGATGGCACCTCGAGATGAATTAGAGCTTCGGCAATGGGGCCAGGAAAGCCTTCTCAGGAATGGCAGAAGCAGAGGCTTGAAGGGTGTGTGTGTCATGTAGCCCACCTGGGAGTTGTAGGCTGGGGCTCATGAAATGCTAAGAAGCTGTACATGAGTCTGAGAAGGAAGAGTGGAGGGCCAGACACTGAGGTCGTGCAAGTTGTGTGGCCTCGATCTGGTGGCACTGGGGAGCCGAGTGAGTGTAAGAGCATAAGCGGTCAGTCACATCCAGAACTCTGCGGTTGGTTTGAAGACCCTTAGGAGGCTGTTTCAATGGGCAGGTAGGAAGTGAAAAAAGCCTGCACTGAGGCGGTGGAAAGTGTTAAGGCTGGTTCCAAAGAGGAATGGCCAGGAACTGACGCTGGAGCTCAGTTGGGGACCTACGGGTTCTCCGATGCCATGATTCCAGCGTTTGCCCGGATCAACCGTGGATCCGAGACTTCGCCTAGATCCCACCCTCTAGAGCCTGTTTCTTCAGAAAGAAGGAACTGTGACCTTCGGCTTCACTGGCGCTCCCGTGCGCATAGGTGTTCCTTAGAGGGGCCTGTCTGTGCACGCCTGGAGCCACTCAAATTCGTGCACCTGGTTCCTAAACCCATCCGCTATCCAGAATGGGCTGCAGTCCGGCAGGTCTCCTCCATACCCATCCATTTCTGGCTTAGTTCCACTGTACAGTAACATCTTCTGGGGATCTGGTGGGGAGGGAGGACGGTGAAGTCTTGAGTCCTAGGTCCAGAGTCCTGGCAGGGCCTGGAAGTAGCCTGCACATTAGGTGAGGGGGAGTGTGGTCTGCTCTAAGGGATCCCGAGTGGACCATAGAACAGGACATCCAGGAGCTCGTGCCTTTCCGCTCTCCAGGGAATCCTGGTCCAAGTACCCCAGGCTCTTGGAGGCATCCTTGTCTGCAGCCTCCTGAAAACCATCTCCCGCGCGGCCTCCTCGCCCGGAACTCCAGGGTTGGAACAGTTGAGCACACGATCTTCCGTGAGCCAGCAGGACACTCAGAAAGGCGTTGCCACAGCTCTTTCACGGGGAAGCAGCAATGGACCACTGGACTGTCGCCAGAGATTCTTACTGAAATAACGAGGGCTTAGAGACCTAGAAAAACGGGGCGAATGAAGTCAAACTCCAGTTGGTGGGCCCCTCGTCCTGGGATCCTTCCCAGAGCCCCTCGACCTCTCACATCTGCTCCTGGAGAGCTCGAGTGTCCACGTGACCGCACCTGTCTGTCCCAGGGGTGACGTGGCCACACTATCTCCTGGGTGTGTGAGGGGCGTGATGACAGCTCCGGGAGCAGGACCGGGAGGCCTCAGCTTCTGGGCCGCTTTCTGGTCCCAGCCCAGACGGAGTGGGAGCAAAAGGAGGTACGTGGGGGAAGGATGGAGGTGGACCACGGCTCTGGCCGGCAGAAGAGTCCAGGACGTGACCCTGCGTGCGGAGCGAACCCGCAGGCGGGAGGTAGATCTGTTCGACCCGGGGAGGGCAGAGGGGGAACGCAGAGAGGGAGCGGGTCAGGACGGATGCTCGGGAGAAGTTTCCCAACACCAGTTTAGGGACTTTAAGGAAGTGGACGCCGGGGGAAGACTCCTCTTCTACCTCCGGAGACCCGCAAGAGCTTGGCCAGAGCACTCAGCCTCCCACCCGGCGGTTGGGCCGCGGGACGCCGGTCTGCCCTGGCGGTACGCACACAGACAAGCAAAATCAAGACAGGTGAGGAGGCAGCGCGCGCTCCGGGAGCGGGACGCCGGTCTGCCCTGGCGGTACGCACCCAGACAAGCAAAATCAAGGCAGGTGCGCAGGCAGCGCGCGCTCCGGGGTCATTGGCGGGTTTTTGCTGCCACCTCGCGGCGATGGCGCACACCATCCCAGCCCTCTGCGCCGCGGGCTTTGGCTGTGCACGCTGGTTGTTTAGGTGGCCTTGCCCTACCGCCCTATTCTTCACTTGGCGTTTCGCAGTACCTCTTCTCCCAGGAGCGGTTCTTACTCTTAAGACGATCTGCAATGGACCTAGTTCTGTCTTATACCAAAGTCACATTCTGCCGCGATTGGATCCCCCCTAGGGCCTGTGGGATTTGAGTTAGGCTTTCCAGCGGAAAGTTCAACTTTCATGGCTGAAGGATTGCCCAGGTTCAGCCTCTTTCCTCCCTCTTTCCTCGTGCTTTCCTATCTGATCCTGTAGCTGCTCACCCGGGCTTGCAATACTTGCCTCATGGTAAGGCTTCCTTTCTCCTGCACTATTAAGTTCGTCTCCTGCGGATGCCTCCGGGTGTCTTAGAGATGCATGGGCTCTCTTCCATAAGCTTTGGTGGTGGTGGGGGGGGAAGCCACGCGGACCTAGCACCCACTCATCTCGCCAAGACCGCTCTCTGGGCGCCTACCGCGCAGTAGGCGCTGTTACTCATCCCGGACAGAGAGCGGCCACGCAGACCCTGCCAATGCCCCTGCCATCATAGTTTAGTGGAAGCCGAGAAATGCAACGCACGAATGATAACTTCTTGGCTATGTCAAAGCATGAAAAGGGAACCCAAAGGAGAGCATTTGGAACAGATTTTGATTGGTCAGTGTGAGTTTTCCCCATTTGAATATATAAGTAAACTGAGACTCAGAATGGCTGACTCTCCCTTAAATACACAGCTAGTTAGGTAGGCACAGGCCTAGTCCAAAACCAGCCCAGGGGAGGCTGGTTCTCGCGCCAGGTCTGGAGAGAGGGCGGGGCTAGTGGCAGAGGAGAGGGAACCCGGGGACCATCTTTTCAGTTTCTCAACAGCGGTTTTGCCTGCCTGATTCTATCAAGCAGAAATACTGACTCGCAATTTCTTTTTCTTTTTTTTTTGGAGAGATTTTCACTGTAGGGCGCGTGCGCGCGCCAGACAGACAGAGAGAGACATAGAGACAGAAAGCGAGAAATCACCCCCCCAGGGGGGATGGTCACGCCGCAATCCCTTCTCCTCCATTCTCCTCTTGGGATCTTGGGCACGCACGCACACGCGCCCGGCGTGAGTTTTAAGCCACCGGGTCAGGGACACGAACCGCGGTCGACTACGTGGGAGTCCAGCGACATAGCCATTACGCTAACCGCTGGTTCCCACTGACTCGCAATTTCTGACAAACCCAAAATTCAAAAAGTTTTGGTTTTTGTTTGTTCACTTGGTATGTTTGCTGCCCAAATTGGCAGCAAAACTTAACCTAAACTGTATGAAGCTATTTATAGTCTTTATTTATTCTACTTGATGTGGATATCAAATGTTTCACTGTAGAAATATTAATATGTTTTATTACAAGTGTGGCTCCAAAACCATGAGGGTGGTGTTAGGTAATAGGTCATATTTGTACCATTATATGTATCTTTTGTAAATCTCCAAAGTTCTGGATTTCTAAAGATTTTGGAAAAGGGATTGTGGTTGATTGAATTGACTCTGCATTGCATGAAGAGGTATTAATAAAGAGGTTCATGGTGGGAGAAGACGTTGGAAAGGAGAAATTTAAATAACATAAGCAGATAAACCACAAAAGGTAGAGCCCAGAGGAAGGAAAAGTCAAGCTGGCTGTGGGCCAGGGTCACAGAGCTAGCCCAGCAAAGCTGGTGGAATCCTGAAGGGCCTCAGGGGCTAGGGTCTTGATGTCTACACAAACTGGAAAAGGCAGATCACTCCCAGCTCCTGGTGGCAGGGGTGAAAGGAGCCATTGTCCCCTGGGAAAATGTATCATTCTGGGTGTCTTTTTGCGGTCTACATGGCTGAAGAATTGCCCTGGTTGAGGCACCTGTCTCCAAACACCCTTTCTCCTTCCAGACACTTCCAACTCCAGGGCAGCTTTCCACTGGACATTTTATGGTGTGCTGGGCGGGCTGACTCCAGGCCACGTGTAGTCGACTAGAAATTGAAAGGCATCTCATCAAGGTCAGGTTATTTTTAGGGAGGGAGAGCCACGAGAGGTCGAGAGGTCGCTCAGGCTTCCTGTGGTTATTTATGCCTCTCTCAAGCTGCAAGACTTCTTCCTGGTCAGCAAGGAGGGTACTGAGCTCTGTCCACACCTGGTGAGCTGCCTTGTGGATATGATCTTGTAGGTAAACTTCCAAACAGTCCTCCAAGCCTGTGAGCAAGGGCTCCGTCCTCCCTGCCCTTCTGAGAGGGGAAGCTACTTGACGTGGATATCAAATGTTTCACTGTAGAAATATTAATATGTCCTCCAAGCCTGTGAGCAAGGGCTCAGTCCTCCCTGCCCTTCTGAGAGGGGAAGTCAGAGTATCTTGAGATATGAAGATAAGCCTCCTCTGCTGTGGGACCAACTGGGAGGCCCAGTGCTAGAAAACAGAGTGGGCTGGCCAGGAGGTCAGTTTGGGAAGAAGACCTGGAACAAGTCTGGGTCTGGGTCTTTCTTCTTATAGTTCTTGTTTGTTTAATGAAACATTGGGACCAGCAGTTAGCATAATGGCTATGTCACTGAACTCCCATGTAGCCAACTGCGGTTCGAGTCCTGGACCCAGTGGCTTAAACTCATGCTGGGCGCACACCCGAGAGGAGAATGGAAAAGAAGGAATGGGATTGCGGTGTGGCCATCCCCCTGGGAGGGTGGTGAGTTCTCGCTTCCTGTCTCTCTCTTTCTGGCGAGTGCATGCACCCTATAGCAAAAACCTCTCCAAAAAAAAAAAAAAAAGAATTATTTACTTATTTATTGCCAGAGAGGGACAGAGTGAAAGAGAGAGAGAAAGAGAAAGTGAGAAAGCAACACACCAAGTCTAGGACTAAAACTGCCGTCGGCCACCTCGGAGTCCAGCACCACGCCACCTGCTGGCCCCAATTTTTTTTTTAAGAATTATTTTATTTAACTTTATTTATTTATTTATTAAAATTTGGCCAGAGAGAAACCCAGTCACACACACACACACACACACACACACACACACACAGAAAGAGAAGTGAGAAAGAAAGCCACTAGATCTGGGACTTGAACTAGGGTCAGTCATGTGGGAGTCCAACACCCTTAACTACCACACTACCTACCGGGCCCAATTTATACTTTTTTGAGAGATTTTTGCTATAGGGTGCATGCAAGAGACAGAGAGACAGAAAGTGAGAAATCACCCCCTAGGAGGGATGGCCATGCTCTAAATCCCTATTCCTCCATTCTCCTTTTAGGATTTTGGAAAAGCACGCACAGGTGCCTGGCATGAGTTTTAAGCCGCCAGGTCCGGGGCTTGAAATGTGGTTGACTACGTGGAAGTCCAGTGTTGTAACTGTTATGCCACCTGCTGGTCTCTGTTATTATTATTTTAATTTGCTATAGGGTATGTGTACTCACCAGTGAGAGACAGAGAGAGAGGGAAAGTGAAAAAGCAAGCCACCAGGTCTGGGACTCAAACAGCAGTTGTCTATGTGGGAGTCCAGAACCATCACGCCACCTGCTAGCCCCATCTTTCTTCTTAATCTTACTTATTTATTTATTTATCTGAAGAGGGGGTTTTTGCTATACAGTGTGTGTGCTTGCTGGAGAGACAGAGAGACAGAAAGAGAGAAGTCGCTCCCCGCAATCCCTCCTCTGTTCTCGTCTCAGGATCTCGAGCACGCACATACGCATACCTGGCATGAATCTTAAGCCACCTGATCTGGGTCTCGAACTACAGTCCGCTACGTGGCAGTCCAATGATGTACCTATTACACCAACTCTAGGTCTGAGAGTAGCACTTACTATCAAGGTCCTTGGATCTATCCCTAGCGAGCTGTGGCCAGTGGACTCTATCCCCACACTAACTGCAGAAACATAAAATTTCCTATTTTATTCAAGTGAGCTCTAGACCTCTTCTACCTAAGTGGAAGAAGGGTGAGAAGGGTGGATATGGAGGAGGACATACTCAAGGCCTAATAAATTATTCTTATCGACAGCCCTCTTCTTTTCCAGGAAGAGCCCTGGCAGTGTGCATAGGGTGTGGGACCTTGTAATGTTTGCTGGGAGCCCTGAGCCTTGGGGAGTGATCCAGGAGGGCTTGGCTTGAGGATAACCCCACGGAGCTTCTTTCCCAGGGGCTCCATTAGAAACAGAGTGATGACACATCCCCTGTCCCTCAGGTAAGGCTGCTCCTCCTCCAACAGGGCTCACCTGCAGATCCTCAGCTCTTCCTTCCACGTCAGAAAACCCCTTCATCTCTTATAGTCAGTGAGAACTCTGACTGTGTCTCTTTTACTGTTTGTTTAAAGTATTGTAACACTAAAAACATATAGTAATGGGGATCTGGAGGTGCACTCCCAGAACATCTGGACTCCACAGTCACCGAAGAACAGCTTCAAGACAGGGAGGAGGGAACCAGCAGTTAGCGTAATGGCTATGTCGCTGGATTCCCACGTAGTCGACCGCGGTTCGCATCCCGGACCCGGTGGCTTAAAACTCATGCCGGGCGCGTGTGCGTGCGTGCCCAAGATCCCGAGAGGAGAATGGAGGAGAAGGGATTGCGGCGTGACCATCCCCCCTGGGGGGTGATTTCTCGCTTTCTGTCTCTCTGTCTCTCTCTGTCTGTCTGGCGAGCGCACGCGCCCTACAGTGAAAATCTCTCCAAAAAAAAAGACAGGGAGGAGATGGTAACCCAAGCTGGGAAGAGTGACTCAGACATGCCTGAGTCATCCTGACCTGTCCAGAAGCACAGGAATCAGGAACCCTGCAGCTGGACCGAAAGGGGGCCAGCATTTTCAAGTAGCAAGAGGAAGGGTTCAACCCCGGTGGTGGGGGAAGTTACGGTGCAAGACAGAGTACTAGACACACGCCACCCTCATGCGTTCCCTAGCCACAGGCAGCCCGGGATCACTTCTGCCCAGCCTCACACACTGCTTACACTTCCCATGTGATGTAGGTGCATGGCTCATTTTCCCAGCGAGACCAGGGACAGAGCTGTGTTGGATGCACCTTCTTATGCTCACACAAAGCTTGGCACATATGTCGAATCAGTGAATGAGTAAATGAATAAGTAGCATTTCAGAGCCACAGACAAACGAGGCGTCACCAGCCGGCCGAATGTGCCTCGGGAAATCCATAGTTGACTCATGCAAACACGGAACCATAACGATTCCCTAAAAGGAGGAGAGGTGAGGAGTGCCTGAGCAGAGCAGGCTGTCCTGGAGCCAACAGAAGTCTCTGGAGTCAGCCCTAGGGACATAACCAACCAGAAGGCAAAGCGGAAGGTCCACACAGGCAGGGCCAGGCAGGTAACGGGTGGGCGCTCTGACAGAACAGCTAAAGGAGGCAGTGTAAGTGGTAGGGAGCATGTCCGTGTAACCCTGGACTTGGTGTCACACCGAAGCGCCTGGAACTGAGACCTTGGACATCCTCGCTTGGGTCAGTTTGGACAGAAGTACTGGAAGTCCTTCCCTGCTGCACACTCCACCATCTTATTTCAACAAACTTTAGAGCAACCTTCCTCTTTCTCTCTGCTTCCCTTTAGAATTTAAAGACTGAGGCCAGCCGGTCAGTGGTATGGTGGTTAAGGTGCTGGATTCCCACATGGCCAACTGCAATTCGAGTCTCTGACCCGGTGCCTTGAAAGTCACACCAGGCGCATATGCATGTGCGCCCAGAATCTTGAGAGGAGAATGGAGAAGGGATTGCAGTGTGGCCAACTTCCTGGGGGTGATTTCTCACCTTTTCTCTCTGTCTCTCTCTGACGCACCCTATGACAAAACCCAAACAAACAAACAGAAAAAAATTGAAGAACTTTAAAGGCAACCATTTGAGCATCATGGCTTAATAGCCATTTATCTTTTTTTAAAAAGAATTATTTATATAATTTTACTTAGTATGATTATTTTTTAATTTGACCAGAGAGACACAGAAAGAGAGGGAAAGTGAAAAAGCAAGCTGCCAGATCTGGGACTCGAACTACACAGGGGCCATGTGGGAATCCAGCACTTTAACCACCATGCCACCTGCTGGCCCCTAGCTGC
>NW_006160183.1:2401003-2420744 GCF_000334495.1 Tupaia belangeri chinensis | reverse complement strand
AGCCACCGGGTCCGGGATGCGAACCGCGGTTGACTACGTGGGAATCCAGCGATATAGCCATTACGCTAACTGCTGGTTCCCTATATGTTTATTTTGATTGTAGGAAAAGGACGTATTCTTGGCTAATTTCTCTTTGTATGAACCTCCTTTCTAGAGAGATGCTGAGCCACAGCAATGAGAGCTGTTAGAGCAGGAGGCATGGGTTTGAACCCATCTTCTTCTTTTTTTAAAAAAATAAATTATTTTATTTTTTAACATTTATTTATTTATTAGTTTGACCAGAGAGAGAGTAAAAGAGAGAGAGAGAGAAAGTGAGAAAGCCAGCCGCCAGGTCCGGGACTCAAACCGTGGTTAGCCTTGTGGGAGTCCAGCTCCCTTAACCACCATGCCACTTGCTGGCCCCGAGTCCATCTTCTTTATGAAATAGCTCTATAATCTCGAGTGTTCTGAGTGGTTTCCTCATCTGTAAAATGGGCACCAGAGCACAGCCTTTGCCAGAGTAGATAGAACATGAGTGAGAAAATGCACGTTTCCAGCACCTGGTATATGGTATTGCTCAGTAATTGCCTCTAGAGAGGCCCCAGGTGTGGCGGTGGGAAGTGGGGCGGGTTTGTCTCCTGCCCATGGGCTCCTCCTGCTTAGCTGTGGGATAGACACTGGTCCAGCTGAGCCACTGGCTCTGGGCCAGTTCTGTACCCCTCTCCCCCATTCTGCTTCAGGGCCCTGGCTACCCTTCCACCCCATCCACAGGCTCTGGCACATCCCAAGCCTTCCAAGCATTGATTCTCCTCTCTCCTGTGCTGTGGAAGACCAACGTGATGGGCTTTGCACCCTATGGTAGGCATGGTCCTGTCTCCCCTTCAGAACTGCCTCTCATCCTTGCCCCTTTGGGTCATTTCTTTGTTCAGTTGCTTTTTATTTTTATTTTATTATTATTATTTTTTTATTTGGTACAAGGCACATGCATCTTCTGGAGAGAAAGAAGGAAAGTGGGAAAGCACCCTCAGGGGGATGGCCACATTGCAATCCTTTCTCCTTCATTCTGTCAGGATTTGGAGCATGTGCACATATGTGCCCGCATGTTTTCCAAAGTGCCAGGTCCGGGACTCAAACTGCACAGCTGGCCATGTGGGATCAAGTCATCTTAACCACCATGCTGCTGGTCCCGAGGCCACATTTTTTCCTAATGCCAAGGGCTCAGGGCCTGGTGCCTGCCCCTTGCCATCATATCACCTTTGCCCTTTCACCCTCAGTGCAGCCGTGGCTGGTTGTCCTTCTCCGCTTCCTGCTGCCTTTCTTTGTTATCCATCTCTCCTGCTCCTGCAGCTTCCTTCTCTGGGTGTCCCCTTGCATCATGTCCTGGCCTGCAAATATTGGTTCCCATATCACAGTGAGAAAGTGGAGGCAGAGAGCTGAGAAGAAGCCTATCCAAGGCTGAGCATCAAAGTAATGTCAGGGCCCAGGTAGGTATGCTCTTGCTGAAGGGAGGGTCACCTCGTAGCCCTAGGGGAAGCCCTAGTTTCTGACACCCTGCCCAAGCTCCCCAGCTGTGCCCACCTCCCTCCCACACTTCTAGGGCAGCGTTTCCAAAACTTACCTGACTACGAGGGGTACCTGAGGCTCTTGTCAAACAGCCATGGTCGAGTCCTTGGATCGGAACCTCTAGGCGTTCCAGGTAATTTATGAACAGGCAAGATAGGAAGACACAACCAGAAGGCCTTGCTACTCAGAGTGCATGTGGGGGCGAGGGGGCGGTGAGTGGTGAGCAGGGGCCTGGCAACGTTGGTGTCACCTGGCACTTGTTACAAGTGCAGTCTTAGGTCCCACCCTGACATGCATTTTAACAGGATTCCCAGGTGGCTTGTACACACTGGAGCGTCTCTGGATTTGCGGTTTATCAAGGTGGCATTGTGTAGGGAGCTCAGGCCTGGTCGCCTTAGTCGTGTCATCTTACCACTCCAAGCTCCTGCCCTTCTCCTCTGTAAGCTGGTGACGGTATCTGCCCCTGGTTGTGATGACCAGATCGCAAATGCAGTTGAAAACGTTTCACCCAGCTTAGCCATAGTGACTAGCCCTGTTGTCTGGCCCTTGCCCTGGGCTGTTGTTCCTGCCACTTCTGCCACCCTGGGACTTCTGTCCTGCCTGTCTTCTCGGAGGCGCTGCCCTCCCACCCTCTGCAGTGTCCTGGAGGTTGGCCTGGAGGTGGGGCTTCTTGGCTTCTGTGGAGAGACTCCTGAGAAGGTGGGCAGCATCTTACGGGGCAGTACCTTGGCCACGTCCACACTCCTCCTTCCTGCACCCGCCTTTGGCCTTGGAAAGCAGATGCCCAGGTCACTCAATGGACAGACGCTGCAGGAGAACTGGGAGGGCAATCGCAGACAGAGTCCCCTTACCAGGAGGGTAGTTCCACTGCCGGGGTCTCAGCCTGGAGCCACTGTGCTGGCCCCAGAAAGGGCCCACATGGAAATTGATTTGGGTGATGGGCAGGCCTTTTGAGGGTGGCTGTGCTGGGGCCAGCAGCTGGAACATCGCAGGGGTGTGGAAAGGTGCCTGGGCTGGTGTGTGTGAATAGAAGCACTGTTCTGCCCCCAGGCGGGGCATTCCCCGTCAGCTGGCCTGACTTATGGATGGGGGCTAAGACGAGGCTGCTGCCAACCTCCCCAGAGCCCGCAGCAGTTCTTGGCTCCAGACAATTGCTCCTCTATTCAGAGTTGCCCATCAGAGCTGCCCCAGGTGGGTCTCCGGAGCCCCTCGCTCTGCCCAGTCACTCTGTATGCATGCTAGCTGTATGTCCTAGATTTTTCTGGCCTAGCCCCTTCAATTTTACACTCCATCCTGTTTGTTCCATGAATGTCCCTGTGTGTCACATCACATGTCCCATCTTGTTTGCCTGTTTCGGAAAAACAGAACTGTCATATTTACGTGGATTCATTCAGTTTTCTTTTGTGGGAGGTGCAGGTAGAGCCAACTAATGAGTAGGTTTCCCACTCTGTCTCCCCAGCCGTAATTCAGCCTCCAGCAATCTGCACTAAGACGGCTGTCTTCAGTAAGTGGCTCAGAGATATACTGACTTACATTCCATACAGCCACCAGGAGAGGATTGCTTACGGCGGGAGGACCCCACAGTTTTGGGGTACATAGCCCTGCTCTCTCCCACTTTGGTTCTTTAATGGGGTCACTCCTGAAAAAAAAACAAATCCTGTTTCCCTGTAGTCTAATTTAAGTAGGTCTCTTGGAAAAACATTCTTCTGAATAAACCCACAAAGATAGGTAAAGAGTTTTCAAAAATGAATGAACCTAAAACTCAGAAGCTTAAAGTATATGAGAAGTTTAACGTGGCAGGAAGCTGCAGCCAGTCCCTCATCTCCCCGTGGGTGGGGATACTGAGATCCTGGGAGATCCTTGCATGGACAACACAGATTGTTCCAAACCTAGGAGGTGCCATTGCAGGTCCGTGATGTAGATTTTTTTCCTAGCCTTAGATCTGGATCTTTTGTCATAGCTGTAGTTTGCAGAGAGGTGTCTTAGGACCCAAATGTCACATGCCCAGAGCCTGGCCCTCCTCATGAGGCCTTTTCCCTTTCTATAGGCAGAGCTGAATTCTCTTTTCAGGACCTGAGGAGTTCTTCCCAAAGGATTTGCTATTCCTAGCAACTGCCTCCTTCCTGTCCCTTTCCTCCTCTCCTTTCTTCTAAGTCTCCATCCTCTTGGGCTTCCTTTCTTCCCTTTTCTTGTCCTTCCCTCACCTGCCTTTCTTGAGAGCCTTGCCCAGCACCCCTTCCTTTGGGGGTCTGAGTGCTGAATGGCAGGCCCTGCAGGTGGAGGAGCCAGCCCCCGGTGTCCTGTGCCCCCAGCCCCCACTCCACCTAGTGCAATGTCTGCCTCGCCTGGCCTCCCTCCTGCCAGGCAGATGCAGGCACCTCCTGCATTGTTTCCCCGCCCTGAAGACGAGCAGCTGCCGGACTAATTGCCACCAGCAGGGGGGCAGGGCCCCCTTCACACTCCTTCTGCCGATTAGGAGGCGGCCCAGGGGGGCGGTTTTCAGGAGGCGAGTGAGCCCAGCCAGGGTTGAGCATTATTCCAGGAATTTTAAACACTCGTTAAAGGCTTCGCGGTGTCTCACTTCAGTACACATCATGCTCCAGTTACTGCTCGGAACCGCGGGGACATCAGCCTGGGCAGCACTTATCAATATTTTAGCACGAGAAAGGCAAACGATGTTGAAACATTGAACTACATTTCCATCTGTTCAGATTGAAATGGGACAAGCACAGCTCGGGAAATGGAATACCTCCTCCCCAGCTGCCTTGGAAATGGTGATACCCGTTGGCCTCAGTCCCTACCTCAGTTTCTCCTTCACCTCTATTCTCACTGGGTCCCCACGATTCAGTTCTTGCAGGCAAAATCAAGGAGCCTGATCTTGACTGTCTGCTTTGACAGCAGGGCAGCATGGTGACACCTCGAAGAATCTGAGAGCGATCCCTTCTCATTAAAATGTGCCTTTCCTGGGACCAGCAGATGGCCTAGCGGTTATGTCGCTGGACTCCCAGATGGCCAATCGTGGTTCAAGTCCTGGACCTGGTGGATTGAACATCATGCTAGGCACAAGTATGCACGTATGCCCAAGGTCCCAGGAGGAGAAAGGAGGAGAAGAGATTGCAGTGTAGCCATTTCCCTGGGAGATAATTTCTCACTTTCATCGTCTCTTGTCTCTTTCTCTCTAGGGAACACATACGCCTTATGGCAAAAAAAAAACTCTTAAAAAATGTGGTCAGTAGGTGGCATGGTGTTTGAGGGTGCTGGACGCCCACATAGCCAACTGTGGTTCGAGTCCCCGACCCAGTGGCTTGCTTTCTCTCTTTTCCTCTCTCTCACGCTCTGTCCCTCCCTGGTCAAATTAAAAATAAAAAAAAATTGGGCCGGCAGGTGGTGTTGTGGTTAAGGTGCTGGACTCCCACATGGCTGACTGTGGCAGCTTGCTTTCTCACTTTCCCTCCTTCTCTTGCTTTCCCATTCTCTCTCACTGGTGAGTGTACATGCCCTATAGAAAATTAAGTGACAATAACAAATACAATGAAGTAATTATAAAACACATAACGTTAAATAAAACAATTCTTAAAGAAATGTGCCTTTCCCATGGACTGACAGAAAATGGTGGGGTCAAATGTGATCTGTCCCCTGGGGTGACAGAAGATGCCATTCCCCCTTCCTTGCACTGGCTTGGCTGGGTGCCCACAGGTTGCCTCTCCCGCAGGAAGAGCCAGGAGGAGCAGGTGGACATGAATGAGCAGACCGCGAGCAGGTATGTGACCACTGCATAAACGCCAACGCATAACACGGGTCATGCTCCCACTTCCCTTGGAATAACAGAACCTGTTGGCAAGAAAGAACCTTGAGAAATACTGGAGTTCAGCGTCTCAGGATCTGAGCAGTTTCAGCGGTGTGGTAAGCAGGGCTGGCTGCCGTGAGATGTGAGAGCAGTCATCTCAGATGATCGAGGGGCCCAGGTGAGATCTCCTGGGAGACTCCACCAGGAGCCAGCCCTGAAACCTGAGCTTCACGGGACACAAAAAATAAGAAATGCTCCTTCCTTTTGTCTCTAGCCCTGAAGCAGAATGGAGGCCAGATTCTTCTCATTTCTCCTCGGCCTGCCTTTTTGTAATTTCTTCTTCCTTCGACGCTGGCCAATTTGATCTGATTCATCAACAGACATAGGGGAGAGGTGGGAGGAGGGCCCATGGTAAGAGGAGGGTCCGGAGGTCACAGCCCCCGGGGGAAGGGGAACACTGTGGGCTGGTCTAAACTCTTGGAGTTTGGGGTAGATACTTCTGTTTCTGGGACCAGCTGAAGAATAGCAAGATATTCTTCACCCTAGCCCCCCACACTGGCAGTTGAGCTAGTGGGAACATCTGCGGAAGGGGTAGCTTCAGCAGCGACAAAAAGTAGAGGCTCATGTCTGTCTCAGGAGATCATGGGCTGCAAGAGCCAGAGAACCCACTGCTTGCAGGCAAGGCCATCCATGTCTCAGGCCAGCTGGAAGGGGAGCGACTTCCAGAACACTAGAGATGGGCTCCTCTGCCTTGTCTGCCTTTGCACTTAGGACAGCGGACAGAGGAGAATAGAGCTCAGTAACATTTGGAGTAAGCACACACGTGCCAAGTGACATCACCAATAGTCATCTCTGACACGAAGTCTGGTGTCCAGCGAGTCAGAGGTCATAGCATTGCTGACGCTCCCAGAGAAGGGAGTTCTCTACAGGCACCTGTGCCTTGGCAAGCCTGGTCAGTAAGCAGCACAGTGCCCTGGTTGGGGGGCTGCCTGAGTGATGTAAAAATGCTGACCTATATGTCAAGAGAAAAATGTTACATGTTGATTTCTATCGCGAGGGAGTGCTTTTAGAACTCACTGTCTCTGGGAGATTCAGAATTAAGGTCAAATTAGTATGGAAAACCTTGCCTCTCACCTCCCTCTCCCTTGGCCATAAAAGGTGGGGTAGTAACGGGGTTGGGGGACACTTTGGAAGTTTCATGAAGCCTGGCCAGACAGGGTCACAGTGAGTCTTCTCCTGGCGTCAGCGTCGTCTCGTACATTGTCTAGCTAAGGAACTAAGCAGAACTTTAAGAAGAGCCAGTGAAAGGTAGGAGGGACCCGGGGAATCAGTGCATTGGCTGTGGCCGACCTGAGCTGAAAGACAGAATGAATTAAGACTGAAGCCAAGACTTCCCTGAAAAATGTCACACTCAGATGGCAGAGAGCAGAAAGGGAAGGTCAGGGAGAGCAAGCAGGTCCTCTGCGCCGGGCGCTGTCCAAGGTACTTCACATAAATGGTTTTTTGCAGCCCCTCTAAGAAATCCATTTTATTAAAGAAAAACTGAGGCTCAGCGAGGTTAACTGACACATCAAGATCACTGAATAGTGAACAGCATATACAGAATTGGAACGTTAATTTGCACACCTCCATGGTGCATGCTCCTTGTACACCATGTGAGGCGTGTGGTCCCCATGCCCAGGGCTAGCATGGGGAAAGGAGGCAGACAGACGGCAGGATGGAGCTTCTTGGAGGCCAGAGCAGGCCACATTATGGTGCAGAAAAACCGTGCCTGCAAGGCTACTGAGGTGTGCCTGATCCACATTTGCCTGGTGAATCTAGAAATGGCCTTTTTAGGAGGGACCAGAAACTAGAGGGCTCTCCAAGAAGGCAAAGCCCTGCTGCCGAGCGACTGCAGAGTACCTTCAAATCAAAGGTGCAAGCTCAGAGGCCAAGCCACACATCCCTGGGGCTCAGCGGGAGGGCAGGCAGCATGGACAGGGGTTGAGAATACATGGTGACCATGGGGAGGGGCAAATTTCTTACTTCATGAGATGGGCTGGTGCTCTTAGGATGCCAAGCTAGAGGCCAGCAGGTGGTGCAGTGTTTAAGGCGCTGGACTTCCACGTGGACAACCACGATCTGAGTCCCGCTCCTGGAGGCTTGCTTTCTCACTTCCTCTCTCTCTGGTGAGTGCATGTGCCCTGTAGCAAGTTTAAAAATTAATAATGATGATGAATAAAATTAAATAACTCTTTAAGAAAAAACACAAAAGGATGCCAAGTTATTTACAGCCAGAACACAGAACAGACACGAAGAGTCTTCAGATCCGCTGGGGTAGAACCCCGCTCCTCACGTGCTCTGCCTGCTGTACACATCTGAGGGGGTCCCAGGTTAGGAGATAAGGAGGGTGACCAGGAACCTTCCAGCAGTGCTAGTGGCAGAAATGACAGAAAACAGGATGTAGGGTTTGGAGGGAAGGTGGCGGGAACTGTTCTGACTTCAGAGCAGGAGTCACACGGTTCTCTCAGAAATCAGGATTCACAGTACAGATGCAGGTGGAAATGAACACAAACCTTGATCATGCGACTGGGCCTTTGAGAGCCCAAGGCAAGGAGCCCAACACAGGGGAGGGAGTTGTTTAGAAATCCAAAGGTTGTTCTATGTCAGCGGTGTCTCTAAAATCAAAGTCATAGGCTGTCTCCTTCAAGGTGAGTTTGATTCACTCTTCAGCCCCACCACTTGCAACTTCAACTTCGGACGTTTTCTTTCTTTCTTTCTTTCTTTCTTTCTTTCTTTCTTTCTTTCTTTCTTTCTTTCTTTCTTTCTTTCTTTCTTTTTCTTTCTTTCTTTCTTTCTTTTTTTAATAATTAATTAATTTATTAATTTATTTATTTATTTTAGTTTGATCAGAGAGAGACAGAGGGTGAGAGAGAAAGGAAGTGAGAAAGCAAGCTACCAGATTCAGGACTCGAACCCCGGTTAGCCATGTGGGAGTGTCCAGCACCTTAACCACCATGCCATCTGCTGGTCCCACTTTGGACGTTTTCTGTATGCACCAGAGTTACAGAGCCTAGTACCTGTAACAATGTTTCAGATCTTGGAAATACATTCTGGCTCCAAAACATCACAATGAATACATATTTTATTAATATATTCAAAATTCATTCATTTAGTATTTGAAAAAGATTTGAAATCAAATTGTGGTTTAGGATCTCACATTTCCTAAAATCTCCCAAATATACCCAATGACAGAGCTATAAAAGCTCACCATAAACGAAGTGCATTAAGTTCCCATAGACAGGAAATGTTAAGAAGGAAACAATGTACGCGTGGTACCATTTTAGTATGTTTAAAACACAACCTATGCAGCTCTTCAAACTGGCCGTAAGGAGACTCAGCTTATGTCTGAATTCAACAATGTTTGTTGAGCACCTGCTAAGCACCAGACTGTTCTAGGAACTTAGGTGCCATCAGTGGACACAGACAGTGAAAGATCTATGTCTTCATCTTGAGGGAGATGGACAATGAAAAACAAACATAATAAGTAAACCATTTAGTGTGCTAGACAGTAGCGAAGAATAGCCAATAGTAGGGCAAGATGAGGGGACCAGGAGGGATGGGGCGGGGAAAAATTGTGCCCAAAACAATTAGGACTGTCAATGTAAGCCTCAATGAGAAAGTGAGGTGTGAGCAGACTCGAAGGTGAGCCAAATAACGATCTGGAAGGAACGTACTTCACCAAGAGAGGATGGCTGGTCAGGGCCCGAAGTCACACTTACTGTGTTTGAAAGACACCAAGGAGGCCAGTAGACATGGGGGAGCCGTCACAGGGTGAGGCTGGGTCAGCTGCAGGTCCTGCAAGGCCCTATAGGACATTGTAAAGAACTGGCTTGTGCTTGAGGGAAACGTAAGCCCTAGAAGGTTCTGAACAGAGAGAAAGAAAGAGAGAGAAAGAAATCACCCCTTTGGGAGGGGATGTCATGCCACAATCATTTCTCCTTCATTCTCCTCTCAGGATTTTGAGCACACATGCATGTGTGCCCCGAAACACCCCTTGGGTGTTTTCCAAGCCTCTAGGTCTAGGACTTGTACCGCTCAGTTGTCCACAGGGGATCAAATTGCCTTAACCACCATGCTATTGGCTGGCCCTGTAGGTATATTTCGAACATGACTTGGAGATGATTCTGATGCACAAAAGATTTGGGACCCTCCAGTATACAGATCTTCCTGCTCAGGGAAATGTTGATTGGCATTTCCAATGATTATTCTGCAGGACAAATATTCCCAGGAGGGACAGGCAGAGGGGTGGGATGAAGGAGTGCGAGAAAATTCCCTGTGCCCAAAGATGCCCTAACTTGCCCATCCTACCTGCAACCCCACCATGGAGTATCATTCAAGCCTTTGCTCCAGGACCCATCCTGCACAGGCCTCGAGCTGCCAGGTCCTGGGAGCCCAGGGTCTCGGGTCCCCACTCCACTCAGCCCAGTCCACCAGTTCCTAGGTTCTGAAGTAGTCATTTGAGAGGGTGAAAGTGACATGTCCTCTCTCTCTGCCCCTCCTCCTGCCACCCCAGCATTTAGGGCAGAGGCACAGGAAGCCAGAATGCTCCCCCACCCTGCCAGCACTGTTGCCAGGAAGTGCCAGGAAGCCACTCTGCTGCTGTGTCTCTTGTGCCAGGCACTAGGATGAAAGGAAACACCAGAACGGCAGTTTGGGATTATCTAGTGCCCTGGGCCAGAGAGGCTCCTTGAAAGGATTAGTGGCTTCTTCTGAAAGAGCTGCAGAGCTGCTTTAAACAATGGCTCCTCTTCAGGGCTCTCCTGCCCACTCTCCAGCGGAGCACACAGGGAGCTCTGGATCTGTGGAGGACAGCCTACTTTGGAACAGCTCTGGGAGGGGAAACTCACCACCTCCCAAGGTAGCCCAGCCCATCACTGGTTGTGCTAGAAAATCCTTCCTTGAACTGACTCAGAAGCAGTCACCCTGCTGTTTCCTCCTGGGGTCAGGAAACAGAGGCTGCTACTCCTCCCAGGGGTGCCAGGGCATCATATGCCCTAAGTACTCAGTGCAGGCTTGCTCTTGGCTCTCCATGGGCATTCTGGAGCTGCCACTGGCCACAGAGTTCCCCCTGGGACACAGAAGAGCCCATCTCAGTGAAGGGTACTTTGGGGAAGGTTGCCCCAGTGAGCTTCCCATTCTTCTTTCTGCTGCCGTCAGGCACCTGCTAACTCCAGGCTCCATTTGGCCATCACTCTGGCTGGGTTTGCATGGCCCCTGTGCCCCAGTGCTCAGTCTAAGTGGGGCTGCTGGGTGCTCCTGGACACTCACCCCACGAGTGCTTGTCCTGGAGCCCCTTCCTTAAACCCTACTAGGGCCACAGGCCTGGGTCCCAGTCACTGCTGTGAACATGCGGGTCAGTGCACAGGTGTCCATGGCAACAGGCTAGCAAGCTGTGTTTCTGGAAACAGAATCTACAACCTACCCCACCCCATCTCTCGGTACTCCAAACTCCAGAGTGTAATTTCTTATTGTGCTAAAATGTTTGTAACATGCGATTTTCCATTTTAATAATTTTTAGGCATACAGTTCAGGAGCATTCAGTATATTCACACTGTTGTACAATCATCATCCATCTCTGGAACTTTTTTAAAAAGAATTATTTATTGGGACCAGCAGATGGCATAATATTTATGTTGCTGGACTCCCACATAGTCGACTGTGTTCAAGTCCCAGTTCGCAGTCCCATGTGTGTGCCCAAAATCCCCAGAAGAGAATGGAGAAGGGACTGTGGCATGGCCATTCCACCTGGGGGATGATTTCTCATTTTCTGTCTCTCTGTCTCTCTGGCAAGGGCATTCACCCTATAGCAAAAATTTCTCTTTAAAAAGTGAATTATTTTGGGACCTGCAGACAGCATAATGGCTATGTCATTGGACACCCATGTAGTCAACTGCAGATCGATTCCCGGACCCAGTAGCTTAAACTCATGCCAAGCCCATGTGCATGCATGCCGAAGATCCTAAGAGGAAAATGGAGAAGAGATTGTGGCATGGCCATCCCCCTGGGGGTGATTTCTCACTTTCTGTCTCTCTGTCTCTGTCTTTCTGGCAAGCGCATGTGCCCTATAGCAAAAAACCTCTCCAAAAAATTATTTACTTAATTTTATGTATTATTATTATTTTAATTTTCTATAGGGCATGCACACTCACCAGAGAGAGACAGAGAGAGAGAGAAAGTGAGAAAGCAAGCTGCCTGGCCCAGGACTTGAACTGTGATTAGCCATGCGGGAGTCCAGCTCCTTAATCACCACAGCACGTGCTGGCCCATCTCCAGAACTTTTTTATTTTCTTAAACTGAAACTCTGTATCCCTTAAACACTAACATTCCATTTCCCCCTCCTCCCAGAGTCTTTTTGTGTCAGTATTTGACTACTCTAGCTCCCTCATGTAAGTGTATTATGTAGTATTTATCCTTTCGTATCTGGCTTCTTTCAGTTAGCATTGTGTCTTTTTTTAACATTTAATTTTTTAAAATTTTATTTCTTATCATTATTCTTCAATTTGACCAGAGAGAGACAGACAGACAGAAAGGGAGAGCGAGAAAGCAAGCTACCAGGTCCAGGACTTGAACCATGGTTGGTCATGTGGGAGTCCAGTGCCTCAACCACCACACCACCTGCTGATGCCAACATGGTATCTTACAGGGTTACTCGTGTTGTTACATTGATCAGAATTTCATGTCTTTATCAGGCTGAATAGTACACGCATATCCCACATTTTGTTCATTCGTCTACTGATGGACACTTGATGTCTTAGTCCATGTGGGCTACCGTAACAAAATGACTGAGACTGAGTAATTTATAAACAATAGAACAGTATTGCTCACAGTTCTGGAGGCTGGAAAGTCCAAGGTGAAGGCACCAGCAGATTTGGTGTCTGGGGAGAATCCATTCCTCAGAGTTGGTGCCTTCTATGTATCCTCACATGGTAGGAAGGCAAAAGGGGACTAACAAGCTCTCTTACAAGGGTGCTAATCTCATTTATGAGACTCTACCGTTATGATCTGATCACTTCCCAAAGGCCCCACCCCCTATGATGTCACCGTGGGGGTTAGATTTCAGCAAATGAATTGGGGAGTGGGCCACATACATCCAGGCACAGCACTTGGGTTGTTTCTGTCTCCTAGTTATTGTAAGTGATGTTGCCATGGATATGGGCACACCAGTATTTGCCTGAGTCCAGGATGTATTTTACATGCTGCCCAAAAACATTCTCACTCTCCCTCTGGTACACATTGTTCCTATTGAGTGGGAGATTCTCCCAGGGAAGGAAGGGAGCCTCGATCTTAGTCCTCCTTGTGCCTGCTCCCATGGTCAACATAGTCTGGCAGAGTGATGGCACTCATGACCTGTGGAGTGGAATGGATGAATGAAGAGTGAGGGGTACTTCCTGGTACCTTTTGCTTGGGTGATGTGACAGTACTTTATGTATGTGTATTGTCCCATTTCATCTGTCGGTCCCACTTTACAGATGAGGAAACTGAGGCTGAGGGAAGGTAAGGGTCTATGACTACTGATGCAAGTCTTGGGTAAGCAAGAGCCACTGCAAACTCACTTTTCTGGTGGCAGCAGTAGCAGCAGCTACATCTTCCCTGTTCCTTCACCCTGGGAGGTGCAGGCAGAGTGAGAAGGTGGCCTTGTATTAGAGCTGCCTATGGGCCTTTCAGAGATGGGAAAGAAACGGGAATCCCCGTGCTTCAGAGAGAAGCTGCTGGCTGTGGGCAGGACCCCGGCTGGTGTGGATCTAAGCAGCCCCAGCCCTGGACTGACCCCAAACCCCAGCCCATATAGGGTAAAGCTCGTCGGTCCAGCCTGTCTGGGGTCCTGGATCCAGCTGTCTGATTGCTACCTGGTTTTCTGCAGTCTCTCAGCTTACCTGGGGCTTGTGCCTCTGGCCCGGTCTGGGGTCAGGGAAGCTCAGGGAAAAATAGTCAGAAGGTATGGTGCGACCTCCCCGCAACCTTTCCCACACCCCAGCGCACACACCTGCCAGTGCCTGTGGCTGCTGCTGAATTGGGATGCTATGGTTGTGTCAAAGCGTGAGACCCCCTGACTTCCCTGGGTGTGGGAGCCAGCATCTTGGGCTTGTTTATTGAACCCAGCAAATCAATGGAAAAATGGCAGAGAACAGTGGACATCCAGGCTCCTCTCTGCTCCCCATCACTCCCTTCTCTGTGCCCCCTCAGTAATAAACCAGGATCCCGGGCAAGGACGCGTCAAGTAAGACAACGGGTCTGGATAAGCTGAATTGGGGTCAAAGGAGCCATGCTCCTTCCGGGAGGGAGGCCACCTCCTGCTCTCGCCGGCTGCGTCTGTGCCTCCACTGCTGGCCGCTCCGCAGCTCTGGCCAGGCAAGGTGGGCCTTCCTACTAGGTGTTCTGTCTCCCCCAGTGGAGCGGCTGAGGCTCAGAGCCAGTTTGGAAGGAGATGAACAAGGACGCTATTCATCCTGTGTGGTCGTCAACCCTGTAGCCCTTCACTAAGGCCCCAGGAGTCACCATGGGGTCCCACCTAGCTCCCTGGAGTACCACGGTGGGGCTGGGTACAGAGTGGGACGTGATCATGAACTCATAACACATTTTCTGGGAGCTTCAGTCTTCCTACCTGCAAAACGAGGCAATAAAGCAAATCTTGTGGGTTTGCCATGAGAGTTAAATCACAAAACAAAGCACCGAGCAGGTTCCTGGCCTTCCGCAGGTGTGAACCCCTACAGTAGTTATTGCGGTCACGGTCACGGTTACAATTCGCTATATACCCTGCGCACATGCTTCGCTCAGAATGCCTTGGGAGGCTCCAAGGCTCAGACATCTTACAATGCAGCCTTGTACCCCTGCTTCCCAGTTCTAATAGCTGGGATGTCTGCATCTCTTGGGTGGTTGGGAAAGTCATGACACATTTGGGCACAGAAAAACTCATCATGACTTTCCCGACGACCTACCACATCGGAATTTCCCCCTTATCCTTTGTGGCAAACCTGCTTCTCACCCTGTATGCCCCAGTTTAGCTAGTGGTATACTGTCCCCAAGTATGAGTCACCTCCGTCCTCCTGCAGCTCACTGTGCCCAGCTGCCCCCTCCCTAGGAGGGACCTGCCACCTAGTCACCCGCACTGCAGTGTCCTGAGTCCAGGACAGTGCTTACCCATATGCTGTTACTTCTGCCCATAATGCATCTCTCCTGTACCACAGGTCATGTCTTCTGTTTCTTTTATGGGGCAGGTATCCAGGATGGGTGGGGGTCGGCAGGTGGTGTGCCGGTTAAGGCTCTGGACTCCCACATGGCTGACCACAGTTTGAATCCCGCACCTGGTGTCTTGCTTTCCCACTTTCCTCTCTCTCTGTCTCTCTGGTCAATTTTTTAAAAATAATAATAATAAATAAAATAAAATAATTCTTTTTAAAAATTATTTTATTTTTTAAAAAAGAATTATTTTTAAATTTAATTTTATTTATTCATTCATTTATTTTAATTTGACCAGAGAGAGACACAGAGAGAGGAAAAGTGAGAAAGCAAGTCAGCAGAACTGGGACTCGAACTATGGGTCAGTCATGTGGGAAAGTCCAGCACCTTAACCACCATGCCACCTGCTGGTCCCCAGTAAAATAATTCTTAAAAAAAATGGTGGTTGGGTGGATAGGAAAGAGGATACAGACAAACACTGAATCCTGGGTCTGGCCACATAGTCATCATTCTGAACTCCAGCCTTTAAAGACTCCCCCTTTTGGAGTGATTAAACTGAATCCTCCATCACCCCTTCTAGACAGTCTGGAAAATGGATATGTTGATCCTAAGCCCAGAAAGGTTAAGTGACTTGCCTAAAGACGCAGAGCAAATAAGAGGATTAGTACCTCTGAATACAGGACGTTGAGGTGTTGACACTGCCAGCTCCTCCCAGTTCTTAAACAAAGCTTCAGTGTGCTTCCCTGGCGCCATCCATAAAGGGAGGGTGGACAGAGAAGGGGGATGATGCAGAGGTATGAGTGTTGCGCTCAAAGCCACAGGTCTGGGAGACGTGTCTCGACACACACAGGAGAGGGGAAGAAAAAAGCCAAAGCAACTCCCAGACAATTTACGGCTAAGAAATATGCTTGAAAGATTTAAAAAAAAAATCTTTCTGTTAACATTTACTTCTTCATTTACTTCCGAGAGAGAAAGCAAGAGAAAGAGACAGTTACCCTCAATAGGATTTCATGCCATAATACACCCCCAGTGGGGCTGGCCTGGATCATGGTGCCCAGGGAGGTCCTTGTGCACATACCCGGGACCTTTCCCTTGGGCGTCCAGGTGCACCACTGTTGCACCACAGCCTGACCCCTTGTCAGGAAGATTGAACTGTTCCAGGGAAAACTTGAAAGAAACCATCTTTGTCTTCTGACCAGCCAATTCCTCTGTTCAGCCAACAGTCAGCAACAGCTTCAAAGATGAGGTAGTCGAGCCCCTTTCGCATGGCTGGACAGGAGTGAGCTGCTCTAGATCCACGGGGAGGGAGGCTTAGGAGGAGTAAGCAGGGCTGGGGTAAGAAGGGAGAGGAGGAAGAGCAGAGTGGTCCTGCAGAAGCAGCAGGGGAGCAGGAGGGAGCTGCTCAGGGCCACTGGGGCAAGGGTAGGTGTAAGAGTGACGAGAGATGGCACTGACCAAGCACCCAGGGGGTGCCATGCAAGGTAGATTGTACACTCACGCACAGACGTAGAGATGAGGGTGTGACACCCAGACTCACAGTGGCAGAATCAGTATGAGAACTCAATTCCCAGACTCCAGATCCCGGGGGCTTTCTTTCATGCCACAGAAACAAGTCTGGGATTGGGTCTAGGGGCCGCAGTTGCAGCACTTGTTTGCCTAGAGAAAGACAAAGAAGGACTTCATGGCAGGGGCTTCCAACTCCTATGTTCAGAAACACACATACACAGTCCCATTCCTTCAACTGGCTGGAAAATGCATAATTTGGAATCACAAGGCTGGGACCAGCAGGTGGTATAGTGGTTAAGGCGCTGGACTCTCATGTGGCTGCCTAAGGTTCGAGCCCCAGATCCGGTGGCTTGAAACTCACACCAGGTGCATGTGCATGTGTGCCTACAATCCTGAGAGGAGAATGGAGGGGAAGGGATTGAGATATGACCATCCCCATGGAGGGGGGGGGGATGACTTCTCACTTTCTGTCTCTCTGTTTCTCCAGCAAGCACACACACCCTCTAGCAAAAGTCTCTTAAGAAAAGAAAAAATGGAATCACAAAACCAAATCCGCTTCTCCAAAATTTTGAATGGATGACCTCCTCATCTCTACACTTCATAAAATTATGATCAGAACTCCCAAGAAAAGGGTATATTATACACCTAAGGCCTTGATAAACCACACAATTCCTGACAGAAGTTAATTACATGCACACACACACGTGTATGTAGTTTTATCTTTTTACAGGAACACAAATCCTCTTGTATTTATTTACTTTTTGATAGTTTAAGTTTTTGAGGGGTGCACATCACATGGATTCTATATCCAATGGCCTTAGCAGGAAGGTTGCTTCAGAATTTGGCGTGAACCGTGCCTCTGTCTCCATGAGTGCAAGCAGCCTTTCCCTAGATTACTCTAGCTTTGTTTGACATGCCACCAAGAGTCACCATGCTGTTCTTTGTGCACAGAAGCGCATCTCTTGCCCAAATAGAATTCCCTTCAGCTTGGGCATAAACACCTCCAATTTCAAGATCCGTGTGTTCGCTTTAGTTCCTGAGACCCTGCTCATAGCTAGCAAAAATGGCCTTGGCCCGCAGCCTTCCAGATATAGCTGACTTTTAAAAGTCCCACCCCCAGCAGCCTCCATAGGCTCCAAGATGATAAAAAGACAGCAGAAATGAATAATGTTTTGTTTTGTTTTGTTTTAGACTTGCCACAGGGCTAGCGCACTCCCCATAGAGACAGAGAGAGTGGGGAAAATGAGAAACCCCTCCCTAGAGGGGACGGCCGTGGGGCAATTCCTCCTCTTCCATGCTCCTCTTGAGACTTTGGGCATGCACACATGTGCCTGGTGTGTTTTTCAAGCTGCTGTCTCTGGGACTCAAATCAAAGTCAACCATGTGGGATCCACTGCCTTAACCACCACACCACCTACTGACTCAGAAGTTAATAATATGAAGTTTGTTTATTTATTCCTTGAGACAGAGACAGAGAGCATCCCCCACAGGCTCTTGGTGCAGCAATCCACCCCCCCACACACACACACACCCATTTCTTCAGCCAGCCCCAGATCATGGGCACACACACACCTGGAGTACTCAGGGAGCCCTCCAGAAGCAAATCCTGACTCTTCCACGTGAGTCAGCCTCACAGTGTACTGTGTTTCACCTCTGCACCACCATCCTGCTCCGGAAGTTACTATTGGGTCATCGGGAAAGTCACGATGCGTTTTTGCATAGAAAAATATGAGTAAATGTGCCATGAATTTCTCGACGACCTAATGTTTTATTTTATTTTATTTATTTTTAAAAATAATTATTTATCATCATTATTTTTCAACTTTGACCAGAGAGAGAGCAAGCCACCAGGGCCAGGACAACTGCTCAAAAAAAAAAAAAGAAAGAAAGAAAGAAAGGGACTTGAAGGAGACTTGACTTAACCTAGTGTGAACACAGGGAACAAGCTGACTTCTCCAGCTCTGCCCTGCACCTTAGTCATCACAACCTGTCCATCATGGCCATCCCCCTGCCTACAGGTCACCTCCCTGTCTACCCAGTCCTTGCTCAACTAAGCATCGTCACTTTTTCCAAACATTCTCTTTCATTTTTTAAAAGAATTATTTATTTAATTTAATTAATTATTTTTGGAGAGATTTTTGTTATAGGGCGCATGTGTTCACCAGAAAGAAAGAGACAGAGAGACAGAGAGACAGAAAGTGAGAAATCACCCCCCAGGGGGGATGGCCACGCCGCAATCCCTTCTCCTCCATTCTCCTCTTGGAAACTTGGGCACGCACGCACACGCGTTCAGTGTGAGTTTATGCCACTGGGTCTGGGACTTAAACCGGGTCAACTACATGGAAGTCCAGCAACGTAGCCATTACACCATCTGCTGGTCCCAATTTTATTTATTATTATTATTTCTAATTTGACCAGAGAGAGACAGAAAGAGCGAGTGATGAAAAGTGAGAAAGCCAGCTGCCAGGTCTGAGACTCAAATGGCAGTCGGCCATGGAGGATTCCAGCGTCTCAACCACTGCATCACCTGCTGGCCCCAGACTCTCTCAACGGAGCCCTGACTTCTTGAGAATTCGTTTCACACCTTTAGAACACGTTTTTCATCCTTTTGTCTGGGTGTCATGGGCCCTGCCTCCCTCCCGCCCTCCTTCCTGGGCAGTCTGAAGAACATTGTTAAATTCATAAAAAGACAATACATAGAACTTCAAAGGAAACCAATCATTTTGAAATATAGTTATCACAATATTTTCAAGAGTAGTGATAGAGTAATATGTGTCTCCATTAATGGATTAACAAGTACCGTCTGCTGGCAGCACTAATAGCCACTGGAGTTGGAAACTGTGATGAGTATAGGTAATATCTGAAGACGCCTGCCGCACTGTAATGGGATTTAAAAATATCTGTTGCCACTCTACTCCTACTGTGGCCTGATGCCTACATTCGTAACTTAAGAAATAGAAGTAAGTTAAGAAGTCAGTGAAGGTGATGTTGGCAGGTGGCGTGGTGGTTAAGGTGCTGAACTCTCACATGGTCAACCATGGTTTAAGTTCCAGACCTGGTGACTTGCTTTCTCACTTTCCCTTTGTCTCTCTCTCTCTCTCTCATCAAATTTTAAAATAATGAGGGGCTGGCAGGTGGCATGGCAGATAAAGGTGCTGTACTCCCACATGGTCAACCACAGTTCGAGTCCTGTTCCTGCCAGCTTGCTTTCTCACTTTCCTTTTTTCTCTCTCTCTCTGGTCAAATTAAAAATGAAAAATAAGGGAACCAGCAGTTAGCGTAATGGCTATGTCGCTGGCCTCCCACGTAGTCGACCGCGGTTCGTGTCCCGGACCCGGTGGCTTAAAACTCACGCCGGGCGCGTGTGCGTGCGTGCCAAAGATCCCGAGACGAGAATGGAGGAGAAGGGATTGCGGCGTGACCATCCCCCCTGGGGGGTGATTTCTCGCTTTCTGTCTCTATGTCTCGCTCTGTCTGTCTGGCGCGCGCACGCGCCCTACAGTGAAAATCTCTCCAAAAAAAAAAAAAAGAAAGAAAAATAATAACAAATGGAATTTAAAAACTAAATAATTCTAAAAATATAACAATGATAACTAAAATTAAGTAAAAATAATTCTTAAAAAAGTTAGTGAAGGTGGGGCCCCCGGGCCCTGCGCGGCCCCCCCAGCCCCGCGCCAAGGTGGTGGC
>NW_006160183.1:2384067-2399861 GCF_000334495.1 Tupaia belangeri chinensis | reverse complement strand
GGGAAAGGAAGTATATGTGGGATCCACCTTAAAAGTACTTGTTTCAGAGGACAGCAGTCAGAGGAGATGTTCTGTGAGGCTGACGCACATGGGCGGGTTCTGGGTTCATGGTCAGAAACCTCCCCGCGTACACTGGGATGCATGCGCCCATGATCCAGGGTTGGCTGAGGCTGTGAGTGGATTGTACTATCAAGACCCTGTTGGGACCAGCAGTTAGCATAATGGCTATGTCGTTGAACTCCCATGTAGTCGACTGCGGATTGAGTCCCGGACCCATTGGCTTAAACTCACTCCGGGCGCATGTGTGTGCATGCCCAAGATCCCGAGAGGAGAAAGGAGGAGAAGGGATTGCGGTATGGCCATCCCCCGGGGGTGTGTGTGTGTGTGATTTCTCACTTCCTGTCTCTCTCTGTCTTTCTGGCGAGCACACGCGCCCTAGAGCAAAAACCTCTCAAAATAAATAAATAAAGACCCTGTTGAGAGTTCTGGCTCTCTTTCTGCCTCTCTCTCTCTCTCTCACTTGTTCAGGGAATAAATACATAAATTAACTTAAACAAACAAAAATTTTTTGGTACTAGGCTGGTAGGTGGCATGGTGGTTAAGGCAGCCAGATCCCACATGGCTGACAACACAGTTCAAGTCCCAGACGTGGCAACTTACAAAATCACACTGAGCACATGTGCATGTGTGCCCAAAATCTCAAGAGGAGAAGGTATTGTGGTGTGGCCATCGCCCCTGGTGGACGTTTTCTCACTTTCCCTATCTCTCTCTCTGTCTATTTCTCTTCAGCCAGCACATGCACCCTATGGCAAAAACAAAAACTCATTTTAGAACAATGTTACCCAAAGTACAGTTCCAGAACCAGCGACATTAGCACCACCTGGGAAACTATTTAAACTATTAGAAACGTAAATGTTTTAAAGGAATTATTTATTTAATTTTATGTTTTGGCTTTTTTTTTTTTTTGGAGAGTTTTTTTTTGCTGTAGGGCACGTACACTTGCCAGAAAGACAGAGAGAGACAGAGAGACAGAAAGCGAGAAATCACCCCCCGGGGGGGATGACCACGCCGCAATCCCTTCTCCTCCATTCTCCTCTCGGGATCGTGGGCACATACGCACACGTGCCCGCTGTGAGTTTAAGCCACTGGGTCTAGGATTTGAACCGCAGTCGACTACATGGGAGTTCAACGACAGAGCCATTAAACCAACTGCTGGTCCCCGTATTTATTTATTTATTTATTTTTAATTTGACAAGAGAGAGAGAGAGGGAAAGTGAGAAAGCAAGCCACCAGGTCTGGTACTTGAACTGTGGTCGACTATGTGGGAGTCCAGTGCTTTAACCACTACAGCATGCGAGGGTCCCAGAAATGTAAATTCTTATGCTCCACCCCAAATTTGCTGAGTCAAAAGCTCAGGGTTGGACCCTGCAATCTGCACTTGAAGAGCCTTGGGGTAAATCTGCTGTGCTCTCAAGTTTAGGAAGTGAGATGCACTTTCTGAAGCGAATGCACAGCCAACAGGCCTCCTCGCCCCCAAGTCCCAGAGGGCTGGCTATTGCCAGTATTCCTCCTCTGCTTCTTTCAGACTGACCCTGACTCTGAGGTAGACTGAGGTTTGGCGTTTAGACATCTGAGATCCTTGTTAATGCATAACCAAGTGCCACGGAGCCATGTCTGTCACAAGTGCAGAATAGAGCACAACTGTGGGACAGTGGTTAAGATTTCACTCCTTTATGTACATAAAAAATAATTGGCCTTCTAATTATCTCCATAAAAGAGAGAAAACCTGCCTGGCTTATTAGCACCTTTATTAGTGCTAGGAAATAATTAAATACCCTTAATGGCTTTCTAATGATCCCTAGAGGAGGGAGCATTTTCAAGGCGTGTGCCTGCTATTATGGGGTCATTATGGAGCCTTTCAGACCCATCGACACAGAGTGGGGCACTTGCAAATTCATCAGTGTTGGTATGGGCTTGCCCCCCGCCCCCCACCGCCATGGCTCACGTGCCAGTAAAGGCTTGCCATCTCTTCTAGGCCCATGCCTGCCCGCTCAGAGGCTCAACAGCGTCTGTAAGCAAAGGTTCTGGAAAGAGGATCCTGCCGCGGTGGGCGTGCAGGGAGGGCTACCTATTCCGCAGACGGAACCTGCAGGAACCCCCTCCATCTCTCCTCTGGTCCTCTAGGGGCATGTTCATTCTGTCCCGAGAATTCTAGGCGTCTAACATTCTGGGACCCAAAACACAAGCTTTGCAGAGCTCAAGATATGTTGGTAAGCAGGACGTTGGTTTCCCATCTGGGTGGAACGTGGCCTCCACGAAGGTTTTCGTTCTCCGGAGGGTTAAGTTTTATATCCAAGTTTTAGGGAGGCGCACAATCTGCAAGTGGAGAGAATCAATCCTGTGGTTATCCAGCAGGTGGCGCCATAACTTTACCTTCTGCGCCAGCATAGAAGGCAGCTCGAACTTCACAGAGCCGGGAAGTGAGGCGCTACTTGGGACTTCCCAGCTTCATATTTAGGGCTTTGGTATCCCCTGTGGACCCGCATCTTTTCTCTAACAAACCATACCACTCTCCTCCCAACAGCCGCAATACTTCTGATTCTCTGTCTGAACGTCATGAACAATCCCTTACACACTTGTCAGAAATACTGTCCTTCCTTACCTGGAGCTCTGAAGAACTGGGGTGAGGACTCATCAGCACGCTCTTTATCACCCTCACAGTCTGGGACTGTCACCGTACTGTCAGCTCCTCTCAGAGATCTGACGTCAGTTTTACAGCCTCTGAAAGTTACTTAGCTTTTCAACCGAATCATGACATTGCCTGCCCAGCTGGCGTTCTCATGCTCTGAGGCTGGGGGAAGCTGTGAGAACTCACCTCCGGATTTAATTCTGTGCAGTCTGGAAAGATGAAATCCTCACCGCTCTGGTACCCCCATGAAGAAGGATGGCTCTTCTTTCGTAGACTCTTAGAGTTAATTCACCCAGTTCGGCTGTTCACCCCGCACAGAAATCTCTCCTGCAATGCCACCAGCTGAAGCAGCTTGCCCTAGCTTGCAGATGGCATCCACGTCTCTTTTGATGCTCACCTCAGAGGTGTGAGATACACAGGGGAAGGGCCTTGCCGGAGGACTCCCAGCTACTAAGCCTAAAGACCCCCTCTGTTGTCTGACTTTAGGCTCAGCTCTTGCTCATAACAGCTGTCTCCTAGTCAAACCTCTTCTTGACTAACCTCTGTCCAGCTCTTTTGTTTGTTTGTTTTGGAGAGGTTTTTGCTATAGGGTGCGTGCGTTCGCCAGAAAGAGAGAGAAAGAGAGACAGAAAGTGAGGAGTCACCCCACGGGGGAATGGCCACACCCCAATTCCTTCTCCTCCATTCTCCTCTCAGGATCTTGGGCACGCTACGCACACGTGACTGGCATGAGTTTAAACCACCAAGTCTGGGACTCGAACTGCAGTCGACTACATGAGAATCAAGCAACATAGCCATGACACCAACTGCTGGTCCTGTCCAGCTCCTTTTTTGAAAAAAAGAAAATTACTTTATTAACTTTATTTATTTGTTTTAATTTAACCAGAGAGAAAGGGAGAGAGAGAGAGAGAAAGTGAGAAAGTAAGCCTCCAGGTCCAGGACTCCAACTGTAGTTGGCCATGTGGGAGTCCAGCGCCCCTAACTACCATGGCACCTGCCCACCCCTTGCCCAGCTCTTTTTAAAAGAAGTTGACAAGGGTGGCAGGTGGTGTGCTGGTTAGAGAGGCTGGACTGCCACATGGCTGACTGCAGTTTGAGTCCCAGTTTGTTTGTTTTGGAGAGGTTTTTGCTATAGGGTGCGTGCGTTCGCCAGAAAGAGAGAGACAGAGAGACAGAAAGTGAGGAGTCACCCCACGGGGGAATGACCACACCCCAATTCCTTCTCCTCCATTCTCCTCTCAGGATCTTGGGCACGCTACGCACACGTGACTGGCATGAGTTTAAACCACCAAGTCTGGGACTCGAACTGCAGTCGACTACATGAGAATCAAGCAACATAGCCATGACACCAACTGCTGGTCCTGTCCAGCTCCTTTTTTAAAAAAAAGAAAATTACTTTATTAACTTTATTTATTTGTTTTAATTTAACCAGAGAGAGAGGGAGAGAGAGAGAGAGAAAGTGAGAAAGTAAGCCTCCAGGTCCAGGACTCCAACTGAAGTTGGCCATGTGGGAGTCCAGCGCCCCTAACCACCACGGCACCTGCCCACCCCTGCCCAGCTCTTTTTAAAAGAAGTTTAGAAGGGTGGCAGGTGGTGTGCTGGTTAGAGAGGCTGGACTGCCACATGGCTGACTGCAGTTTGAGTCCCAGACCTAGGGGCTTGCTTTCTCACTTTCCCTCTCTCTCTTATTCTATACCTCTCTAGTCAAATTAAAATAAACAAATAAATAAAGTTAAGTAAAATAATTCTTTAAAAAAATAAAATAAATAAGAAAGTTTACTTGGTTGGGGCCAGTAGGTGGCATGGTCGTTGAGGCACTGGACTCCCACATGGTTGACCGTGGCTTGCATCTCGAAACTGATGGCCTGCTTTCTCACTTTCCCTTTCCTCCCTGCCTCTGGTATGTGCACATATCCTATAGCATATCCTCTCTCTCTCTGTCTCTCTCTCTGTGTCTGGTCAAATTTTAAAAATAAAATAAAAATAATAACAAATGGAATTAAATAAACAAATAAATAATTTTTAAAAAGACAGGCTGTTCCTAGCAAGAGTGTCAGTGGGGCCCTCACATGATGCAGAAGTGCTTGAGTTTATGGGTGCCAAGATGACCGCAGCATATTTTAATAAAATTACCCATCTTTTAAACAATTAATTATTTGATTATTTACTTATTTATTATCATTATTATTTTTAATTTGACCAGAGAGAGAAAGAGGGAGAGAGAGAGAGAGAAAGTAAGAAAGCAAGCCCCCCAGGTCCAGGACTTGAACTACAGTTGGCCATGTGGGAGTCCAGTGCCTCAACCACCATGCTACCTGCCAGCCCAGAAATTACCCACCTTAAAACGATAAAGAA
The DNA here is from genome assembly GCF_000334495.1 of Tupaia belangeri chinensis. Taxonomy (NCBI): domain Eukaryota; kingdom Metazoa; phylum Chordata; class Mammalia; order Scandentia; family Tupaiidae; genus Tupaia; species Tupaia belangeri. Next base: position 2,394,817 of record NW_006160183.1, on the reverse strand, counting down.
GTTTACAGGGATTTTTTTGCAAACCATCTTTAAACTAAAAACTGAACAATTAATGTAAGCAAAACACTGGGGGGAGGGACGTAGAGCAGGCAATTTTTCAGCTCCAGGTTTGGACACTTCATCTGTTATGGAGTGAAAGCAATGATATCCTAATCAGATCAGAAAAGGTCAGACAAAAAACAATCAAAATTACGGAGCCTGGGCCTAGCCCAGGTGGTGCAGGCAGCTGCTGTGGGAGGCTGAAACATTGAGGGAAGGGAAGGCTCTGGGTTTGCATCCCAGATCTGTCTGAGGATGGGGCTGGCTCCTGGGCTGAGGGGAGGACCGTGGTGCGAAGACCTGGTTGGAGGCACTCTCTCAGTCCCTCTCTAAGGAAATAAGTAACTTTAAAAAGTGGCCAAGTAGTTAAGGGAGCTGGATCCCCACATGGCTGACTATGCTGCTTAAATCCCAGCCCCACTGGCTTGGAAAGCACACTGGGCATGCGTGTGTGTTCACATGTGTGCTTAAAATCTTGACAGGATGGAGAAATGGAGAAGGGATTGGAGCATGACCATGTTTCATTAGAGGGTGCTTTTCCCCTCTCCCTCTCTCTGTTCTTTCTGGTGAGCGCATACATTCTCTGGTTAAAAAAAAAATTTTTTTTAAATAGAAATGAAAAAAGAGTAGGTCAGTTTTACCTAGGAGAGCTGATCAGTTAGGGCTTCCTAGAGGAGATGATAAAGTGAAACCTTCACCTCTGTAACCAGTGCACAGGGGCAGACAAATACCCCTTGCACCACCTCATTTTTTTTTCCAAAAATTATGTATATAACTTTATTTATCACTGTTCTTCAATTTGACCAAAGAGAGACAGAGCAAGAGAGAGAAAGGGAGAATAAGAAAGCAATCTGCCAGATTCAGAACTAGAACCACAGTCAGCCATGTGGGAGCCCAGCTCCTAACAACCACGCCACCTGCCGGCCCCATTCCTCTTCTTTAGATCTTCTCCAGATCTGTGGTTTCACGGGGGCATGTGGTCCGTTCCTCTGACAGAGTCCCAGAAAGCAGGGAGACTACTTACAAACCCCTTTCTGTCAACCCCGTGAAGGCAGGACCCACAGTGCACACATATTTGCAAACCAGCATGAGCCACGATGCTCTGACATCATAGACTCAGTCACTGCTGTGCCACTGAGTTGCACTGAGTTTCTTGACCAACAAGCTCATTAGTTAACGCCTTTGGAGAAGAGCTAACAATAACCTTTGTGCCTTTACCTTCAGCTCCCAGGCCACGAGTTTAGGTCACTCAATCAGTTAGTCACTTGCCTCAGTTTACCTATGCCCTGCCTGTCCACTCATGAGCTTTTGTGAGCCCTTGAACTTGTTCTCATCCTGTTTGTCCCTCACTCCCTAGAAGAGCATAGTATCATCTGTACACCCGGAGAGTTCCACACTCTTTTCCCAGATCATTTATGACAACTAGGTGGACACCGTTCTTGTACTGATTCTACGGACTGGGAAGGAGGTCAAGTTAACTCTCTCTACTTTCCAATAGCTTATCACCCTCTGAAGCGATGGAGAAACAGCTTTGGCGTTTTTTTTTTTTTTTATTATTATTTGTTTGTTTTTAAATCTCTCTTCTGCTTCTGGACTGAGAAACCCCGCCTGAGAAAAGCCTGAATGGATGAGAAGTGGAAACATCTCTGGAAGCCTCCTTAGTCCAGACAAATTCATTTGGGGAGCTGCATGGCTGCAAACTTCCTTTATCCTGGTGCTCAGGCTATGGCGAAACTTATCTTTCATTATACCTTTTGGTGGAACTGCACACACCAGGGAACCAGAACTTACAGTTTCATGGCTAAGTCCACTTCATTGCCTTAGGCAGTACTTTGTGGTTTTGTGTGGGATTTTTTTTTTTGTTGACAGTTTGGTTTTTTTCCCCTGTAGGATGTGCGTGCTCACCACAGAGAGACAGAAAGCAAGACATCACCCCCCAGCGGGGATGTCCATGCCGCAATCCCTTCTCCTCCATTCTGCTCTTGGGATCTTAGGCACACACATACGCGTGCCCGGCCTGAGTTTTAAGCCACCAGGTCAGGGTTCAAACCATGGTCGACTGCATAGGAGTCCAGCGACGCAATCATTACACTATCTGCTGGTCCTCTTCGGCAGTACTGAACTGAGTCATGGAATTTTTCTGTACCTTTGTGAAACAGGAATGGTCAGGGAAATATTGAGAGGATAAATGCAAATTAAGCACATAAAAAGAGTATAGGATTCCAGGAAGAAAGAGTATGCTCTTTGAATATAAAAAGGTAGGTTTTTAGTTAGAATAGGATGCGACTGCATGTCAGAAAACTTCAGGGATTTGTAGCTAAAATAAGATAGCGGGTTATTTCTCTTACTTAAACGAAGTCTGAAATAGAAGCCTATGGCTAAGACACATAGTCCAGAATCCTATGACGTTCAGGCTCCTTCTGTCTGGCTGTTCCACCAACTTTACCATGCCCTCTCATGGTCTAAGATGGCTGTGCAAGCTCCAGCCATCACATCTACATTCTTCCAATTATATTTATTAGCTAAAACTTAGTTATAGCTAGCTGTAAGAGAGGCTGGAAAATGTCTACATCTGGGCAACCATGTACCCAGTTACAGAGCGCAGGTTCTATTATTTAAAAAGATGGAGAGACTGAATAAAGTGGGCCAGGAGCTGTCTATGCTGAGGTGGGTAGGAAGGGTCCATGAACAAAAAGAAAAACTATACCGATAGCCTCTAAGTATACACAATGTACTAAGAGATGTGAAAACAATTTCTTTTTCTTTTTTTTAATCTTTTTACTTAATCCTATTTTGGATTCACCTTATTGGGGCATCAGATTTCCCCCTCTAATATTTTATTCTCTTCCTCCTATGAATCTCTCCATCTCTTTTACTTCTCGCCTGTTCTCAAAGTCCTAGTTCTCCCTCCCCGAGTCTCCAACTCCAGCCCTCAGTCACTACCCTGCAGGAGAAGGAGGAAGAAGTTCTCAGCCCAGCCTCAAAGGGCAGTGCAGAGTAACAAAGGAAGTAGAGCCATTAGGCCTACCAGTTGCCAATACTGATTTCTTCTTGGAACAATTATGTTAATGAGTTTCTGTCGCTTTTTTGTATCTCATAGAAGAAACCTTTATATTTTCCCAGCTTGGAAACAGAGTCGCTTTGCCCACTTGGTTATTGAGAAACTGCCTTTCTGGGCCTGCGTTCTCAAGTCCTCATCAGGAAGCCCTGCCCCCACTTCCCTTACACATCACGTCACGTGGTATCTGGTCACAGAGCATTCCGCATTCCCGGGGTGGAGAGGGTATTGATGAGTAGCCGGCCTGGCTGTAGAAACATCGACCAGGTGGGGGCCAGGCTTGGGAGGAGTTAGAGCCAAACTTCCAAGTGGCCTGTGTTCTGGAATAAAATGCCCTGTTGGCCGTGGGTATCTGTATGGGGGGGTGCAGCGGGGGATGGGGGTATGTGGCGGGGGGTTAACCCTGGCATCCTGCAGAGGATCATCCTGGATAAACGGAGCCTGTTCCTTTATGAGAGGAGAAATATTGGATAAAGGCCTGTGGGGACCCACAGGATTGAGGCTACTTGATTGTAATATCAGTAGGATGTTTTGGTCCCAAGCAAGAGAATACCCAATACTGAGGGAATTCTTTGGTTTAATAAAGGGTCCAGAGGGAGCGTAACTTTCAAGTGTGGTTGTCTCAGGGCTCTAGCTTGTTTTATCTGGGGTGCTCAAAAGTCTACTCTCCTCTCTATATTGGTGTTATCCTTGATTATATTCCCTCATGGTGGCCAAAGAGCTACTTCCACACCTGTTGTGCATACAACACTTCCAATGATTGGATAGTTGGAAAAGTCAGGACATGTTTTTCTATGACATATTTTTTTCTGTTTTTTAAAGTGGGTCATGACTTTTCTGACGATCCAATATATTCTAGCTCACAACCTTTACAGTGGAATCTAAATGGAGAGAGAGAAATGGAGAGAGAGAACAATCCTCTCTTCCTTTAATGGGCTTAGGGGAACAAGTCCTGCCCTTCTCTGTGAGTCAGCACACCTAAACCAGGCACCCCTGAGTACACAGTGCTGCGGGACCTGGGCCTGAGCTACGTGGCCATCCTTTGAACTGGCACCCCTGAGTACACAGTGCTGCGGGACCTGGGCCTGGGCTAAGTGGCCATCCTTTGAACTGGTAACAGCGGTAAGGTGGGTGGGATCATACTGATGGGATTAAGGCAATCAGGACCCTCCCCTGAAGTTGAGATTGGGGTTAGTACCACCAAAACCACATGGCTGCTATGCCCAAAGGAAGATCTGGGTGATGCCAGGAAAAAATAAGGAGGCAAGAAACAGCGTCTGGTATAAATGTCTTTCCCAGGATACTTTACTTCTGGGTTCTACCTGAAGGACTGTCAAGAGGGAAGGGCAGACAGGGATCTAGACCAGAGGATGGAACCAGGTGGTCACGTAACAAGGTTGAGAGCAGAGACTATTGGAAAGATTTTTTTTTTTAATTTTAGATTTTTGTTATAAGGCATGTGTACTCTCAGAGAGAGACACAGAGAGAGAGAAAGTGAGAAATCACCTCCAACTGGGGAGGGCCACGCTGCAATTCCTTCTCCTCCATTCTCCTCTCAGGATTTTGGGCATGTACACATGTATCTGGCATGATTTTTCAAGTCTCTAGGTCTCGGTCTTGAACCGTGTACTCAGTCATGTGGGATCCAGTGCCTTGAACACCATGCTACGTGCTGACCTGGAAGGATCCATTTCTAGTAAAAATTCTGTCTGAAATTCCGGCAATATTTTAGCTGTTTTATGAGAACAAGGGTAGGGTTCATTGTTGGGCCTGTGTCAAGCCCCAACCTGGCCTTGGAAGCCATCAGGACAGTGCTAATCATCAAGAGAAAGTCCTGGTTCTGAGGACCAGGACCCCACCCCACTAAGAGATTCCACCTTTAGAGTTGACCTACAGTTTTTGGAATGCAAAATAAAGTGACATTTCTTTGCAACTGTCTTGAGGCAGAGGAACATGGCATCCTCAATTTAAGGAAACAGTTGCTTAGCCTCCCCGGGCTTCCTGGACCTCAATCCATTCCTCTCATTTCCCTCTTATATCTTCTTTTCTCTCATTCCTTTTGTTTCTCTTAATCCCTTTTCTATTTTTCTTTTTCTATTGGCTTTTCTTCCTCCTTTTCTTTTTTGCTTGTTCTTTCTTTTTATTCTTTTTATTTTCTCCTTTGTCTCCATGTTTTTTCAATGCACCTTCTTCCCCCTTCCCCCTTCCAATAGTTAACATTTGTTTGACTTTTTGAAAGTAGCTCTAAATTGATTGGGATTAATTGCCAAAAAGGAAATCATTTGTTTTGTCCCCTCCCATATAGATTTGAGCTTGATAAAAAAAAAATAATAATAATAATTACAGGATGTGGAGGAAAGAGGGATCCACAAAGTCAGTGGAGTCAAGACAATTATAATAGCTCCCTGTGTAGCTTCAGGAAAGTCACCCCACCTCCCTGAACCTTAGCTTTTGCAACTGAAAAATGAAGAAATGGATTATATGGATTTTCCAAGGCCCTTGTAGGGCTCTTTAATACAGTTGAAAAAGGAATCTGGGCCAGATTCTCGGAATCTGGCTCTAAATTTTTTGTTTTCTGTTTTTGTAAAGGAGTGGTATCTCTAACAGCAGGGATGAAGATCAGCGAATGCTGGACCAGCAGTTAGCGCAATGGCTATGTCAATGGATTCCCATGTAGTTGACCGCGGTTCGAGTCCCAGACCCAGTGACTTAAACTCACGCTGGGCGCTTGTGCGTGCGTGCCCAAGATCCTGAGAGGAGAATGGAGGGATTGCGGTGTGGCCATCCCCCCTCAGGGGTGATTTCTCGTTTTCTGTCTCTCTGTCTGTCTGGCGAATGCACGCGCCCTATAGCAAAAATCTCTCAAAAAAAAAAAAAAAAAAAAGATCAGCGAGTGCTAACTGATGGCTCAGGGCAATGGCAAACCTAAAACCCAAACCCATGGCCTTTTTTTTTTTGTTTGTTTAAGAGAGATTTTTGCTATAGGGTGCGTATACTCACCAGAGAGAGAGAGACAGAGGGACAGAAAGCAGGAAACTACCCCTCTCCCCAGAGGAGTGGCCACACCACAATCCCTTCTCCTCCAGTCTCCTCTTGGGATCTTGGGTATGGATGCGCACATGCCCAGCATGAGTTTTGCTGTTTTTTTTTTTATTTAACTTTATTTATTTACTGATAGATTAATTTTAATTTGACCAGAGAGGGACAGAGTGTGAGAGAAAGAGAGAGAGAGAGAAAGTGAGAAAGGAAGCTACCAGGTCCAAGGACTCAAACAGCGGTTGGCCATGTGGAAGCCCAGTGCCCTTAACTACCACGCCACCTGCTGGGCCCCCAAGCATGAATTTCAAGCCACTTGGTCTGGGACTCAAACAGCAGTTGAGAGTCCAGCGACGTAATTGTTATGCCATCTGCTGGTCCTGCCATGACCTCTTAACATCCTATGAGAGTCATAGTTTTACACAAAAGTATTCACTGTAAAATGGAGTTTCTTTTGGTAGCAGTTGAGTATGTTGTCAGAAAAAACTACTTTACCTGAGAATATCTTCATTTCCCCTTAAATTGTAAAAGATGTTTATTTACTTAATTCTATTAATTATTATTATTATTTTATTTGCTATAGGGCATGTGCACTCATCAGAGAGAGATAGAGAGAGGGAGGAGAGAGGGCAAGTGAGAAATCAAGCCACCAGGTCTAGGACTTGAACCTCAGTCAGCCATGTGAGTCCAGTGCCTTAACCACCATGTCACCTGCTGGCCCTTCCCTTCATGTTTTATTTTTTTGGAGAGGTTTTTGCTATAGGGCGTGTGCGCTCGCCAGAAAGACAGAGAGAGGTAGAAAGCGAGAAATCACTCCCCAGGGGTGGGATGGCCATGCCGCAATCCCTTCTCCTCCATTCTCCTCTTGGGATCTTGGGCACGCACGCACACATGCCCGGCATGAGTTTAAGCCACCAGGTCCAGGATTTGAACCACGGTTGGTTACACGAGAGTTCAGCAACATAGCCATTATGCTAACTGCTGGTCCTTCCCTTCATGTTTTTAAGGATAGTTTTGTTGTATGTAGAATTTTAGTTGAGAGGTGTTTGTTTTTCTCTCTTTCAGCATTTTAAATATGTCAAGGGTCTCCAGGCTTCCATGGTTTCTGATGAGAAAGTAGTTGTTAATCTTATTGATGATCCCTTGTACTAAATCAATTGCTTCTCTCTTCACCTTTTGACACTTTGATTACAGTGTGTCTTGGCATGGTTCTCTTTGAGATTTTCCTACTTGGAATTCATGGAGCTTCTTAGGTGTGTAGATTTATGGTTTTCATTAAATTTGAGAAGTTTGGGGCATTTCATCAAATGTTCGAACATTTCATCAAATGTTCTTTTTGCCTCTGTCTTTGTCTTTGTCTTCTTTCCCTCTAAGACTCTGATTATGCTTTTATGTTGCTTTGCTTGATGGTACCTCACTGGTTTCGTAGGTCCTGTTCATTTTTCTTGCTCCTTTGTCTTTCTTTCTTTCTTTTTCTTTCTTTCCTCTTCTTCTTTTCCTTCCTTCCTTCTTTCTTTCTTTTTCTTTCTTTCTTCTTTCTTTCATTTTAATCTTAGACTAAGTAATCTTAACTGAACCATCTTCAAGTTTGCTAATTCTTCCTTCTGTGAGCTTGACTCTTCTGTTCAACTCTATTTTTAAAAATTTTGGTTACTGTACTTTGCAACTCTGAAATTTCTATTTGGTTCCTTTTTGTAGTTTCTTTTTCTTTATTGATAATTTCTATTTGGTGAGTTCTGGTACTTTCCTTTAGTTTTATTTTAAAGAATTATTTATTTTGTTTTATTTGTCATCATTTTTTAATTTGACCAGGTAGCAACAGAGAAAGGGAAAGTGAGAAAGCAAACCACCAGGTCTGGGACTTGACCTGCACCTGGCCATGTGGGAGTCCAGTACCTTAACCACCATGCCACCTGCTGGCCCCACTTTCCTTCAGTTTTTTTTTTTTGTTTGTTTGTTTGTTTTTTGTTTTTGTTTTTGTTTTTGAGAGATGTTTGCTATAAAGTGTGTGTACTCACCTGAGGGACAGAAAGAGAGTAATGACCCTCTAGGTGGGATGGCCACGCAGCAATCCCTTCTCCTCCATTCTCCTCTCAGGATCTTGGGCATGCACACACATGTACCTGGTGTGAGTTTTAAGCCGCCAGGTCCTGGGCTTGAACTGCATTTGACTCCGTGGGAGTCCAGTGAAGTAACCATTATACCATCTGCTGGCCCCTCCTTTATTTTTAAATACAGAGTCTCCTAGCTTTTTAAACTGGCCTCAAAGTCCTTGTCTAGTAAGTCCATATTTGGGCTTCAGGGACAGTTTCTATTGATTCCATCCTTTCCCTGTGTATGGGACATACTTTCTTGTTTCCTTGCATGTCTCACAATTTTTTGCTGAAAATTGGACATTTTGAATACTATAATGTGGAAATCAGATTGTATTTCCTCGCTGGCATCTGCTGTAGTTATTTGTAGTGATTTTTCTGAACTAACTTAAAAGTTTGTATTCTTTGTCACGTGTGGCCACTGAAGTCTCTGTTCCATTAGTTTAGTGGTCAGCACATTATTAGACAGAGATTTTCATAAGCACTTGGAACTATGGAATTTTAAAAAAAAGCAATTCTGTCTTTGCAGAGGGATTCTGTGTACATTTGTCATGTCTTCAACACTGAGTCAGGAATTTTACAACTCTGCCTTTTTTATAATTCTCATGTCGTTCTTATGCAGAGCCTCAAGGTCAACCAGTGGCAAGAGCTTAGAGCCTCCTCAGGTCTTTTCCGGGCATGCACAGAGTGTAGGGCAGGCACTTGGTCTTCTAGATTCCTAAGAACATGTTGGAACTTTACAAAGCACTTATTCCCCAAAGCCTCTCACCCTTGAGCCTTTTTCTCCGAAGGTTTTTAGTTAGTCTGTCCTTTACCTATGAAGGGCCTGCAAAATTTTTGTGGGAGAAAAAAAGTGCAAGCTTGCTTTGGTACAAAAAAGTTTTGAAATTCACACATAGTTGTTTTCTATCATATGCATGTTCTATGAACTTTGAATTATTGATTTATTTTTTAAATTTGCTAGAGGGTGCATGCACTTGCCAGAAAGAGATGGAGAGGGAGTACAAGAGGGAGACAGCATCCGCTCAGGGGAATGGTCATGCTACAATCTCTTCTCTGTTTCTCCTTTCTTAGGAGTTTTGGCTGGATATGCACAAGTGCCCAGTATGTTTTCTAAGCCACTGGCCCTCCGACTCAAATCACATGGTCAGCCACATGGAATTCTGCTCCCTTAACCACAGGCCATGAGCCGGCCCAGTGATTTTTTTAACTGTCAGAGGGACCTGTGCTTGTGCACGCACAAGAGAGAAAGTACCACCTGCTTCCCCAGTGGGGCATGGTCATGTCACAAGCCTTTCTCCTCCATCCCATCAGGATTTAGGCCATGCATACACATGCTTACGCACCTTTTTCAAGCTGCTGGGGCCAGGACAGTGTTGCAGCCTTATGAGATCTGGCTCCACAAGCACAGGGCCCAACTGCTTCACTAGAGAGTCAGCTCTCTGTGAATTTTTTTCAAAAAATTTAAATTTTTTGAAAAAAATTCACATTACTCATTGCCTTAAGCAGCAGAGACTAAAAGGCCTGTCTATACATTTTTAAATAATTATTTATTTTTAATTTTATTTATTATTATTTTAATTTGCTATAGGTCACACATGCTCACCAGAGATAGACAGAGAGAGAGAAAGGGAAAGTGAAAAAGCAAGCTGCCAGGTCCAGGACTTGAACCACAGTTAGCCATGTGGGAGTTCAGTGCCTTCACCACCATACCAACTGCTGGCTGGCCTATAAATGTTTTTGATAAATGTCTCCTGGTAGTGGCTTTGACAAAAGGCAAGTTCCATCCTGAAAGGCAAGATAAAAACAAACCTTTTGGGGGGTATGATGATGGTAGAGTGGTAGAATGAAATACTCTGTGAGGATAATCCCTATGAGAAGGTTCTGGGTTCAAGTCTGCAGACTACCCTGGGTAGACCAAGCACAAGCTTACCCATAATCCAGGGCTAGCTGAGGTTGGAGGTTGATCATGGTGTTGAGACCCTCTTGGAAGTGCTATCTCTCTCATATAAGAAAAGAAAAGAGGGCCAGCAGGTGGCATGATGGCTAAAGGTGCTGGACTCCCACATGGCTGACCACGGTTCAAGTCTTGAACATGGTGGCTTGCTTTCTTACTTTCCCTCTCTCTTTGTCTGATCCAACAGGAAAATAATAATAAAGTTAAATAAAATAATTCTTCTAAAAAAAGAAAGAAAAGAGAAGGAAAGAAAGAAACTTTAAAATCAAATAAGCAAAAATAAGCCTTTTGAGTAGGATTTGTATGGAGCCAATAGACATCAACTAGGGACAATTTCTGAATGGGATTGCTTCCTCCTGTTCTGGTACTGAGAATGTGAGCTAGTGAGTGGGACACAGCATCAGGGTTAGTTGAAATGCCACAAAGTCCTCTGCTCTTACTGAGATTTAGCCGTTTTCTTGAGTAAGTGCTCTTTGGATTGCTGCAAGCTTTTAGTTTCTAAGTTCTGAAAAAATTTAGTCTGCCAAATTTTGCTGTGTTTTTTTTTTTTTTTTTTTTTTGGAGGGG
>NW_006160183.1:2372749-2383968 GCF_000334495.1 Tupaia belangeri chinensis | reverse complement strand
ACCCCCCCCCAGGGGGGATGGCCATGCCACAATCCCTTTTCCTACATTCTCCTCTTGGGATCTTGAGCACACACGCACAGGTCCCCAGCATGAGTTTAAGCCACCAGGTCCGGGACTCGAATCACGGTCAACTACATGAGAGTCCAGTGACATAGCCATTACGCCAACTGCTGGTCCCAAATTTTGCTAATTTTAAAATTGTTTTTATGGGGGGAGGGTCAGCTTTTGGAATTCCTTTTTCTGCTATTTTTTACTAAATATTTTTCCCAAAAACCCTTTTATTCCTTTATTTCTGACTGTTCATTCTTTAGTTTTCCTGGAACAGTACTGTCTTTAGGGTTTCTTGAAGATCTGGTCTGGTGTTGGCAAATTGTTTCAGGTTTTGTTTGTCTGAAAAGAGTTTAATCTTTAGTTCCCATATGAAGGATAACCTTGCAGGATACAATAATCTTGATTGAAATTGTTTCTCTCTTAACACTTTCAATAAGTCTTCCCATCCTTTCCTTGCTTGCACTGTTTCCACTGAGAGGTCCGGTGTTAGCCTGATGGGATGACCTTTGTAAGTCACTTGTGGTTTCTCTCTGGCCAGTTTTAGTATCTTGTCTTTATCTGTGGTTTGGCCAGTCTGGCTAAGACGTGCCTTGGGGAAGATTCTTCTTGGGTTGATTCTATTTGGGGTCCGATGTATTCCTTGGGTGTGGATGTTTGAGTGCCTTTCTAGACTTGGGAAATTTTCTGCTAGGATTTCATGGAATAGATTTTCCATGCCGTTATTGGTTTCTTCACCTTCTGGGATACCAATTATTCAGATGTTTGGGCATCCAATGGAACCTAGTATTTTTCGTATATTATCCTCTTTTTTGTTGTTATTTTCTCTTTTTTTTCTTCTAGGTCATAGGTTTTATCTTCTACATCAGAGATTTGATCTTCAGCATGGTCTAATTGACTTTTAGTACTTTCAAGATAGTTTTTTATTTCCTGTATTACAGAATTCATTTCTAATAGTTCCATTTGATTCTTTCTTAGTGTGTCCATTTCTTCTTTCATATCATGGAAGGATTTCCTAATCTCCTGTAGTTCGTTGTCTCTTTTCTGTTCCAGCTCATAGAATTTTGTCACCATGAATGTTCTCAATCCTTTCTCTGACATTTTGGTAACTTCCTCTGCTTTTTTGAGAGATGGAGAGGAGTTACTGTGTTATTTTGATGGAGACGTATTTCCTGGTTTACTCAGACCTGAGGCTCTTCTACTTCTAGCCATTGGGAGATGGATTCACTTTTGAATACCTCTTAGGAGAATGTTTCTTCAAGTAGGAGCAAGTGTGTTTCCTGTTCGCTGCGGCCTGATGTGTGCCGAAGTTTCTTTTCTGTTGTGTTTAGCAATGTGGTCTCAAGAGGTATATTCTATTCAGGTGTCTGAAGAGCAGTATCTCCTTTTTCACAGGTGGTTCAATAAAAGGGAGTATCCCAGGGAACCTTACAGTACTAGGGTATTTCAGACCTGTGATTCTAGACCTGTTTAGTCCCTGTGGCAGGGTGGAGGATGAGGAGGTGATGATAATATAGGAGGAGAGGAAAGAGTATGAAGGAGAATAAAGAAAAAGTCATGCGCTGTGCTAGCCAGGGGCCTGGAGATGGAACTGGAGCTCTGCCAGAGAGTGGAGGCCAGTCTGTGGGGCAAGAAGGAATAGGAAATTAACAAAAGAAAGTAGAAGAGCAAAAAAATAAATAAATAAACCTGCCTACCTTTCTAGAGGGGTGGGTCCTGGGCTTGGGAAAGCTGGAGCTGTGGCGGGGGGCAGTGGTACCCCTGTCTCAACATCCCTAGCTGGCCAGGGACCTGGAGGTGGAACTGGAGCTCTGCTGTAGAGTGGAGACCAGTCTCTCCCCAAAAAACTTATCTTAAAATCTCAGCACAGGGCCAGCCTGTGATACGGTTGTTAAGGTGACTGAATCCTATGTGGCCAACTCAATGGCTTGAGAAACACACCAGGGGTGTGTGTGTATGTGTGTGTGTGTGTGTGCCCAAAATTCCAAAAGAAGGAAAAAGGGAGGAGAAGGGATTGCAGCATGAACATACCCCATAGGGAGGTTTTCTTTTTCTTTTATTTATTGTCATTACTAATTTTTAATATTAATTTAATTTTATTTATTCATTCATTTATTTTAATTTGACCAGAGAGAGACAAAGAGAGAGAGAAAGGGGAAGAAAGCAAGACACCAGATCCAGGACTCGAATCGTGGTCAGCCACATGGGAGTGTCTAGCACCTCAACCACCACACCATCTGCTGGTCCCCGATTATTATTATTATTATTATTATTTAAGTTTGCTATAGGGTATGTGTACTCGCCAGAGAGAGAGAGAGAGAGGGAAAGTTAGAAAGCAAGCCACCAGCTCTGGGACTCAAACTACAGTGGGCCTTGTGGGAGTCTAGTGCCTTAACCACCACACCACATGCTGGCCCAAGGAGGTACTTACTGTCTTACTTTCTCTTTCTCTCTCTCTCTCAGGCATGGACATATGCCCTCTGGCAATTTTTTTTTTTTAATTTCAGCACAAAATTTCAGACAGTACATTCTAACAATTGTCCTCCATCCTAGTGTTTAGCATACTAGTGTGAGCACTGCCACACTCTGCTTTCTAAAGAAACAATACTCTTAATCCATGCCATCATTCTCAAGAACTTCCTCCCAAAGATTTCAGGCTGCTTTTTGCACCAATCAGATTTCCTGTTACCATCTATGAAATGAGAGGCTCTGAGTAGTTCTCTCTCCTTTCATGGTCAGGACAACTGAAATTCAGAGGGTCTTGCCAATGGCTCAAGGTCACGAAGAGAGGTGGGGGAAGAGGTAATATCCCAGATTTCTGACTCCCCACTAGTGCTGTCTCCATGGGATAAAGCTGGGGAGAAGAGTGCAGGTTGCCCTGGGTGAGTGAAGGACAGCTTTGTCTCCTCCATAGCTTCAAGCGCCGACCTCGTTGATCTCGCTCTGCACCTTCTCTCTCTCTTCTCCCACCCATTCCCACACATCATGAGGAAAGGAATTCTTAGGACTCGTGATTAGGCTACAACCCTCCCTGGCTTCCAGGGAAAGAACTTTATCACTCATAGCATTAGTTCCTGAAGAATTCCTTTTATAAAGTGGTCTCTGCTGCCTGCTGTAGTCTATCTCGGAGAATCTCCTACATTAAAGAGGCCGGTCCAGCCCTGTGCCCTAGCAGTTAAGGGACCTGGATTTCATGTGGCCAACCACGAGGTTTGAATCTCAGCCCCTGTGGCTTGAAAAGTATGCACGCGTGCCCAAGATCTTGATGGGGTAGAGAAATGAAGGAAAAGTGATAGTGGCATGACCATGCTCCAGTGCAGAGGGGGAAGGTCTCTCTCTTTTTCCTTTTCTCTGGCAAGTACATGCACCCTCTGGTAATAAATAATATATGTATTAGAGATAATATATGTATTGTGTGTGTGCACATATGTGTATGTATATATATGCATATACACATTTATACATATATATATATATGAGTCGAGTATGACCTCCTATTACACAAATGAGGGCACAGATCCTGTCATGTATCTCTGTCTGGCATCCACATCACATTTACTAGCTTATTAATTAGGCTGCTGTGCTCCTGGGCCCACAAAGCATGTTGTGAATGGTGCCTACTGGGTTTAGTAATAATCTAGAACTGCATTAGACTACATTGCTGTAACAAATAGAACCCAAAACATGTTGGCTCAAATACAAACAAAGCTTTCATGTGTGTGTGTGTGTGTGTGTGTGTGTGTGGCTAGAGGGCATATTTGCCTGCTGAGAGAGGTAGAGGAGAAAGCATCTGCCTGGGAGAATGGTCACACCACAATCCCTTCCCCTCCATCTCTTTCTCCTTTTGAGATTTTGAGCATAAAATTTCAAAACACAGGGTGTTTCTCAAGCCTACAGGTCTGAGACTCAAACTGCAAGACTGGCCCTGTGGGATCTGCCTGCTATAACCACCAGGATACAGATTCAGCCTTCTTTCTTACATTTTTAAAGTTTATTTATTTATTTCCAAGAATAAAGATACACAGAGAAAGTGACAATCACTCCCAAAGGATACTCATGCTGTGACCCATCCTTGGTCTCCCTCAGCCTGGATTGTGGGCATGTCCGACATGCTCAGGGAAGTCCAGGAAGGCAAATCCACAACCTTTCTATGTGGGTCTAGTTGTGTTGTCTGAGCCATTCTCTGCTCCCATTTCTTATTCAATCTGAGGCCAGTATTAGAGATAGGGAAAGGAATTCAGTGCTCTATTCCATGTAGTCGTTTAGGGATCCAGGTTAATGGTAGCTCTGCCATCTTCACTGCATGAAGGTGACCTGGTCATTCTACTGTAGCCAGTGGGAAGGAGAAAGAGCACAGGAAAGAAAGTGTGGGAGATTTAATGGGCCAAGTCTCAAAGTGACCCATGTCACAGTGATTCACATTAATTTGGATAAAGCATGGTCACAAGGTCACATTAAATAGCAAGAGAGGTCGGGAAAGGTCCTTTAGTTGGTCAGCCATATGCTAAGCTACAGGTCTGTTACTAATGAGATAGGGAAAAACAATATTTATCTGGTACTGAGCATGTAGAGGTACTCAGAAAACGTTTACTGAATAATGGGATAGATGACTGAATGGCTGAAAATGTGAATAGGTACACAGGCAGATAGAGAAGTGTTCTTGCAACCCTCACTATTCTGTTAGCAATGGAAGAGGTCACAGACTCCCAACATCTCTCCACATTTCCAAGAAATATCTCCATCCAAGTGCATGGGAAAATAACGAATAATTGTCCCACTCTACAGAAATCCAGAGATAGACTTCTGAAACTGTTTTACATATTTGGGGGAGGAAGATATTCTTATTGTTGTGAGTTCTGCCTTTACAAATGAATTAACCATGGATTTTTGTTCACAAATTGTTTTAGTTTTTTTAAAAAAACAGCCTTGCACTTTGCCATTGTGAAAGTTTATTTTTGTTTTTACTTGCTATTTTTTTAATGCTTTTCCAGAAACACAGAACATTAATAAGGTCCATGAAGACCACCAAAGCCCAATTCCTTATGAGTTCTGATGCAATGTCCCACAATATCTTTCAAACTGAAAGAAATATTCATTTTCTTCTTCTACTTCAGCAATAGAATTGCTTAGTTTTTAGTTGTACATGACTCTCTTTTTTTTTGAAGAGGTTTTTGCTATAGGGCATGTACCCTCATGAGACAGAGAGATAGAAAGCGAGAAATCACCCCCCAGGGGGGATGGCCACGCCGCAATCCCTTCTCCTCCATTCTCCTCTCAGAATTTTGGGCACGCACGCACACGAGCCCGGGAATGAGTTTAAGCCACTGGGTCCGGGACTCAAGCCACGGCCGACTACGTGGGAATCCAGCGACACAGCCATTACGCTAACTGCTGGTCCCATGATTCTCTTGAATAAAGCCTACATGCTCTTCTTGGCAGTGCAGTGGGATCATGTGACTAGGTTCTGACCAATGGGATCTGTGTGACAGCTTCTAAAATCTTTCTTAGGAGACAGTTGCATGTGCCTTTACCTGCTCCATTCCTTCCTCCTCCTGTTGCCATGAGGTTGAGGTCATGTACCGTGGAGCAACAAAGTCAGATAAGTGTGAATTTACACCAAGGCTGTATCACCTACCTAGACTTTAACACATGAGATTAATAATGCTCCATTTTGTTCAAGCCATTCTCATTCTTTTCAAGTTAATATACTTTGTGAAGTGAGGAAACCAAGGCCCAGAGAAATGACTTGTGATCTATCATGCAGGACAGATCTTTCCACATATATTCTTCACTACTACAGGGAAAAAAAAAAAACAAGTAAAAACATAAATAAAACCCTTAAAAACACCATACAAACACCATAACAGTAAAAATAACAACAACAGTAAATATAGATAAATAGGAAAAGGAAACTTTGCAGAGTACAGGTGCCTCTGTCTGAGAAATTACTGAGGATTGACTATTCCTTTACATAGGCTCAGTAAATTGTGTTCCTGAGACTTTTTTCTGGTCAAGCTCCATTTCCCAGCTTCCCTTGCAGTTGGATTGGGTCACATGACTAAGCCCCACCTGATAAAATATGAGTAGAAGTGATGTGCACCGTTTCCAAACCTGCTCCTCACCCCACACTTCCCAATCCTGTCTACCATCCTTACCTACCAGCAACTGAAGTCAAGCTCCATTTCCAGCTTCCCTTGCAGTTGGATTGGGTCACATGACTAAGCCCCACCTGATAAAGTATGAGTAGAAGTGATGTGCACCGTTTCCAAACCTGCTCCTCACCCCACACTTCCCAATTCCTGCAACTGAATGCAAAGGACTCTAAGGTTTAAAGTGAGGGTAGAGTCACTTGATGAAGGAACTGGGCCCTGAACCATCCTGTGGAAAATCACTGCTGACCGGTAACACTCTATTGGACTGTTACATGGGTGAGAAATAAGCTTGTGATCGGGCATCGATTTGTTACAGCAATGACTAAAACAGTCCCCTTTCCCACTCTTTGCTTCGCTCCTCCAGGGTTGCTAGCTGGCCTATATTAGGTAGACTTTGAGCCTGAGGTAGGTTTTGGTTGACACCGCCACTGATGGTGGGATTTTTCAGTCTTTCCTGGTCTCCAGTTTGGTGCCCCACCAGCACCAATTGCCTCTAGGTAGTGTGTCACTACTTGTTTGTGTCTTTTCTGGTTCCTGGTTCCTCGTCTCTAGGGAGAGAGGCGCTGACAGCAGACACCTGCCTAGCCCTGAGATTATTTCTTGGCTCCTGCTACTCTGGACTGTCACCTCCCTCACCCTTTCTCTGAAGCCTTGCCCTTGTTCCTACCTTAACTTCCAGTCGCTTCCATTTCTTCCTGTTTAATATTATTTATTTGCCTTCAAGGTGACTGCTTTATCTACTTCCTTAAAGAATAATGAATGATAGAGTGATTCTTAACTTCAACAGGTAAGACTTCAGATTGACATCAAGGTCTAGTCTTTCTGAGCAAAGTGTTGAGAGTCTTCCCATTTTCTTCTGTTTGAAAAACCTATAATCCTTTGGGCACCTCCCTCAAAATTCCTTTTCAATTTCTAATGAAATCTCTGGCTCCCAACTCATTTGCTGAGAGCCTTAACTGACAGGTCCTGTGTCCAATGAGAGAGCAAAGCTTTGGTCCTCAGTTCCTGTCCACTCTCCCAAGCTTCCCTTGTATAGGAGTGGCCTCAGGCATTTCCTTTACTTGTTTCAGGGACAGACTGTTCTGATTTTGAGGTACTTTTACTTTAGGTCTTACAGCATCATCTAGACCTCCACAATGGCTGCCATCTCTCCACATCCTTCCTCCAACTTCAAGGGAACAGTCTTTCCTTTTTGAGCTGGTTTAGTATCTACTATTTCCCAAATCCATCAAGGCATCTCAACAACAGAGTATAGAGGAAAGACCCCCCACTGCCTTGAGAGCTCAGGAAAGCCACACGTAAAAATTTCATCCTGAGCCTCATATTCTTATCTGTCGAACGGAGATACAAATTACTGTCCTGTCTGCTCTAACAGTGAGTATTAAGCAATACAAAGTTTGTGAAATCACTGATACAAATGCTAGGAGCTACTCACATAATTTTCTTGTAAGAAACCATCAGCTTCACCTTCTTAGCTTTTCTAATTTCCTTGGTTTCCTCCCTTCACCGCTTTAGGCAGGAGTTCTTCCTTTCCAAGGAAAAGGAAGGAGTGACTCACCTCTCCTGGTTTGCATCTTTAAGCCTGGATTTGCCCTCCACCCACTGGCTCCCTTCCTTAGAAGTGGCCCAATGACCTCCTTCATCAGTCCCAGCAGCTTTCCAGGGCTCTCTATGCATTGTCCCAGAGGCAGGGGTAGGTCATGTCATCTATTCCATCTTAAAATGATCTCCTTGCTCAGGTCAAATGGGAGAGCTTGTACTAGCAATGTCTTTATGGCTTCCAGAAGGGTCTAGGTATGTGTGCTTGTACTAGCAATGTCTTTATGGCTTCCAGGTGGGTCTAGGTGTGTGTGTGGGGGGGAGGGACATGGGGATGGGCCAGATCTGCTCTGGTCTTCCAACAGCAAGGTCTGGGCTCCCCCCCTCTCTCTGGCCTCCTAGCACCCCAGAGGTGCCCTGGCATGAACAGAATTGATGCTGTAATATACCACCCGGGACAGAGCTATGTCCCTCACCTAGTAGCCCAGTATTAATGGGACTTGAGGGGTGTGGACAAGAGTTCTGTTTATTCTAGAGTAACCAGTACTGGTCAAATCCCCCCACCCCCCACTCCCTGCCTTGGTTACTGGACGGTGAATCACCTCTATTTAGGTAGAGGGCAAGTGAGAAAACTGGCTAATTATCAGAATTACTGCAAAGTTTCACTGGACTTAGTAAGACACCGCAGGTGAGCTGACACTGCTCGCCTAGAGCCAGCCTACACTGTTTCATGTGGCCCTCAGTGCTGCTTAGAGTGTCCCTTCCCCCTTCCCCCAAGAAGTCACTGTGAGTTCTGAGAGGAGGTGCCCTTTAATCCCAGGCACCACGCTGGCGCTCATGCAGCCTGCATCCTGGGAGGAATGCCCACCATTAACTCACAGAGACCAGGTTCGAATGCCGGTCCAGCCACTGTGACCTGTGTGACACTGGCAAGTTCCTGAACCTGGTGCCTCAGTTTCTCCTCCCAGCGATAATGACCTCTTTGTAAGGCCACCGTGAGAATTAAACAGGTACAGGCGTGGGAAGTGCCCGACGTGTGTCTTTGTGTTCAAGATGTAACAGTTACGGCCTGTTTTTCTGGGGACTAGGAAGTCATCACGGAGGGCTGTCTTCAGGGTCCTGGGCAAGTTACTGGATAAATCTGTCAACAATGGGCTTTTGGGGGCCGGCAGGTGGCATGGTGGTTGGGGGTGCTGGATTCCCACGTGGCCCACCATGCTTTCTCACTTTCTCTCTCTCTTGCTCTCGCTCTCACTTTGTCTTTCTTTGGCCAAAATGAAATAAACAAATAAATAAGGTTAAATAAAATAATTCTTTTTTTTTAAGGGCTTTTGAGCAAGTGAGGGTCCCTGGATAGGCAGAAGACACAGGACCTTGGGGAGCCCTGGAGGGAGGGAATGAGGGTCGGCAGCTCTCAAGGGCCGCCTGTCTGCCCCTGGCTTCCTGCCTTGCCCACCAGTCACTGTCCTTATAGGACCACAGGAGGCCCAGCAGCTGAGACAGCGATCCCTTTCCCCCTGGGAACACAGGATCCCAGGTGTGGGCCTGTCGGGTCTGGTGCCCTTTCATCAGCAGAGGTGGAGTCCCTGGGGCCAGGATGGCTAGAAGGGATGACAGAGTTGAGGATGCCTTTGTCGCCCCAAACGTCCTGGCTCCTGTGCCAGGCCAACAGCTCAAAGAGCGGGAGGGAATGGGGCTACACAGCCCGGCCTTCAGGGCGCCCCTGCTTCAAGTCTGAGAGCTTCGAGGAACCCTGAGCAGTGGGCGGGCGGCTCGCCCCGACGCCGACCACGTGGGGCAGAAGGCCTCTCCCCGGGCAGGCGGAGCCCTGTATCCCTTCGGTACTCGCTAGCAGCGGGCTCAGGTGCGGGCTGCACAGGGACAGAGACCGCCCCTGGAGCTCCGAGCAGACACGCGGCTGGTAGTTCCCGAGTTAGTCCAGGCAGAGCAAGGGTCCTAAAGAAGCAGCTTCCTCTTACATGTCTGCCCTTGCGCCGGCCTCTCGGGTTTGTGGGTCGCTCCAAGAAAGGCAGTCTTTGGGGCAACGAGGGACGCCCCCCAGGACTTGGCAAGACGGGTCTTCTTCGGATCCGTCCACACCGTTAGGGATGCTCTCCACCGTGAGACTGCCTGGAGGAGGCATCTACGCGGCGGGGGAGCGCTGCCGAAAGGGTGGGGAAATGGGATAGAAAACTCGCCCCCCTTTGAGGGTACCCAACATGGCCCCTGGCAAGCCACAACCCAGGAGAAACCATTTCCCGGTTTCAGCCGCATAAGCACCCACCCCCCGAAATTTGGAGAAGAAACCCCAGAGTGGCGGCGTGCACGACCTTAACCCTGACACCCAGACAGGATCTCGGGACCAGGCTGGCTCCAATGCCTGGCTCCCACCGTGGCGACCCAGGGTCCCTCCTTTCCTCCCCTCCACCGTTCCCTCTGCCAGCGGCAGCTCGGGGGAATGAGGATCTACTCGCGCAGGACCGAGTTCAGGCGGTCCTCCTCTCCCGGGCGCAGGGGCTTACCAGTCGGAGAGCTCAGGCGTCACCCGACTTTCCCGCTTGGCCGAGTCCCCTACCCTGGGTGCTGACGGGCTCACGGGCTCACCTGCACACGAACTCCTCAAAGGTAGCCTCCCTGCCGAGGTTCACGTCCACCTGTCTACACAGCGGCGCGTTTCCCACCCGCTGGCGCACACTTGCTCCCAAGCCTTCACGCGCCTCCCAGCACAGCTCACCCGCGGGACCGCGGCCCCCCTCCAGCGTCCCCTAGACAGCTCTGAGCAGGCCGAGGACCGAAGCCTCAGTGCTGGGGCGAGAACGCGGAAAAAAGAGAAGAGCCGGTCGCTAGTCCCACCCCTCCTCCATCCGGCCTCATCTAAAAACTCCTTTCCAGAACCCCAGCGAAATCCCCGCAGGCGGTGGCCGAATTCCTGGCTCCCACCCGCCCACTTATCTTGTCCCTGCTTTTCTCGTGGGCTGAAACTTCTTCCCAGCTAGAACTGGACATTACCCAGGTTGAGTGGCCCTGTGTTCTCTCTCCAGGCCCGCTGGTTCTGTTTAGCCTTTCCTGGTGCCGCGCGCCCTCACGCCCTGCTCCCTGGGCCAGCCACTCCCTTGCGCCTGGCCTCGGGCGAGTTCTGGCGGAGGGTGCACACGTGGAGCCCTGCTTGCTCCAGTCCGAGCACCTCAGCCCCGGGCTTTCAAGCAGATTCCCTTAAGCTGCCGAGGGCTGGGTTCTACGTTCTTCATTCGTTTTCAACACCGAAGGCCTTGTGGGCTGCTGGGTGAGAACAAACGACAACGACGGGCAGATAGGGAGCCTCGGCGCTTGCAGTCTTTCAGTCCCTTTAGGTAGCTGGAGCAAAACCTGCGGCTTCTATGGCTGCCACGGGGGTAGAAAGAGATGGGGTGGCGGAGGGGTAACAAGCCACTGGGAGTCCCGTTTGCTGACAGCCGCTTGCGAGTGGTTGCATTCGCCAAG
>NW_006160183.1:2370271-2372732 GCF_000334495.1 Tupaia belangeri chinensis | reverse complement strand
GGGAAAAAAAGCCACTGGGAGTCCCGTTTGCTGACAGCCGCTTGGGAGTGGTTGTATTCGCCAGGCAAACATCTGTGCAAATGTCGCGTTCAGCCGAGGTGCTCTGCTTGAGACAGTGGCTCGGTCTTGGCGAGTGTGGAAGGGAAGACCGGCTTGTACAAATGTATGCAGTAGGTGAGCGGCTGCTCGGAATTTTGTTCAGAACTTCTGCTTTGCTGCTTCCCCAGATTTAAATAAATATTTTCAGGGTGAAATTTCCGAGGGGGAGAGAAGAAGGGAGGCTACAATAAGTAGCGCGGCTCTGCGGTTTGTGCCTTAACCAAAACAGTTCAGGGACCGGCACCCCGCCCCCTACTGGTGGGTGAGAGCACTGGGCAAACTCCAGCGATCCCACCTGAGCGGCAGAGACCCGGTGCCATGGTTGGGATCCCTGACCGGCTCCCGCCCCGTACTGGGTCCATCTCCTCGGGGACCAGAAAGTTAGAGTAGAATGAGGCCTTCCTAGCAAGCCAGCTGCAAAGTTGGGCCCTGGCCGTCTCGTCTGCCGGCAGGAGTTGGCTTGCAGGGGCACCAGTCTGTGGTTGTGGATTTGCTTACTTTTGGGGGGATACGTGGTATGTATGTGTGTTTGTGTGAGCACACACATGTAGGAGAAGTTCAGTTTTGCATGTGTTTTAAATATATAGCCTTAGGGGAGAATGCCTAAAGACACGTATTTGTCTCAAAATGGGTTGGAGGTCTGTGTGTACTTGCTTCTGTATGTATTTGTGTGCGTGCAGGTGTGGACACGTGTGTGAATCTGCGTTTCCCTGAATGGCAATCTGTGAGAGGGTGAGGGATTTTCATACCATGCACATGGCTGGCATATAGCAGGCTTGCAATAATAGTGAGTCCATAATTGTGTTGAATGCGCTTGTTTGTGTCCTTGTGAAAATTGGTAGAGTGAGTGTGCGACCTCAAAAGGGGAGAGGCTTGAAAGGTCATGTGGGCTAAGGGGCTACTGTGTTCCTCTCCTCTGTAAAAGCAAACAGGTTCAGAGTGGGCTCTGGCCCTGAACCGGTCATCCCCACGTGCTGGCTGGCCCATGCAGCCGACTGACCAAGGCAGCTTTGCCTGTCGCTTGAGTCTCCCCCAAATCACAGGCAGTAGCCTGCTCTTCCCCCAACACTGAAGTTAGGCACGTAGGTCCTGCAAGCACTGACCGGTTCCCGAGGAGGACTTTAGTTGGATCCTGAAGGCAGAGCCTCCAGAAGGTGAGAACTGTCCGGGGTGCAATTCCTCTTGAGGTGCAGAGGTGGAGGGGCACTTGGTGCGGCCCCAAGTGGAGGACTCCAGTCACCAGCAGTCCCAGCCTCCTGGGAATCCCTTTAGACAAGACCGAGAGGAAGCCTCCCGGGCAAATTACCTGCCTAGCTGCCGGGTACAGGACCGTCGACTGGGAGGGAATCCCTGATAATTTAGTCCAAGCGATCTGCTTTTACCCCAATTTTACCAGGAACCACAGATTTCACTAGAAATGAAAAGTCCCAAGAGCTCCCAGCGCTCTAGGATCGCGGGGCTAGACCATCCCTAATTGCCTCCATCCATTCCAGACGAAGATCGGCAGGCCTGGTCCGCCGCTTCCTAGTTGCCGAGTAGGAACGGGTTCGGTGCCTAGAGGCACCGCGACCTGAGCCGGGAAAACTTCAATTTCCTCCGAGCTGAGTCCAGCCGCTTCCGATCGGCTTGCAAGTGTCGCTTAAAGACTGAGCTAGAGCCTCAAAGGGGAAGGACCCTGCAGGTTAATTTACAGTCACAGAATCACGTACAGTGCACCACTCGGAGGCTTCCCCTCGGCCGGACCCTCCCAGCCCAGGCGCCCGCTTACCCTCAGCCGGAACTTTCGCCTGCGGGCTGGTGCGCCCAATCTCCTCTGAGGTCCCTTCTCTTCTCTTCTCCCGCTTCGTCTCCGCTGCAAACCCGCAGAAGCTCCGCGCCCAAGTTCGCGCAGAGAACTTTGCCGCAGAGATCTTTGCTATGCAGACACGCGGGCCATCGCGTTGCGCACCTGGATCTTAGGGCTCAGCGGCTGTCCTGGGGACAGCGAGTATGCCCAGTGCATCGCACTCGATCCATTTCGGGCACTGACACAACCCAAGGAGTCCGCGAGTCGGTATATTTCCGCGGCCCCCTTTATTCCCCACCCTTGACATTTCCGATTTCACGTATCGAGCCCCCCTCCCCGCCCCGCACAGAGCCACGCATCTTCCATCCTGACCCTGGAGGGGAAGAAAGGTGAAGCCCAGGGATCCGCCCGTAGTGGCTAGTGTTCAGGGCGAGCAGGCTGCTCCCACCTCCCAGTCAAGAAAAGGGACCGAGGGCTTTGGGGGAAGGCATTTCAGTATTCAGTTTCCACCTTTGGACGCACACAACTTGTGTGTGGTGGAAGGCTGCCCCAGATTTCTGGAACTCACTGATCCCC
>NW_006160183.1:2366256-2370246 GCF_000334495.1 Tupaia belangeri chinensis | reverse complement strand
ATCAGACAGGGCTGCATCCCAGCCAGCTGGCCTCACGGCAAATATCCATGTAACTATATATATTTGATTTCCAATTTTATTATAAAATAAAAGCAGAAAATTTTCCCGAAGAACATTCACATGAGGGCATAACAGGGAGACGGCAAGTCCAAGGCTTGGGAGCAGCTCTGCCCGAAGCGATGAGGCCATAGTCCCGGGAGGAGGAAAGCAGTGCGGTGGGACCTGGAGGACTGAGGAGCGGCCAGGCGACGTTCAGGGGCTTCCGAGGGCCGCCTTTCTCTTTCTCTTAAGTTACTAAGTGAAAAGCTGACACCTGCAGCTCCCACCCACCCATGGAGGGGAGCCTCTGGAGACCCCCTCGGTTCAAGGGCTCTGTCCTTCCTTCTGCTCTGCCTCCTCCCACTGCCACTCTTGAGAAGTGAGGGGCAGATAAGGGGCAAACAGACAGCTGGACAGGAGGAGACTGAAGAGTACTGGGAGGGGCTGATACTGAGTGCAAGAGCCTGCTGTAGGAGAAAGCAGAGACAAATGCCTCGTGAGGTGGCAAGCCAGAAATACAGAAGAGACCGGAAACAGAGAAAAGGGGAAGCAATGAGGGAAGAGATAGAAAAGAGGAGAAAGGCAAGGAAGGAGAGAAAATGGGCAAAAAGAGAAGAAAGGGGAAAGAAAGGGGGAAAGACATAAGAGGAGAAAGGCAAGGAAGGAGAGAAAATGGGAAGAACGAGAAGAAAAGGGAAAGGGGGAAAGACATAAAGAGAGAAAAGCAGAGAAGGTAGGGAGAGTGAGAGGATGAGAATAATGTATAATTTATTCCTTTCCCTGGTTCGAGACCTAGTCCCCTGCCCTCCCCCCACAGGCTCTCAAAAGCAACTTGTTGAAAATAAAATCCAAAAAAAGGACCAAAAGAGACAGCTGTCTGCCCTGGCCTGACCAGCGGTTAGGCCCGCTCAGCGTAGGTCTGTCAGTACCTGCTGGGACGCCGGCACCAGTTGCCTTCCCGTCGCGGTCTCTCTCAGGTCCCCGGCGCCAAGCTGGGAAGGCAAGCACGTCGAGGAGAGCAGGGCTCTAGGAGCCCAGGTCCACAAGGTTGGCCGACATAGGGTTGAGGATGGAGTCCTGCAGGCCGTGGTGGTGCTGCAGAGGGTCGGCGCCGCCTCCGCCCGGCACGGGCACTGGTACCGCGCTGGGGCCCGGAGGGTGGCCCAGGCTGTGCAGAGACGGCAGCCCAGGGGGCGGTGGCGGGCTGAGCAGCAGAGCGGGGCTGGAGGACGAGTGATCCGGAGTCCCCGACGGCGTCTTCTCGTCCTCTGAGCTGCCAAGCACCGACTTGCCGCTGCCGTTCAGCGAGGAAGCCAGCGGGTTGTGGCTGTTGGAATTTGAGTTCTCGCTGTTCTCCCTGCAAGTGCAGGAGCAAAACAGCCGGGTCACCGGGACATTGAGGCTGCTCTGGACCGCTGCACCCAGGGCCAGAGACAGCCACTGCACTCTTTGCTGCTGTTTTCGTTTCTACCATTTCCCCTGCCTGGCCTGGGGCTCTGCTTTCTGTCAGTTCTTTCAATCTCTCAACACCATTGTCTCTCTTGTCCCTCTCCGTGAGTCTTCTTGTCTCTCAGTTTCTGGAATATTTTTCCCATAGTCTGTATTTCTGCCTCTCACCTACCCAACGTTTTCTTCCAGGAGCAAAGGGGCAGGAGAACAGGGCTCCTTGGAGTTCGGGAGTGGGCAGTGAGGAAGAGAGGATGCCTGGATTTTTCAGATTAGTTTAGACTCCTCAGACCAGGTTTGCTGGGAGGAAGTAGGGCGAGGAGGATGAGTGACCCTAGACCCTGGCCTAGGGACCCTACCTGAAGTTGGACATCCCACAGGCCTTCATTTCTCTTGCTTTTCTTCACCTGAGGGAAGTCCCTGGCTGGGGGACAGGCTTCTGAAGCTAAGGGTACATTCCCTCTAGCTCCAAACTGGGCAGGCCCTGTAAGGGCTTTGCGCTGGGCCTAGGAATGAGGCTCCAAAGATTGAAAACTCCTTTTCCTGATGATACAGTGGAAACTTCAGCTGGGGGACTGGAAGCTGGGGGCTTGGAGGGCAGCTCCTGGGAGAAGGGAAAGGGAGAAGGAAGAAAAGGGCTCCCCAGTTCAGGTCTAGACTTTTTTTATCATAACCAGAAGCTCAGGGTCCAAATCTGCAGCTGCAACCTGAGGCCTAGCCTGAGAACTCAGTTCTTTAGGAGTCTGGAGCATGCCAGTTTGGCTGGAGGAGGACTGAGCAGAGAGCACCCACCTCCTGTCCTGCTTTGACTGACAGTCCCTGACCAGATTTGGATATTCAAAATTCTGGGTAGAATTTTTTGCCAACTTCCTGAGGACTTTTCTTTCTGCTTTATTAGGAGGCCTTCCCACAGGACTGGCCACTGCGACTTTGCCATGTGGATATGCCCATCTCATGGTCTCAGTTATGAGAGAGCCTAAAGCACTCCCTCCATCCCCAGATATGTTTCCAATATTCAATGCCCCATCCCTGACCCTGATTATTCAAATTCTGGGCTAGCCCACACCCTGTAACACCAACCCCAGGTGTCCTGTTGTGCTATTACCCTCAGGCTGGATTCTGTTCCCACGATCTCCCCTATTCTCCAGACTTGGGGTACTGAAGGGTTACAGGGCAGTCAGTTCACCTGAGCCTAATGGTTAACCAGAACGACCTGGTTTCCCTGAGGACATACAACTCCCAGCCCTTCTGAAGTTCTGCACTTACCCCAGACATACCCACCTACCCACCAAAGGAGGTAGGGCCTGAGGGGAGAAGGAGTCAAGGGCCTGGGAGGCCATGGAAGGGCTGCTGGGTCCAGCATTCTTTCCTTCTCTCCCAGAGTTGACACTTCCTCCTAACTGGATGGAGCTTTTCACCCGTTGGTACTTTATATGCGGGACAAGGACTGATTTTCAATTCTCCTATTTAGGAAAATTCCTTGCCCAGGCCCTTCCCCATCCAGGCACAGCCAGAAATTTCCAATCACAGTTTTGAACCCTAATCACACTTAAGCCTGGAGTGGAGGAAGGCCGAGGGGTCCTGTGAGAAGCACAGCTAGACAGAAATCAGCAGACCTATTTTTACCTGGGTCCGACGACTGGGCCGGCTGCTGTACCCACTTTACCGGGATCCAGGCCTACCGCTCTGCCCTCACCCTGGAGCTCTAAACTTCTCCACTTTTGTCTTGGAGCGAGAGGGGAGTTAGCTGATAACTTTCCGGGTTGCTTTGCCCGCTTTAGACAAACCCCTGCCTGCCCGGTCAGGCAAGACCTAAGCACCACCAGGGTCAGGGTGGCAGCTGCGCTGTGGCAGGGACAGGGGGCTCAGTTTAAGTCTCTCCCGGGTAGGGAGATGCCCTGCACCCTCTCCTTCCAGCCCGGGACAGTCGGCGCAGCTCTACTTACTCGTACCTTTCCTTGGCCTCGGCCGCCCGGTCGCGCTGCCGCCGGTTCTTGAACCAGTTGCTGACCTGCGTGGTGGTGAGGCCCGTGGCTTCCGCCAGCTCGCGCTTTTCGCGGGGTGACGGGTAGGGGTTGTGCGCGTACCACTCACGCAGCACGCTGCGACTCTTCTCCTTGAAGCAGTAGCTAGTCTCCTCGCCGTCCCAGATGGAGCGCGGCAGCGGGAACTTGCGGCGCACGCGGTACTTGCCCACCGCGCCCAGGGGTCGGCCACGCAGCTTCTCCGCCTCGATGTAGTGCGCCTTGAGCCACAGCTGCTGCAGCTTGGCGTGGTTGTGCGGCGAGAATTGGTGGCTCTCCAGGATCTTGTAGAGCTCGCGGAAGTTGCCGCGGTGGAAGGCCACCACGGCCTTGGCCTTGAGCACGCTTTCATTCTTGTGGAGGTGCTCGCAGGCGGGCAGCGACCACAGGAAGCGGCCCAGCCGCTCGATGTTGCCGCCCTGCTGCAGCACCTCGCACACGCAAGCCACTTGCTTCTGCGTGCAGCCGAAGGTGGGGAGGC